>NC_089585.1:106058872-106358872 GCF_019320115.1 Miscanthus floridulus | reverse complement strand
GCTGCGGGTTCATCTGAGGGATTGGTCGTGGCTTCCTAGGAAATTGCCCTGGTCGTGCCTTCTTTGTCTCTGTCAGCTTCTCCTTCTCCTCTTCTTGCCTCTGGTGGTCCGTCTTTGGTTGATGACGTGGTGCAGTAGTTTGATGCCACTCACTAATTATCAGAGCTAACTGTCGCCTGGGGAAGCTTGTCGACCCTTGCGACTTCTTTTGGGGAAAGGCTCTAGGTAAGTGTCGGTGTTTGACCACCGATAGCCTGCCATGGGGGTCCCCGAGGCAGTATGTTCGGGCTTCAGCGTATGCGGAACTCGATGGTTAACGCAAGAGACAGTCGATTTATTCTAGTTCAGACCCTCGATCGTTGATTGAGTAATAGCCCTACGTCCAGTCGGCGTTAGCCTTTGCATTGGATTGATTGTAAAGTGTTGTATTGTACAATTGTTCTCTGAAGTCCTGATCCAAGGAGCCCTGCCCTCCTTTATATAGTCAGGAGGCTAGAGTCCTAGTCAGTTTATAATGAGAGTTCCTAGTAGGATTACAGAATAATACTACTACTAAGATTACAGGGGAAGAATCCTAGTTAGGCTAGTTCTTCTCCCTTCCTTGTGGGGTATCCTGTGGGTCCCGCACCGACAAGCCCCCGAGTACTTCATGGTTGAGTTCTAGAAGCCTCATCTTGTTCCTTCAAGTCTTGTCGAGCAGGAACAAGCATCGTCCGAGTGCTTTCTTGAGCGAAACCGTGCAGCGCTTCGTGAGATCTTCGCGTGGTGTGTACCTTTTTGAAGAAAAAAGTACCCCTATTTGGATGTAGCCCCTAAGCCTCTTGCTTTTTGGCATAAGGAGCTTGAGGGTCTTTTCTTGAAATCTCCCTGATTCTTCGTCGAAAGGCTCCCGAGCATATACCCGGTTTCTTTGTTGAAAAGAGCTCGAATTTAGCTATGTCCGGGTTCTTTTTGTCGAAAAGAGCTCGGATATAGCTATGTCCGGGTTCTTTTTATCTTGTGGCCTTGAAGTCGTCTATCTTGAAGAAGTCATCTGAGTGACGTGCGCTTTTTTGAAGAAAAAAGTGCACTCACTGAGTGTAGCCCCCGAGCCTCTTGCTATTTGGAACAAAAAGTTAGAGAGTCTTGAATCTGAGTTGTTTGAAAGAACTATATACCTTTCCTTTTGCAGCCCCCAAGAATATATCCAGGTTGTTTTGTTTAGGAAGAACTCGGATGTAGGGTTTTGGCTTATTCTCTGGTATTCTACTGTTATCAGATGTAGTTGTATGGTGGTGGTTGAGTGTAAATGCCTTTTGTTCATGGGTTGTACTGTGTTGGTATATTCTCCTGAATATGCTTGTTGTTGAGTACTGTTCCTTCACGCCTGAGTCCTCTTTCATTGAATTATGTCTTTTCACTGTGTCCTTTATTAGGCTTGTTTCGTTGGTGCTCCTGGTCCATGTGCACCGCTCCTTCGGTCTATAAATACCCTCTTGGAGTGTTGTTTTGATTCATTGAGCATTTTGTTGCTTGTTCTAAAGTCTCTATAGTCATGAATATGGTAGTTTATGAGGTAGAGCAGCCCCCGGGCGCATTTTGTAGTTCTCGTATGTCTTGTCATAGCTGGAGGAAGTCTTGTGATAGGGATTAGAGGTAGACTAATCCCACAGCAGCAATGCACGTGGCAGTAGTTGGAGGAAGTCTTGTGATGTGGGCTTCGTTCCTTCATCTGGCAGTTCTGGGTTGGTCCTCGCCGCTTGTCTTGAGACTGTCCGGTGCAGATCAACACCATATCTAGCATCACATCAGACTTGGGTAGACAGATGCCTGCCAGCCTTCTCTGCTCCATGTTGTCCTACTGTTCTGCTGATTTCCGCCTTGGGTGCACTGCGTCCGTCCTTTGAAGAAAACAGTGTAGCCGAGTGCGGTTTATTCTACCGAGTAGCGATTTAGAACATGTAGTCGTTCTAGAGCCTAGTTGTTTCTAGGTTCCTTTTTGCTACTTACCTGTCGTAGTTTTGAGTTCGTTGGGTCTTGTAAGATGTGTAATCTTGTATCTTTTGAAGTCATTTGTAATAGAGAGAATCTTGTCTTCTGAATTGTCATTCTTTATTCTGCTGATGTCCTGGATTCTCGAGTTGCTCCATGGCTGATGAGTTCTTTTTGCAGCCATATGGTAACTGTGCCGTTTTGCTAGATGGATAAGTCCAAAATCTGCCCGTTGAACTGTACCGTTGTGTGGATTTGTGCCTTCCGTCATTTTAGCTGTGTCAGTAAATGGACCATTGCGTTCTCACACCATGTTTTAACGGGTCTGGTGGGCCGCGTTTTTACCTATGTAAAATCTATTTAAAGGCCTTTGTCCTCCTTTTCTTTGGTACCCTGCCTTTGCCTTGAAAACCCTGGCCCTTGCACCTCCGCCGTCGCTATTGCCGCCGCCATCTTTGCGCCGCCGTCTAAGCCTTCTCTTCCCCTGGTGCCTTTTTGCCTTCGTTAGTACATGGGTAGGAAGAAGGCCACGAGCAAGTCCCAGGCAACCTTCATGGATGAGGAATCATCACTTTTCGTGATTGAGAACCAAGAGTTCGTGGCCATGAGGGCTGCCTAGAAGGCTTGGCCTGCTCCAATGATGACTGAAGATCAGCTTCGAGAACTTGTTAGTGATGGTTTGATCCAGAGCAAGGACATTGCTGAATAGAGAGTTCCAGGTGAGCATTGGGTCCCTGCTCCAGGTCCTGGTGAGATCGTTCTTTTCGTCTCCTTCATCCGTGCTGGACTTTGCCTTCCTGCCTCCGCCTTTCTTCATCAATTTCTCAGTTATTTTGGGATTAGCTTGAATCATCTTGCTCCCGATGCAGTCCTTCACCTTTCTATCTTTGTTCATCTTTGTGAAACTTTCCTTGGAATTCCCCCTTCTCTTTCTCTCTTTCGCTACTTCTTTCGTCTAAAACTCCAACCCCGCCGCGAAGACACCAGTGTTCTTGGTGGCTGCGGAATTCAATTTCACCAGGGTCTTAAGAGCAAGTTCTTTGACTATGACCTGGTTGATTATGTGAGGGATTGACGTGCCGACTGGTTTTATGCCGCCAATCTGATTCCTTCTCTTGTTGTTCACTTTGGATCTAGTCCCTTGGTTAATGATAGATGGGATAAGAACCCTGTGATGACGGCTGAGGTTCAGGCAATCTAGCCATTTCTTGATAGAATAAGTACTCTAAAATAGCAGGGCTTGACTGGCTTTGGTATTGTCTTGAGCTTTCTTCATCGTTGTGTTCAGCCTCTGAAGGAGCGAGAGAACCTTGGTTTCGAGTACTCTGGGGCTGAGGATCCTTCGCGCATGGTCCCTACCCTTGAGTTGATCGATGAGGAGGTACTCAAGTGTCTCCAGAAGATGCTAAAAGGAGCAAGCGTTGTCCCACTTACTATTTCTGAGTACTCTGCCAACAACCCGCCTCCAGTTGTAAGTCGTTTTCTCTTCGTGCGGGTTCTTTCTATATTTCTTTTGTTGTATCCTTTTTTGCTTAATTTTCCTTGTCTTGTTGTTTTATTCTTTTCATAGGAATTGGGGCGCAACTTCATTGACCCGATTCCCCTTGATGTCCTCCCTGCCATGGTGAATACTGGGAGAACCTTGCTGGGGCTTCTATAACTAGTAAGTTCCCAATCACCACAATGTTTCCTGGAGTTTCTTCTAGAGTTGTTGATGTATATGAAGAATATGTTCCTCGTCCAGTCCCTCGAGGTCCTCGTAGTGTCTCGAAGAGGGGGCGAACGGATGGTTCTTCATCTGGTTTACCTGCTTCCAAGAAGTCTCGCCAGCCAAGTACTCATCCAGGTACTCTAGTTGTAGCTAGCATGCTCTTAGGTGAGCATATTAATACACTCTGTCCCTTTGTCTTCTTGTTTTTATCTTGAACCAAGTACTTTTGTTCTTTTTTCAGCTGGTGCTATGGTGGCCTTGGTCGAGACTGAGGAAGAAGAGGACGATGATGCACCCCTTATCATGCGGTGGTGAGTTGTTTTCTTATTTTCCTGCTGCTAAATCCCTCCTCTTTGTTTTGACTTTGGTCTTGATTTTTTTATAGTAAGCGGTCGTCAGGTATGAGTTCTTCTGAGGCTCCTGCACCGGGTTCTTCTATAGCTCTGGTGCCGAGTTCTTCCGTAGCTCTAGTACCGAGTTCTTCCAGGGCTCCGGTACCGGCTATACCGCTCCTGCCGTCGAGTGGCGGGGACATTTTTGCTGCCGTGGTTCCCCCTACGAGGTCTTCTTTTTGTTTTACGAAGAAGAAGATAGCTGGGTGAGTGGATTCTGGTTTTGTCTCTTTGCTTCTGTTCTCCTTTTCTCTTGTTCTCATTGGCGAGTTTCTTTATCAACTTTTAGGCCTTTGTCTTCTCTCTTCCTTCTGTTGACTTCTTGCCAGCCCTCTGGTGTGCCACCGAGTACTGAGCCTTAGGACTCATAGCGCATTGTCGGTGAAGTGGTTGTGGGGGTGACAAGGCTTTCAGGTGATGATGCTGCTGCTGACTTGGTTGCCCTGAAGGTGACCATGGCCATTGCGATGGATTCATCTAGGGAGGTAGCCAGGACTTCCCATGATGTGTCCTTGATCTTGTCTTCTCCACATCGGCCATCTTCTCCCTCCGCTCCTCTTTCTACTAAAGATGTGGCGCGCCAGCTATCGGTGTTTGACCACCGATAGCCTACCACGGGGGTCCCCAGGTGAAAGGTCCTTGTTTGGTTTTGGTAATTGAGTGACAACTTAGGTGGACTAATTGTGTTTATGTGAGATACATAGGTGATTAGTCCACAGGTACATGTGTGTGAGCAACATATGCCATGAAGGTGAAAATGGCTTGAAGATGTTGCAAAGCTTATACATGTGATGATGAAGGAGCTTAAATGCACATGAAACATGACATTGAGTCATGTGATCAAGGTGGAGAAGATCAAGACAAGGTTTGGCTTGATGGACCGGTTGCAAGCGTGAAGGGCAAGTCAAAGGCTTTAGAGTGATGGACCATGTGGCCGTGAAGCTTGAGCAAGACTTGGCGCCGATGGACGATGGCAACGGTGAAGAGCAAGTAAAGTCAAGATCGATAAACCAATATGATCACGTGATGATATGAAGTGGATCATATCATTGTTGATCATGTTGGTGCATGTGTTGTATCAACATTGGAGGAGATGGAATGGAATGCGCAAGGCAAAGGTATAACATAGGGCATTTCATTTCACCGGTCATAGATGTGTAGAGAGGTTTATGACTGGGTTTAGGATAGATGGCCGTACTATCAAGAGGGGCAAACTTGTTTGCATATCGGTCATCTAGTGCCACTCGAGTGATCTAACTTTACATCGTCACTAGGATCGAGTGGCGTGGCAAGTTGAGTGGCTAACCCTTTGGGAAATGATTGTGAAAATGCTAACACACGTACACATGGTGGTGTACACTTGGTGGTGTTGGCACATTTAAAAAGGAGAAGAAGTTGGTGATGAAAACAAGTAAGTCGCGCTGGTTACAGAGTGACCGGACGTGTCCGGTATGGTGACTGGACACGTCTAGTATTTGGCGGCGTACTCAGCGATCGGACGCGTCTGGTCGCCACACCAGGCGCGTCCGGTGTGAGTTAGAGAAGGCGGTGTTCGGCAGTGCAGTCGATAGAACACTGGCAGTGTCTGATCCGATGTGACCAGGCACGTCCGGTCATCGGTGGGTGCTTACTAGACTCGACCGGACGCTGAGGCTCAGCGTTCGGTCAGTTTCTAACAGACGCGTCTGATCGGCCCTAGAGGCTTACTGGACTCAACCGGACTCAGCGGCTGAGCGTCCGGTCGTTTCATGCTGAGCGTCCGGTCATGTTGTCAGAGGGCCGTTGGAGGCAACGGTCGGACATGTGGTGGTCTGGCATCTACCGGACATGTCTGGTATAGCGACTAGACACATCCGGTATGCACGGTCGGTGCGTTCGGTGCTGCGTCCGGTGCTACGTCCGGTCAGCCCAAAAAACACCCAGTGAAGGGGTAATGGCTAGTTTAGCCCTTGGGGCTATAAATAGAAGTGGCCTTCGGCCATGGTTGGTGCTGAGCACCTCGGGGGACTTTGTGTCCATGCTTGAGAGTGCTTAGGAGCCCTCCATCTCGTACATACTTGATAGTGATCATTCGATTGTGTGAGTGAGCGATTCTAGTGCGATTGCATCGTGAGGTTGCATCGAGTGGCACTAGGTGATCGAGTTGCAAGCCGGTGGTGCTTGTTACTCTTGGAGGTTGCCACCTCCTAGATGGCTTGGTGGTGGTCTCCGTAGAAGCCCACAAGAAGCTTGTGCGGTGCTCCGGAGAAGAGCTTTGTGAGGGGCATTGTGCTTGCCCCACGGGAGCCGCGAAGAGCAACTTTAGTAAAGCATGTCATTGAGCTACCCTCACTTCCGGGGTAGGTTCTTGCGGCGCCCGACGTGCGGGCTTGGCAGGTGATGCCAATTAGCCGCCAAACCACCAAGTGAGCAGTTGACACAACGGGGACTAGCGTGTTGGCAAACACGTGAACCTCAGGAGAAAAATCATCGTGTCAACCTTGTTCTTCCCATTGGTTTACATCCCCGTTACACAAGCTTGCAATTACTTTCATATACATTGAGCTTGTGTTGTTGCTTTTGTAATTAGTTAGCTTGTGTAGCCTGCTAGTTACCTTCTTGCTTGTGTAGCATAGAAGTAGCTCCCTCGCGTGGCTAATTTGGTTTGTGTAACCTTGTTAGTCACATTGCTTAGTTTGTGTAGCTAAGTATTTGCGCTCTCTAATTTGGGTTTGGTTGCCTTGTTATTGAGCATTGCTAGTGAGCTTAGTTAGCTTTGTGCTTTTGCTTACTAGCATGTGTAGGAGCTCCCTTGTTGCTTAAAGTACTAGTGGTATAGATTTGTGTGACCTTGCTCCTAGAATTGGTTAGGAGAGCTCTAGCTAGCCCGACACCTTTGTTGCTTGATTAGTATCTTTGCAAGGTGCTAGTGAACATAGATAGAGGGGTGTAGTCTTGGCTAGACCGATAGTTCTAATTCCGCACTTGTTTCGGTTAGCCAACATGATTAAGTTTTAAAAAGGAATATTCACCCCCCTCTAGTCGCCATCTCGACCCTTTCAATTGTTATCAGAGCCCGGTCTCTCATTTGTGGTCTTCACCGACCCGAGAGGATGGCGTCTAATGGGCTAGATGTTTGTGAGGCACACATTTTTTATGGCACAAACTTTGCACTTTGGAAAAATCACATGCTTGATCATTTTCGTGCAAAGGGACCTAAATTTTGGTGGGTTGTAACTAGTGGTCTCACCCATGTCTTGGATCATAGAACTCTAACCAAAGCTCAAAGAGTCCTCTATGAATTTGATGCACATGCTTGTTGTTTTCTATTGGATGCTTTACATTTTGATTTGATGAAGCAAGTAAACTACAAGGGGACCGCTCGTGAGATATGAGAGTCCATCAAGGAAACCTTCGGTGATTCCTCCACATGGGATGATGGCAAATTCAAGAAGGAGGATGAGCCCAAGAAGGAGGTGCATGAGTGTGTTGAGCATAACCACAATTTGGTGATTGTGGAAGATTGCTCCACCTCATGGTCAAGTGATGATAATGATGATCGATCAACTACAAGTTCACTTGACAAGGTTGATGATGATGCCACAAGTGTTGCAAGTGATGATGCTACCCCATGCACACTTGATGGTAATGATGGTTCATGCTCAAGCCATGATGATGCTACTACAAGCCCATCCACTACACCACATTGTCTCATGTCACAAGGTGACACCAAGGTATCAAATGATGATGTGGTTGATCATGTTGATTCATATGATGAGCTTGTTAGTAGACTTGCTAGCATGACCATGTCTTTAGAAAATGAGAAAGCTAAAACACTGAAATTAGAAAATGAAAACTCATTTCTAAAGAACTCTTGTGAAGAACATAAGAAATTACTTGATGCATATAAATCTTCACTTGATGAGCTTAAATTGAATCATGAGACACTACTTGCATCTCGTGATGAATTATTAGAACAACATGCTTCTCTCATTAAAATATTTACAAAGAAACTTAAAAATAATGAGAGCTCATCACATGGGTCAATTGACCAATCACAAATTGTTGCTAACCCTTGTGATGTAGGCAAGAAGCATGTATCCACCTCATGTGATGATTTATTAGATATGCCATGCTCTTCACATATAGATGCTTGTTCTACTTCTATGTCTTGTGAGACTAACCTTTTGAAGAAGAACAATGAGCTCAATGAACAAGTGAAGAAATTGAGCAACAAGTTAGAGAGGAGCTACAACTCTCAAGTCACCTTTGAGCATATGTTGAAAACTCAAAGAAACTTTGGTGACAAGAGTGGAGTCGGCTTCAAGACTAGCAAAGTCAATCATCAAGAAAGCCGCAAT
The DNA here is from genome assembly GCF_019320115.1 of Miscanthus floridulus. NCBI lineage: Eukaryota > Viridiplantae > Streptophyta > Magnoliopsida > Poales > Poaceae > Miscanthus > Miscanthus floridulus. Next base: position 106,350,458 of record NC_089585.1, on the reverse strand, counting down.
GACATAAGTGGCATTGGCTTCAACGAGAGCAAGATCAAGGGCAAAAGATGGGGCAAGAGAAGATATGAAAGAGAGATGAAGAAGCAAGAACAAGAGAAGCTCTCTCATTTCATGTGCTTCAAGTGCCATAAAGTGGGACATCTTGCAAATGGTTGCCTCAATGAAGAAAAGCTCAAGTTGAAGACAGAAGAAGAGAGACTAAGGCATGTGAAGTGCTTCAAGTGCCGCACTTGGGGTCATCTTACCTCAATGTGCCCAACCAAGCAATTGGTGAAGCAACAAGTGAAGCCTCAACCAAAGCCACAAGTTGAGCAAGAGAAGACACCCTAAGTTCAAATCAAGATCAACCATGAAGATGGTGGTGACTTGATGATAAAGAAGAAGAAAACAAGAAGGGGTGGAAAGGCAAGACATCCAATGTAAACTCAAGATGCCAAGATGATGAGCAAGAATGAAGATGAGAAGAAAGTCTATGCTCACATTAAGTGCTTCAAGTATGAAAATATGGAACACTTTGCCTCTAAGTGTCCTACCAAGCTTGAGAAGAAGGCTCAAGCAATCCATGAGAGGCAAGGCAATGAGAAGCACCACATGAGCAAAGAAGAGAAGGCTCAAGCAAAAAGAAAGTGCTACTCATGCCAGGAAAGGGGACACATGGCACATTCATGTCCCCTAGGTGACATTTCTAAGCCTATTTCAATTGTTGATAATAATGTGCTTAGAAAGAATGGTAATGGTACCACTATGGTTGCTATTGTAAAGCATCCCGCTACTCATACTAAGGCGTTGCCTAAGTATGTTGCTCCTAACTTGAGAGGACCCAGACTTGTTTGGGTACCATCAAAAAGTGGATGATTGATTGTAGGTACCATCGGCATTGGAGACTTGATTCAATTGATCTCACATTGTTCATAATATGTTGAATCAAGTTATGAAGCTTAGTGCATATCCTAACCCAATGCCAAGAGAAAATTGAGTAAAGTCCAAGCGCTATCAACATACAAGTGCTATAATTCAAGTTGTTGGTGATTCATTAGATATTATTTGATGACTTGCAAATAATTGAGTTGAAGCTTGCTAGTTGGATGATCATGAGTTAACAAAGGTATATCTCTTGTTGATCATTTTATTTGGGTGCATATAAGTTGATTGAATTGGATAAATATGCAAAGTTGCTTGCTATAAGTTGATTGAATGGATAATTGATTAGTAGTCAAGTTTGGATTGATTTGTGTTGGATAAGTTCATAAGATGACTCTTCGTAAGTGGTTTGAATAGATATATGTCTTATAGAAGTATTCAAACAAGTTAGTATCAAGTTTGATTCATATTTGATGAAGTATAGATCAAGTGTTGAAATCTGTTCTATAATTGAGAATCTGAGCTAGCTGTGATCTTAGCCATGTTTGAGTAATGAAAACTTATTGGATTGGCATGAAAATTGGTGTACATGCTCTAGACTTTTGGTATAAGATTCTGTACAAGTTTCATGAGAATTAGATAAGAAATGCTTCGGTTTTGGAGTAGATCTTGTCAGCTATAGTGCAGCTGTTTTTAGCATGTAGCAGTGGTGGAAGAATTGATATATGGCAGCAATCTAGAAGTCAAATGATGCTAAAATTTTTAAAGCTGCTAGATAACTTAGTAAAGAACATCTCCACCAAATTTAGTGGTATTTAGATTTGTACTTTGAGAGATATGCCTATTTCTTTGAGGGGTACAAAATCTGTCAGAAAAAGTAACAAATGTTGGATTGATCTAGAGTCACTTTGATTGAAAGGTCCTCAAGTTGGAAACATGTTTACAAGTGTTTGAGGTACCTAAGTTTGGTTTTGAGATGATCTAGAAGCATGACAAGATATGAGTACAAGGCCATTTGATTGTGGAGTGTACTTTGCATATATTTGGTACTCAAATTAGAAGATCAAGATCAAACTCAAGATGAAGTTGAAGTTTAAGTTCTAGTGACTATTAGATATCATTTGGTAGAAAGAAAAGGACTTAAACAAGAAGAAAGAAAATGACTTAAAGAAGGAATCAAGGTTACTCATCAAGTTATTTCAAGTGAGTGTCAAGGATGGTTCTTGGAGAGAGGTCACTTCTTCCTAGTGTAGGGGCTTGCCGCCTATGTGTAGGTGAACCAAGTGTGGTACTTGGAAGGCTAACATGGAAGTGGTGATCTGAGGAACATTTGAGATGCTTAGTTGAAGCAATCAAAAGGATTGATCAAGAAAAGCAAGCAACACCCAAAAGAGAGCTAGTCATGATATTTCTAGTGGTATTCTTAAATTGATGCTCTCATGCAAGCAAAGATCAAAAGATAAAGCAAGTCAACCACAACAAGAAAGTGCACTTGATCATAAGTGGTATTCATCTCATATGGGTGAAGAATAAAATTGAACATGTTATCTATTGGTCTTCACCAAGCTTATAATTGGACTTTACATTGCTATTGGAGTAATGAATTGGAATCTATGTGGCTATCCTCTACTCCAACATAGCAAAGGTATCATTGTAATATGCATGATCATTTCATCCCTTACTAGTATGCGGTTAGTGCATATAGTACATGCCTCATAGGATCATGCATAACAAATGAAATGTTTAAATTCATAGCCTACCACTATTGTTTGAATGATTACTTGATCTAGTGGTTAGTATATGAATTTGTTCATAAGCTAGTGATCCCAAGTACTTGATCTAATTTGAATTGCTAACAAGTGACAAGTACAACATTGGCAAGATAACCCTTGCAAGAGGTGTGAAGAAGCTTGTCATTGGTTCAAACCGGACTTAGAAGCTTAGGCAAATCAATTTAGTTCAAGTCAATTATAGAAGCTCATGATAGTGATAAGAGTACAAGCACAAGACAACAATGCAAATGGATATCTAGTTTGTATGTTTCAAATGGTATCTAGACTCAAGTATTTCATCAAGATTTCACAAATAATGTCTAGATCAACTCACAAGTGATATCCTATAAGTGGTACTCTTGAAGATAGCAAATGTTCAAGAAATGATCTCTATTGATAAATCAAACAAGTGGTTCCATACTAGAAGATTCTTTCAAATGGTATTCACTTCCTACAAGTGGTATCTATACATAGTGTCAATCATGCAAGACGATGGTTCCACAAGTGATCCTCAACTTTAAGTGATCATCAAATAAAGAATGCATCCCTCAACTACAAGAGCTCAAGTGTATCAAATGGATGACCCATGCTATCACATAGGGGGAGGTGTCACACAAATTGATATCAAGATCAAAGATCCTATGTGTGGTATCTCAAGAAGCCCTACACAAGATACAAGTGGTATAAGTTACAAGTGGTATCCTCAAGTGGTGTCATTCCAACAATCATGAAAGATGTCCATCAAAAATGTGAGATTCAAGCCACAACCATCTACCCCAAATACATACCTTTGCATCAATGTAAAGCACACCTTTTATGGAAATTGATGACAAAGGGGGAGAGATTGTACAAAGATATAAAAGCCTCTATAGGGGGGAGAGATAAATTGTGTAAGGGGAGAGATAAGATATGAAAGCTTAGGAAGTTGGACATGAACATGGACAAAGAGGGAGCAACATTGGAGAAAAGAGAAGGATCAAAATTCTTGGACAATGAGAAGCACACAAGTAGGGGGAGCAAGCTCATGAACTTTGAGTGATTGCATTTGAGATGTGCATATTCATGTGCTTGCTTGCATTGCATAAACTTTTAAATTCAATATGCATGCTTGTGTGGTGTATGCTAGTTGTAGAACTTGAATGATGATTTGATAACTAGCATGCGTAGGATGATAGCTAGATACTTGGTATGCTTTTCAAGTAATGCTAGTACCTTGCTTTTAAAGTTGATCTCACAAGGTATCTAGTGTTTTTTATTGCCAAGTGATATCTAGCTAACCATGGTGCTAAGGATGAACTTAAAGGTGCAACTCCGATTGGTACACGCTTCAAAGGTTTATTCTATACACCTTAGCATCATTTTGTAGTATTTACTCTTCCACATTTTTAATCTATGCATATGTGTGAACTTAAAGTCAAACACTCTAGCACATATGTAGGGGGAGCTAATACCACCATTTTGGGTTTGTGGTACTTGTCCAAAATCATTTTCACATGGTAAAATTGCTTGGGCAAGCAACATGAATCCAAAAGAGCTTAATTTCCATATCTTTGTAGAGTTGTCATCAATTACCAAAAAAGGGGAGATTGAAAGGTCCTTGTTTGGTTTTGGTAATTGAGTGACAACTTAAGTGGACTAATTGTGTTTATGTGAGATACACAGGTGATTAGTCCACAGGTACATGTGTGTGAGCAACATATGCCATGAAGGTGAAAATGGCTTGGAGATGTTGCAAAGCTCACACATGTGATGATGAAGGAGCTTAAATGCACATGAGACATGACATTGAGTCATGTGATCAAGGTGGAGAAGATCAATACAAGGCTTGGCTTGATGGACCGGTTGCAAGCGTGAAGGGCAAGTCGAAGGCTTTGGAGTGATGGACCGTGTGGCCGTGAAGCTTGAGCAAGACTTGGCGCCGATGGACGATGGCAACGGTGAAGAGCAAGTAAAGTCAAGATCGATGAACCAATATGATCACATGATGATATGAAGTGGATCATATCATTGTTGATCATGTTGGTGCATGTGTTGCATCAACATTGGAGGAGATGGAATGGAATGCGCAAGGCAAAGGTATAACATAGGGCATTTCATTTCACCGATCATAGGTGTGTAGAGAGGTTTATGACTAGGTTTAGGATAGATGGCCGTACTATCAAGAGGGGCAAACTTGTTTACATATCGGTCATCTAGTGCCACTCGAGTGATCTAACTTTGCATCGTTGCTAGGATCGAGTGGCGTGGCAAGTTGAGTGGCTAACCCTTTGGGAAATGATTGTAAAAATGCTAACACACATACACATGGTGGTGTACACTTGGTGGTGTTGGCACATTTAAAAAGAAGAAGAAGTTGGTGATGAAAACGAGTAAGTCACGCTGGTTACAGAGTGACCGAACGCGTCTGGTATGGTGACCGGACACGTCCAGTATTTGGTGGTGTACTCAGCGATCGGACGCATCCGGTCGCCACACCGGACGTGTCCGGTGTGAGTTAGAGAAGGTGGTGTTCGGTAGTGCAATCAATCGGACGCTGGCAGCGTCCGGTCCGGTGTGACTGGACGTGTCCGGTCATCGTTGGGTGCTTACTGGACTCGACCGGACGCTGAGGCTCAGCGTCCGGTTAGTTTCTAACAGACGCGTCCGGTCAGCCCTGGAGGCTTACTAGACTCGACCGGACTCAACGGCTGAGCGTCCGGTCATTTCATGCTGAGCGTCCGATCATGTTGTCAGAGGGCCATTAGAGGCAACGGTCGGATACATGGCGGTCTAGCAGCTACCAGACACATCCAGTATAGCGACCGAACACGTCTGGTATGCACGGTCGGTGCATCCGGTGCAGCGTTCGATGCTACATCCGGTCAGCCTAAAAACGCCCAGTGAAGGGGTAATGGCTAGTTTAGCCCTTGGGGCTATAAATAGAAGTGGCCTTCAGCCATGGTTGGTGCTGAGCACCTCGGGGGACTTTGTGTCCATGCTTGAGAGTGCTTAGGAGCCCTCCATCTCACACATACTTGATAGTGATCATTCGATTGTATGAGTGAGCGATTCTAGTGCGATTGCATCGTGAGGTTGCATCGAGTGGCACTAGGTGATCGAGTTACAAGCCAGTGGTGCTTGTTACTCTTGGAGGTTGCCACCTCCTAGACGGCTTGGTGGTGGTCTCCGTAGAAGCCCGCAAGAAGCTTGTGCGGTGCTTTGGAGAAGAGCTTTGTGAGGGGCATTGTGCTCGCCCCGCAGGAGCCACGAAGAGCAACTTTAGTAAAGCATGTCATTGAGCTACCCTCACTTTCGGGGTAGGTTCTTGCAGCGCCCGATGTGCGGGCTTGGCAGGTGATGCCAATTAGCCGCCGAACCACCAAGTGAGCGGTTGACACAACGGGGACTAGCGTGTTGGCAAACACGTGAACCTCGGGAGAAAAATCATCGTGTCAATCTTGTTCTTCCCATTGGTTTGCATCCCTGTTGCACAAGCTTGCAATTACTTTCATATACATTGAGCTTGTGCTGTTGCTTTTGTAATTAGTTAGCTTGTGTAGCCTGCTAGTTACCTTCTTGCTTGTGTAGCATAGAAGTAGCTCCCTCGCGTGGCTAATTTAGTTTGTGTAACCTTGTTAGTCACATTGCTTAGTTTGTGTAGCTAAGTATTTGCGCTCTCTAATTTGGGATTGGTTGCCTTGTTATTGAGCATTGCTAGTGAGCTTAGTTAGCTTTGTGCTTTTGCTTACTAGCATATGTAGGAGCTCCCTTGTTGCTTAAAGTACTAGTGGCATAGGTTTGTGTGACCTTGCTCCTAGAATTGGTTAGGAGAGCTCTAGCTAGCCCAGCACCTTTGTTGCTTGATTAGTATCTTTGCAAGGTGCTAGTGAACATAGATAGAGGGGTGTAGTCTTGGCTAGACTGATAGTTCTAATTCCGCACTTATTTCGGTTAGCCAACATGATTAAGTTTTAAAAAGGACTATTCACCCCCCTCTAGTCGCCATCTCGACCCTTTCACCGAGGCAGTATGTTCGGGCTTTAGCGTATGTGGAACTCGATGGTTAACGCAAGAGACAGTTGATTTATCCTAGTTTGGACCCTCGATCATTGATTGAGTAATAGCCCTACGTCCAGTCGGCATTAGCCTTTGCGTTGGATTGATTGTAAAGTGTTGTATTGTACAATTGTTCTCTAAACTCCCGATCCAAGGAGCCCTGCCCTCCTTTATATAGTTAGGAGGCCAGAGTCCTAGTTGGTTTACAATGAGAGTTCCTAGTAGGATTACAGAATAATACTACTACTAAGATTACAGGGGAAGAATCCTAGTTAGGCTAGTTTTTCTCCCTTCCTTGCGGGGTATCCTGTGGGTCCCACACCGTAGTAAGTTTTTCTGAACTTCTTTCTTTAGGTGTTCGTTTTTCTCCTGTCCTTATTTCTTGTTTTTCTCTCTATCTTTTTTGCTCAGTCTTTTTCTCATGATCATACCGGCTTCTTTTTCTCGTATGAGAATGAGAAAAAGTTGTCTTCTGAGGTGAGTACTCTAAAGACTGAGCTTGACCTCTATCAGGCTGAGTTGGAGTCTGAGCGTCAGACGCATCAGAATGAGGAGAAGGCTCTCCGTGCCCGAGTAGTCGAGGCAGAGAAGCAGAGGGATGCTGCTTCCCAGGAGGCCTTGAAAAATATGGAGGCCATGAAGAAAGAGTGCCATGGTATCGCGAGTTCTTTTTCGCTTCCCTTTGTATTCAAATTTGCTTTTCTGTTGACTTGTCTTTTCTTGTTTGGTCTAGCTCTCCGAGTTGAAAAGCAAAAGCTCTCGGAGGGTATCGAGGAGATGAAGACACTTGTTCAAACTAGCCACAATAAGGCTGAGGAGGTAATTACTCAAGCCGAAGAAGAACTCACACTTGCTAAATTGATTAGGCGTGGAGCTGACAGAGATCTTGTATAGGCCCAAAAGACCGTCGAGGACTTGACTGTCAAGTTGACAACAGCTACTGAAAACTAGAAAGCTTTGTGGAAGTCTTTTCGGTCAGTAGCCAACCTTCTTCGGACTTCAGCAGACGATGGTCATTCTTGGGCTCAATTCATTCCCTAAGTACCAACCTGTTTCCAGGAGTTCATGAAGCGGTGCGCCCATCTTTGTACCGGGAATGTTCTTGCCCAGGTCCAGGTTCTTTCTCCGGACTTCCCTTTGTCCAAGGTAGCTGATGAAGCTGAGAGCCAAGAGTACCTGGATGCTATTGAGAGGTTGGAGCCTGAGGTCGATGACTTAGCCAGGAAGACTGTAGATAATCTTAACATTGATGTTTCTTCTCCTGATGACAATGCCTGATGTAATCGACCTTTGTATTCTAGCTTCTATAACAAAACACTATACTTGAAAAACTGAATGGAGAATCTTTATTTTTTGTTGATGTCTTCTTTGTCTATATTTCTTTGTCTCGTAAATAACTCGGCTTAGGTAAATCATTGTCTTGAAAACTTTCTTGATCTATCGAGTACTTTTCTGGCTTTTGTTTGTGCCTTGTAAACAACTTGGTATATGTATATTGATGTCTTGATAGACTTCCTTGATTTGTCGAGTGCTTGTCTGGCTTTCATCTATGACTTGTAAACAACTCGGTATAGACCGTTGTCTCAACAAACTTTGTGTTCTTGTTAGTACTAAAAAGACTTAGGATATCTCCAGCTTCTTCTTCTTGGCTTAGCTCGAAGTGTGGTCAGCATCTGGTCCTATCTTTGGTTGCAAAAATATCCTAGGACCGGTAAGCCCCCGAGCACTTCATGGTAGAGCTCTGGAAGCCTCATCTTGTTTTCTTCAAGTCTTGTTGAGTAGGAATAAGCGTTGTCCGAGTGCTTTTTTGAGCGAAACCATGTAGCGCTTCTTGGGATCTTCTGAGTGTAGCCCCCGAGCCTCTTGTTATTTGGAACAAGGAGCTGGAGGGTCTTATCTTGAAGTTGCTCTAATTTATGTTCAGGCTTAGTTTCTGTCATTTTGCTTTTTGGTTCGGGTGTTAGCTTATTAGCTATCCTCTTCGGCGGGCTCAAGCATCTTTTTAGCTCTTTTGCTCTCGGCCGGTATGCCCAGGCATCTTTTCAGCCATTTTGCTTTTTGGTTCGGGTGTTAGCTTATTAGCTACCCTCATCGGTGGGCTCAAGCATGTTTTTAGCTCTTTTGTTCTCGGCCGGTATGCTCGGGCGTCTTTTCAGCCATTTTGCTTTTTGTTTCGGGTGTTAGCTTGTTAGCTACTCTCATCAGTGGGCTCAAGCATGTTTTTAGCTCTTTTGCTCTTGGCCGGTATGCTCAGGCGTCTTTTCAGCCATTTTGCTTTTTGGTTCGGGTGTTAGCTTATTAGCTACCCTCATCGGCGGGCTCAAGCATGTTTTCAGCTCTTTTGCTCTCAGTCGGTATGCTCAGGCGTCTTTTCAGCCATTTTGCTTTTTGGTTTGGGTGTTAGCTTATTAGCTACCCTCATCGGCGGGCTCAAGCATGTTTTCAGCTCTTTTACTCTCGGCCAGTATGCTCAGGTGTCTTTTCAGCCATTTTGCTTTTTGGTTCGGGTGTTTGCTTATTAGCTACCCTCATCGGCGGGCTCAAGCATGTTTTTAGCTCTTTTGCTCTCGGTCGGTATGCTCAGGCGTCTTTTCAGCCATTTTGCTTTTTGGTTCGGGTGTTAGCTTATTAGCTACCCTCATCGGTAGGCTCAAGCATGTTTTCAGCTCTTTTGCTCTCGGTCGGTATGCTCAGGCGTCTTTGTAGCCATTTTGTTTTTTGTTTCGGGTGTTAGCTTGTTAGCTACCCTCATTGGTGGGCTCAAGCATGTTTTCAGCTCTTTTGCTCTCGGCCGGTATGCTCAGGCGTCTTTTTAGCCATTTTGCTTTTTTGTTCTCATTGGAAACAACTCGAGGAAAGCCATAATGAGACATATGTTTGTCGAGAAAGAACCATCTTTATTGATCATGAATATTAATAGGTCACAATAGTACATATGTTGTTGATGAGCGCTATCTTTGTTGATCATGAACGTTGATCTCTTGTGGCTTGTATACATATTTTCCCTTGAGTTGTTTTCATGCATAGAATCTTCGTAGCTGACTGATGTGCCATGTATTGTTGACTTCTTTTTTGTCTTCAGTTATCAACTTGTATGTGCCCGGTCTGATGACTTTTGTGACGATAAAAGGACCTTCCCATGGACTGAGTAGTTTATGGCGTCCGTCGGTTTTTTATATTCTTCTTAGTACTAGGTCTTCGACTTGTAATAATCAAGACTGGGTATTCTTGTTGTAGTGGCGTCTTAGTCCTTGGACGTATCTTGCTGATTGAAGGGTAGCATTTACTCTGACTTCTTCTGTACTGTTGAGTTCTAATCTTTGGGTGTGTTCTACTTCTCCTTCGTCGTATTGTTCTATCCTTGCTGACGTCCAGATCAAGTCTGCAGGTAGTACGGCTTCTGATCCATAAACCAGGAAGAAAGGTGAGTATCTGGTGGCTCTGCTTATTTGAGTCCGTAGCCCCCATACAACCTTGGGTAATTCTTCAATCCATTTTGATCCATAGTCTACTAGTTCTTCATACAATCTTGGTTTTAATCCAGCTAGTATGAGTCCGTTTGCCCTTTCGACCTGTCCGTTGGCCTTTGGATGTGCGACTAATGCGTAATCTATTCTGAAGCCACAGTCCTGTGCCCAACTTTGGAATTCTATGGCTGTGAAGGGAGAACCCAAATCCGTGATGATTCGATTGGGCATGCCGAAGCGGTGCATAATGTCTTGGATGAACTCGACTACTTTGGCTACGCTGTATTTTGTGAGTGGTTTGAATTCAATCCATTTGGTGAACTTGTCAATTGCTATGAAGATATACTCGAAGCCGCCTTTTACTTTCTTGAGAGGTCCTACTTGATCCAGCGCCAGCAGGAGAAAGGCCAAGCAGGTGGGATATAGATGAGGTTGTGAGCTAGCACATGAGCTTGTCTTACGAACATTTGACAACCTTTGCATCTTCTGACGAGTTCTTCTGCGTCTTTCAAAGCAGTTGGCCAGTAGTAACCGGTGCGGAATGCTTTGCCGACTAGTGTTCTTGAAGCGGTGTGATTTCCACAGCAACCTGAGTGTATTTCGTCTAGGATCTCTTTGCCCTCTTCAAATGAGACGCATTTTAGGAGTACTCCTAATGATGCGGCTCTTCTGTAGAGCTTGTCTCCTACTAGGACGTAATTCTTGCTTCTGCGAATAACTCGGGTAGCTTCTTCTTTTTCCACTGGCAACTTATTCTCTTTGATATAATCAATAAAAACCTAGGTCTATGAAGTGGCGATTACCAAAATCTGGGTGCCTTTGGCTGAGATTTCAGGGGTTATCTCACCGGGTTGTTTGATAGGGGGAGCTGATAACTCCTCTATGAATACACTGGGTGGGACCTTCGCCCTGTCTGATCCAAGCTTGGCGAGGACATCTGCCGCAATATTAGAATCGCACAGAACGTGTAGAATTTCTAATCCTTGAAAATGTTTTTCGAGCTTTCGTATTTCAGCACAGTAAGCGCCCATGTTTTCTTTGGTGCAGTCCCAATCTTTGTTGACTTGATTGATTACCACTGCTGAATCGCCGTAAACGAGTAAATGCTTGATTCCAAGGGTAATTGCCACTCGTAGCCCGTGGATGAGGGCTTCATATTCTGCTTCATTGTTTGTAGCTTGCCATAATATCTGAAGGACGTACTTGAGTTGTTTTCTATTTGGAGAAATTAGGAGGATGCCTGCCCCAGCTCCACCTAGCTTGAGTGATCCATCAAAGTACATCTTCCAGTGATCAAGGATGGTATTTGACATAGGTTGTTGAATTTCTATCCACTCGGCAACAAAATCAGCCAGGGCTTGAGATTTAATTGCCTTCCGTGGGGTGGCAGTCAAAAGCGCGCTTCAAATTACTCCGAAGAGAGATGACACCGTTAGGCCCTAGCATCTTAAGCAACAGGTACGGATAATGTGGTATCACCATAAATTTTGCTAGTGCTGGGCGCCCGAGGATTGCGTGATATGATGAATCGAAGTCCGCAACTTTGAACTTGATGAACTCTGTACGGTAGTTCGAGGGAGTCCCAAAAGTAACCAGTAGAGTGATTTGTCCAAGTGGCATTGCTGCCTTGTCGGGTATTATGCCATAAAAAGGTGTGCTTGTTGGTGTAATCATCCCAGCGAGTTGTAGTCCCATCTTCCTCAGAGTTTCTGAGAAAATGATATTGAATCCAGCTCCCCTATGGATTTGTACTTTTGTGACAGTCATACCAACAATAGTTGGATCTAGAACCAGTGGGTAATGACCTGCGTTTTGTACGCTAGTCCATTGGTCTTCTCTTGAGAATTGGATTGGATACTGTGACCAATTGAGATATCTTGGGGTAGCTGGTTCTGCTGCCATGATGGTTCGCAGCGCTAGCTTTTCTTGATGTTTGCTTCTAGAATCTAAGACCCTGGCAAAGATTACTGCTATTGTCCCCCTAGATTTTTGGAATCCCTTGTCTTCGTGGTTGTCTTCTTCTTTTTTCTGATTGCCTTCTTTGGTATTCTCCTTACTATCTTTCCTCGTGTATCGATCTTTGAAGGTGTAGCAATCTCTGATGGTGTGATTTCCTTTGGGGTACAAGGGGCAACGCATGTTTTCAATGTTGTCATATCTTCTGGGCTTGGAAAACTTCCTTGATTTGTCAGTCACTGCTATGGTGTTGTCTGGACCATGTTTTCTTTCCTGATGTCTGTTGTTTCGAGGATTTTGCCTGTCCGGGTTGTCTCTGTTGTTTCTATCCGGGAATCTTTCTCATGTCTTTTCCTCTGCGGTAATCATCTTTTTCACTATTTGTCTGAATTCTTCATTGTTTCTTGGGTTTTCTTTGCAGAAATCTTGAAATTGCCACCTAGCCATGATTTCATGAGAGAAAGCCTCGATTACTTCTCATTGGGTGATGTCATGTACTTGAGCTCGTAGTTCACCAAATGGTCGATAGTAATTTCTGAGACTTTCACCTCCTTTCTGCTTAAGTCCTTTTAGCTCTGCATGGGTGATTGGGTGTGTAATGATACCCACAAAAATTTCACAGAAAGCTCTTTGCAAGTCCTCCCAATTTTTGATTGATCCTGGATTCAATTTGTCAAACCATTGAAGTGGCATGGTTTCTAGGGCCATGGGAAAGAACAAGGTCTTGATGTCATCGTCTTCTTCGGCCAATTCAATCGATTGTGAGTAAATTCTGAGCCACTGTCTTGGTTCAGTCTTACCATCATACTTGAAGTGGTTGGACGGCTTAAACTTGTGAGGTAGTTGTATTGAAGCAAGCCTGTTTGCAAAACAGGGGAATCTATCATGCGTTCTGGTTTCTGTGTATTCTGATTCCGCACCCCCTTCTTGTCAACTGTTGTCTTGGTGAGAGTAGTTTTGCATGGCTGTCTAAGTAGGTGCTTTGCTTCTGGCCTTTCTTAGTTGTTCAACTTGGTCATTTTGACTATAATTTCTTCTACTTTCTCTATTGTGACTTCCACTTGGTCCACGTCTTTCGAAAGTGGACTTCCTTTGATTTTGATCTTCCTGCTCATGAGATGCTGACCTGTCAGGTAGTCTTGAGCGGCCCTTCCGTCGTGCGTCCTTAGGACTGTTGATCGGAGGAAGTCCCGGAGCTATTCTTGTTTTTCATTGGGATGTGAAGTCACCCTGAGTTCTTCTAGTGCTTCTCGGATCTTATCATAGGGTGTATTTGCTGCTCGTCATTCTTCGACCTCTCGCTCTGATTTTCTTCTATTGTACTCGGCTAGGTCTGACTCATATTTGATCCAAGTTTCCTTTCGCTGCTTAGCACAGCGTTGATGTCCTTGTTTCAATTTGTTCTTTCTCTTTCTGTCTTGCCTCTGACTCTCAGTCTCACCATCATGCCCCTGGATAAATGGTGATATGTTGGACTCAGATTCATCTAAAGACCTGACGTCAAGCGCTTCTGGGGGGACCAATGGTGATCGAGGACGGCGAATCATGAATACTTCTCTAGCGTGAGTTGTTTTGTCATCGGCGTTGGTTTCCGTACTGCCAGAGTTGTTGATAACTTCAGTAGAGGTTTCAAGGTCACAGATCGAGTCTCCTTCTTGGTAGGGTAGAGCTGTCGTTGTCGCATTGTCGACTAGTTGGGTGCCGCCATCCTCGGGAACTGAACTTGGCCAGTGGACGATGTAGTCTTGAGATGTTATAGTTAAGACGAGACCTTCTTGGGCTCATTTCAGTGGCATTCTAAGCACTGGATTGGTGGATCCTTCGGGTCATGTCTGATAAGACGTTGCCATGTTGTGGAGTCCGAACGGAAGAGGACCCGACTTCTTGAGAGTACTCTGAGTGTACTCCGAGTAGTATTCTTAATAGGTTGATGTCGTATTTCGGAGCCTTGTCGGAAAAGAACTCAGATAAGACTCCGTCTCAGAAGCGGAACCTGAGTTTGAATCGGATGCGTGAAGTCACGAAATCTGAGTTGGATTGGACATCACGAGCTGCGTGAATCTTTCGGCAAGTTGATCTGTCGTTGTCGCCGAAATGGAAAAGTCCTGATGATGATCTAAATCTTCGAGGAGACGACCTTGGAGCTTGCTATCGTCGCCTGCCTCGCAGATCCACGAACCGAAGATGAAGGTTGATCCCTTTGAGAAGATCATGTTGTCGAGGTCCATCGAGCTCTCGGATGCAAAGTCGCCGAAAGCCCCTACCTGGCGCGCCAGTTGCCGATGTTTGACCACCGATAACCTGCCACGGGGGTCCCGGGGCAGTATGTTCGGGCTTCAGCGTATGCAGAACTCGACGGTAAACGCAAGAGACAGTCGATTTATCCTGGTTCGGACTCTCGATCTTTAATCGAGTAATAGCCCTAAGTCCAGTCGACGTTAGCCTTTGCGTTAGATTGATCGTAAAGCGTTGTGTTGTACAATTGTTCTCTAAACTCTTGATCCAAGGAGCCCTGCCCTCCTTTATATAGTCAGGAGGCCAGAGTCCTAGTCGGTTTACAATGAGAGTACCTAGTAGGATTACAGAATACTACTACTACTAAGATTACAGCGGAAGAATCCTAGTTAGACCGGATCTTCTCCCTTCCTTGCAGGGTATCCCGTGGGTCCCGCACCAACAGTCTACTTTTGCAATATCATGATGAAACACTTGCAACATTGAGATGACACTTCTGAAACACTCAGAAACATACGCTTGCAACATGTACTTTCAGCACAATGTCACCTTGCTGCTTGGATGAATGGACACTCGTCGTTGCGGAGCTGGACACCAACAGCACATGGAGCTCACCGGTGCAGCCCTCCTGCGATTCTGAAACGCCAACGCCCACTCGTGGCCCAGGCTCGCGCCCATGGGCGGTGGCCCTGGTGCTGCTACTCCAGCGTTGCTGCTCGCTTAGCTGCAGTAGTCCAGCGTCGTCCACTCGTGGGGGCATGGGGCGTGCGGTCGGCCATGGGGTGCGGCGCAGTGGGAGGAAGGGCACAATGCGAATGGGGACAGGGCGAGATTGGGGAAGGGGCCGCAGCTGGGCAAACGGATGAGCAGCCATGCCGTGATGGTGAGGATTTTTTCTTTTTGAGAGGCTGGTCCGCTGCAAACAGGGAGCCGCGTCCGCACCGGAAGGACGCCCGTGCTTGAGCATTCCGATTTAGAAAGGGGACGGGGAAGAGGCATGTGATTAATGACACACATATATACGGAGTACGTATGCACTATGGCTCCGTTCGCGTGCTCTTAAACCTGGCTTGGGATCCGTTTTTTTTCATCCAGAACAGTATTTTTCTCTCATAAATTTCTCAAGAATTCCTCTAAACTATCTAAATTCCTCCACAACCACACAAATGCTCGTCCCATTCCAGACCATATATGTTCGCTCGTTGCGTCATCCATCGTCTGGAATCCGAAGCCGTCGCGTCTTCCGTGATCTGGAGTCCAAAGCCTTGTGTCGACCGTCGACGTTGTCGCTGGCTGCCTGTCTGCTCTCCAGTTACCTGCTCTCTAGTCTCAAATCCTCAATCCGATCTATCTTGGTGAGTGGTGATCTAGTTTGCTAGTTTTCTGCTGCTGGGCACTTACCGTCTACACTCTACAGGGAGGAAGATTCAAAATTGTTTGTTTGCTTGTTTTGTAGTAATTTTGTTCTTTGGCTACGAATTCACAATTTTTGTACATGCCAACTCATATTAGCAAATCCCTCCCCCCCCCCCCCCCCCCCCCCCCCCCACCCCACCTCACAATTTTTGTACATGTCAACTCATATTAGCAAATCCCGCGCCCCCCCACCCCCACAATATTTTGCGGCGAGCTTCACCACTGCATCGAATCATGTTCATATATCAACTCATACCCATGTCATGTAAGTGATAGAACAGTATAATTAATATACTACACGAATATGGCACGGTTGGTTTAATTTAATTTGTAAATGAGGCACATGCATGCACCCCGTAATATGTTGATTAATGGATATGAGCAGTAGTAATAATAACTACTTCCTTCGTTCTAAATTATGAATTATTCTAACTCTCTAAGGAATATAAAGATTTACGATATTAGTATACTATGAAATATAATTAATAAAAAATCTAAGAATACTTATTTGGTATCATATATATATTATTTTATTATATAAATTTGGTCAAACTCGAGATGCTTTAACTCTCAAAAAAAATTATAATGACTTATAATTTGCACTTCTCCTATATTTCAGGTGCCTAAATTTGAAGATGATTTCAAACAACACTCTTGTGCTACCGATTAATACAAGTAAATTATCACTTTTCTAATTTTTTTATTTGTCTTTATGTCATAACATATCAAAATTTTGTTCTTATCTGACTACAGAAATAATTGTAAATTGTTAAGTTGTCATCGTTCCAACACATATAAGATTTTGTCAGATTTGTGGTTGTCCAACGGGTTTTTTATTCTCGAAACAAAAAATTGTAGATTGTGTTTACAGAAATTACAATGAACTAAAACTACAATTTTAATATAAAATATATGTAATAACCGTCGTCTGAAAAAAAACTAAAATTCAGGCACCTGAAATTTAGCAACTCCCAGATGGAGGGAGTACTAGCTAGTATTTGCAGTGCGTCACAGCGTGATACATCATCATGTACATATGGAAGGGTGATATATATGGTTAATTACGCGATCATATTAGCGCACATAATAATATGACGCGTACGGCTTCTTCAAAAAAAAAATATGACGCGTACAGCTGGAGTAACCCGTCTGTTCTAAATTATAAATCGTTTTGAATTTTTGAATTCATCTATTTTGTTATGTATATAGATATAATTTGGAACGGAGGTAGTACATCATAGCTACTAGATAAACTAAAATAATCCTTCTGTGTGTTTATCCGGTGTACTGGTTGCTCAGTTCGTAAGGTAGCCAGCATCAGCACCGGTTAGATTGCCCAGAACTGATGGGCACGATGGACCGCTTGCAGCTGCAGCCATCGCATTAAGCAATTTCCCGTGCTTCTTCCGGCTAGTTCGTCGTAGGGAAGATCGGTCTGCGCGTACGTTTACGTTTGCGATCGCAGCAAGGCACCTCTGCCTAGCCGCACAAGTGCATCCGAGCGCGCTCCCAATGCAAATTGTGTTTTGCATCATGCGTACGCCAAGAAGTAGTGTAGAGTATTGACCGCATGCACGTGTTGACGTGTCAATAAAATAAGAACACCACTACGACGACAAGCTGCGCGATTTAAGACGTACTGTATATTATACGAGATATGAAGTGTAACAACGACGACGCTGCTTTCACGTTCCGTTCAGCAGTACTCACTTCGTTCCAATTTACAGATTGGACCGAACAAACTGAATATAGACGAATAATACAGATACATAACCGGCCAAACAGATTATGGCTCCGTTCGCTCGGAGGAATTTTAGAAGAATTTAGAGGAATCCTGATGAATCTGAAGGAATTTATAAAAGTAAAACACTGTTTCAAATAAAAAAAGAAATAGATCAAACTAAGTTTAAGGACACGCAAACAGGACCTATGTATACTCCCATCCCTATCGCCATCTAGATACCGGCACTTGGGCCCGGTTAAGCTGATGCATAAGCGTGCACTCCAGAATTCGCTAGCATCAGATCCAACCGCCAATCGGCGTCCTAGAGAATTTTGTACTAGCAAAAGAGTGGGTGGATGGATAAAATAACGAAAAGCTGGCTCAAATCAGCGGGTGGAAAACCGTCGATCCCGGATTCAACTCACATTAGGTCCTCTAGCTAAGCTACCGAGTACCTCGCCTTATTCATTTGTGTTATAAGTCGTATTTTTTTAACCAATAAATAACTCATAATAAATCAGCTAATAGTACTTTCAGTTATTGCTTATCAGCCATGCGAACAAGACACTTGTTCGATTGAAATCCAGCTGATCTAAGGAATGTTGACCTGACCGTAATCTGGGACAATCCAAACCGATTCGCAAAGAGAAAAAAAAAAGAGAGGAAGGAATAATCGATTTACAACCTAATCCAAACCTTAAAACCAGCTCCATACTAGAAAAATCCGAGTGCAAATGACAATCTTGAACACGAAGACAATCTAAAGACAGACCAGGCTTCCACGGACGAAGACAATCCGGGACGCAAAGCTGAGAAAATCCATTTTTGTCTTTTTTATTAGGAAACCCACCCAGTTCCATTTCAGCGGGCGTGCGCTCGATTGGAATCAGACGCACCTGCTGAAATGCAATACATTTATCTGAAACTATTACAACTTCTGAATGGTGTGTCTGTTTTTAGTTCCTTCTATACCGGTGTGTTCTACGCGATGAGGCGAACAAAATTAGACTCCACTTATATATGTTTTGAAGAATTTTTTTTCCAGTAGCAATTTATGTGTATTAACTTATGCTATGTAACTTATAACTTATAACTTTGCACACAAGTTGTATTGAATAAATTTTTTGCTGGTCGGATTCGTTCAGTAGCATGGCTACACCTGCACGGGCGTTCTTTTTTCTTCCTTTTTTGATTTTTTCTATTTTTTTCTCTTTTTTGTTATATATTTATAAGTTATGCTACACAGTTATTTTCCTACATAGTTTTTATATCTTTACTAATATGTTATGATATTAATTTTTATATTTATGTTCTTAAATATAACTTATACGTCCAACTTTACATCTAAGTCATTCATCAAGTTATATATTTAAATTATACAAACAAGTTATACATAAATGTTTTGTGTATAATTTTTGTAGCTTTTCATGAAATTATGTCGATAAGTTTGTTCCGCAAAATATTATTATCGGTGTTTCGAGTAAACCCCAACTAGTAAATTTGTATTTGTTGTGCGTTAGGTCCGGATGGTGTGCTAAAAGACATGAGGTCTATACTGGTTCGGACAGAATGTTCATACGTCCAGTCTGCTACTGTTGCTCGTGTTATTAGCACTGAAAGGTTCGTAGTAGGGGGTACAATCGGCCGAGAGAGGGATAGGTCCCAAGTCTCTGATGGAAAGGTCGAACGAGTACTGAGAGCTCGGTTGCTGCTCAGCTGTGTGTCAAATTAATCCGTCCCCTTAGTGGGGTTCCCTGCCGTCCCTTTTATAGATCAAGGGGAGTAGGGTTACAGATGGGAGAAAGAAGAAAAATCAGAGGCCAAGAAGATCCTTCGAAGGTGTCGGATCTTCCTTTTCCTCTGAACCAGCCCCGCTGATATGGCAGATGGTGCCAAGGATAGCACGTTCGCTGATCTCGATAGGGACGTGCTCTGGCTTCGTTCAGCAAGTGGTCACGTCCCATCCTGTCCCGGCGGATGGCGCGATGTACCAGGGTGCCGAGCCATGACCCTATGGGGAGCAGGCGGGGTAGTGACCATACGTCCGTTACTGTAGGTGATGTGAGTTCCCTCCTGAATCGTAGTGGTTGTCGTATGCTTATGTCAGGATCCGCATCCGAGGGCTGATGGCGACGCCCACAACATTGTAAGACAAAAGTCGACGCCTACAGCACTGTTCGGGCTCTGTCATGCCTAGAAGGGCTTAAAACGTCCATCTGGTCATATCCTGATGGTGCTTTCTTACAGACGTGCAGGATTTGGTGCTCGGTATTGCGATTGACTTGAGTGTCCCGCCATATCTGCGCGTGTAATTATGGCGAGGCGGAGTCCGCCCCCGGACGTCGGGCAAGACGGAGTCTGCCCTGAGACGTCGGGCGAGGCGGAGCCCAGCCCCTGGACGTCGGGCGAGGCAGAGCCTGCTCCCAGACATCGGGTGAGGCGGAGCCAGCCCTCAATCGTCGGGCAAGGCGGAGCCTGTCCCCAGACATCGGGCGAGACGGAACCAGCCCCCGGACATCGGGCGAGGTGGAGTCTGCCCGTAGACATCAGGCGAGGCAAAGCCAGTCCTCGGATGTCGAGCGAGGCGGAGCCTACTCCTAGACATCGGGCGACGCGGAGCCAGCCCTTAGGGATCGGACAAGGCGCAACCAACCCTCGGTTGTTGGGCAAGTAGTGTAGTTGTGTTCTTGTTTGTTTGGAAGCATCAACATTTGATAGTTATTAGCTCCTCCACTTTGGGTATCCCAGTATTAGGTCCACGACAGTAGCCCCCGAGCCCCCGGGTGATTTTGATAGAATCACCCGGGGGTGATTTGACTTGCCAGAGGGTGCGCACGAGCGCACCCGTCGGGTGTAGCCCCCGAGCCCCGGGGTGATTCGGATAGAATCATTCGAGGGTATTTTTATTCGCCAGAGAGTGCGCGTGAGTGCACCCATCGGGTGTAGTCCCCGAGCCCCCGGGTGATTCAGATAGAATCGTCCGGGTGTAATTTGGCCCTTCGCGGGTATGGTTGTAAGATTTGGTGTTTTTGATAACAGGATAGTTTAAAGGGAACCCTGGTATTCCGTTCATGGGGATTCATCTAGGGTCAGCCCGGTTGAGACTCGGTCATGGATCGAGTCTCCCTTGAGGCTCATGAGCCTAAGTTTTGGCCGCTCGCGGACCCATCCTTTGTTGGGACGACCATCGAAACCATTGGGCCAGCCCTCGAACTTATGGGCCTAGGTGGGCCGGAGAAACGCTTTTTGACCCGTATCCCTTCTGCGGGAAAAGAGTCCTGATCTGCCCGAGAAGGCAAAACGTTTGGTGTGACTTTGGTGGGAAAGGATAGGGATTGGGGGTGCATATCCCGTGTGGTGACGTGGTGGCGAACCATGGTAGGCGTGGAGGTCTAGGCATCCATACTTTGCCTTCCTCGCATCCATCGCCCCTATAAAACCAAAGGGTTTGCCCCCAGAGTTTCGTACTTTGTCTCCTTGCCTTTGCATCTACAACTTTTGCCGCCAATCGTTTGAGCCTCCTGCACCTGCCTCATAGCCGCCGCCAAGCTCACATCCACCCACCCCAATCATCTAATGGAGCCATGGTGTAGATTCAATGTCACCCTCTAATGCCTGGAGGGCCTCGTTCGCCGAGGCCTTCTTTGCGCGTGGACCGCCGTCGAGGAGTGGCGGCTGCCCAACAATGAGGACACGCCATCATTGCCCGAAGGCTATGTTGTGTCCTTCGCTCACTTCTACGAGCAGGGATTCACCACCCCCGCCCACAAGTTCCTTCGGGGGTTGTTTAATTACTACAATGTGAAGCTGTAGCACCTCACTCCCAATGGGATCTAGCACATTGTGGCGTTTGTCGCCCTATGTGGGGTTCTTAGGGATTAGTCCCCACTTCGACCTATGGTGACATTTCTTTGCCATCACCCTCCTGAAGAAGCGAGAGAAGAAGCATGAGCTGAGCGTGCCGATGGGATGCGCCGGCATTCAGCTCCGCAATAACTAGGTAAACAAATACCCATCGATGCATCTATCAACCTCCAACAAGGGGTGGCATTCACATTGGTTCTACGTCAAGGACGATGCAGCCGCCCCCTTGTCAGTGTTCACCAGACGCCTCATCGAAGAGGTCCTAGAATCATGGAGGAAGTGGGGGGTCCTAGATAAAGACAAGAAGAAAATCCAGGACCATCTCGCCGCCATCCGAATTCTAAAGGAGAGGGACATGAAGGGGTTAGGGATCATCGACGCCTATCATACGTAGAGGGTGGCACCGCTGATGAGTCACATGCTTCCCCTATACCTGATGGCGCCCAGAGCATCACTCGATGGGATGTGCTCACCAATGGAGCGCTCTCCCCCTCTGAAGTGGCGTAGCGCATCAAGGAGGCGATGGAGCCCCCGCGGGACGACACCGGTGCTATCCTTGACTTCGTGTATCTGGTGTCAAGGCATCCCCCAATGCGGCCAGAACTAGGGTATATTGACTTCGTAAGTTCTCTTTTCTCGTGCCTCCTTTTTAATCGAACTCCCGTCCCCTTGATGCTGATATTGAGATAGTGGGACTAGCCGAAGAGACTTGTCTTTATGAATCGCTCGACCCTGCTATCGAAGGACCCGCTCATGGCGGACGTGAATCACACTACGACCGAGTGGCAAAAGAAGATGAAGGAGATCGAGAGGAAAAAGAAGCAGCAGAAACTATAGGCACGGGAGCGAGGAGAGGAGACAGACAGTGATGACGATGATGACAACAATGAGGAAGATGATGAGGTAGTCATAGACATCGAGTGGGGTGATCTTGGAAGCGAGGATGTGCTGATAGGTACCCACTCGTCAATGTAGGGACCCTTCCTGTTCCACGCAAAGGAAGATGCGGCCGTGAGGTCAGAGGAGGCAGGCCGGACCGTTGGCCCATCCTAAGAACCATCAAGGGCGAGCAGATCTACCGCCATGCTCAAGGTGCCAGCGGGAGCGGGCAGCCCCATCGCCGTGCCCCAGGAGCTGGCGGGGCGAGCGGATCAGCCACTGCGCTCGAGGTGTCGAGAGAGGGGAGTGGCTCCACCGCCATGCCCCTAGATACGAGGGAGGCGAGCCCCTCGGCCTGGGAGCAGGGGGTGGGCTCAAAACGATCCCACCCCGACGAGGTGGAGCAGGGAACTAGGGGTTCATCCCCCAAACATCTCCACCGCCCAACAGCGCCAACGTAAGTTGCCGACTTTTCTGTTATCTCTATTTTTCTTTGTTTTTTATGGTGACTCATGCCTTTTGTTTCTTCTACAGCATCGGGAGATGGGTCAGACAGGGCACTTCTTTAGCGCTGGCGCCCAAGAAAACCATCACCCTTTAGGCAAAATGGGGGCCGCCGCCTGACGTCGCTCCCGTTTCAGGTGAGAGCGGAGCCGGTGTCATAGCCTTATCAGCTAGTCTGGCGCTGCCCACGGTGGTGCTCGTGCCCTCGGTGGGTCAAGCGGCTGGTGAGGCTGAGGGGGTGCCTTCGAAGGTCGCTGCACAACCGGCGACGGAAGTGATTCCGCTGCCGATGTCGGAGCAGGCGGAGCTGTCGGCCACACCTGTTGCGTCGACCACGGCAAGCGTGGCATAGTCAGATGAGGTCCCACCATTGGAGGTGGAGGTAATGGTGGCTACGATGGATGGGTCATAGCCAAAAGCTATGGTGGCGGCGCCTGAGGCAGCGGCGCGTCCTGTGCTACCGACGGCCATAGAGACGATGTCCATCATGGGTAGGACAGAGGGGGTCATGGCCAAGGGACCCTCGAACATCGTAGTATTCATCAAGGAGACTAGTAGGGAGTTGTCCCTAGTCCTAACACCATAGGGCCATCTCTTGCCTATGTGGGATGAGCCCCCGCTCCGATGGGTGAGTCCATGGGACCTGTCGGTGGAACTCTTCACCCTCAATGATGCCGCCAAGGGCATGGTGGGGAGAGTCTCAACGAGGGGATCATGGCCACACTAGAAGCTTTAAACTAGGCCAGGGGCACCCTTTGAGACATCATTGTCCCCACTGGCCAGGTATTCACTTGGTCTTGCCTTTCGATCTCTTCTTTCTTTATCTATTTTTGTTTTTTGACCACCGTCTTTTTTTCAGTCTCTTATTACTAGCAGCTGGGAGAAAATCTTAGTTCCTTCATGAACATAAGGAGGATTGAGACCACCTCGTTGATGAGGCATGACTACATAGGGATGTGACCGCCTAGCTTCAATAGAGGGTGGTTGAGTTGTCTCCCCTTACTGTGGAGGTAGACAATCTTCGACGGCGGGAGGTCAAGGCTCATTGGGATGTGGAGGATGCTAAGAAGTCTTTTGATGAACTATTAGAGAGGGCATGGTGGGATTAGGAGGAGGCCACTAGAGTGCAGAAGGAGCAGGATGAGCTGCTCCAGTGGGATGCCGAGACCCACCAGTGGATCATCGACCTCCTGGCCGAGGCCGAGAAGGAGCGGGATCTATGGCTGGGAGCTGAGGAGAGGTCTGTGGCCCTAGAGCAGAGGGCAAAACTAGATGCTGAGGTGGTCACCTGGCTGCGCATGAAGCAAGATGAGCTATGCCATACTATGGAGAGGCTCCACTCGAAGCGCAGCGCATCCTATAGGGAGCGCGACCAAGCCGTCTAAGAGCGCGATGAGGTGCAACAAAGGATCAGCTCCCTCCAGGCCGATCTAGAGACCACAAAAGCCCAAAAGCTAGAAGCCAAGGGTGCCGCTGCTGGACTGGCCACGGATCTTGCCGAGGCGAGGAGTCTTCTTTAGGCGGAGAGCGACAAGCTCAATGTCCTAAAGGTTGCCCTTGGCGTAATCTACGATGACCTACAGGTGGTCCAGGCGAAGGGGACCAGCTCGCTCATGGCCTGTGCCATAGATATCACAGCGTGGGTATGCCAGCTAGAGAAGGAAGCTCTTCGCTCAGGGATCATCCAAGCCTTCACCATCGCCTGCTCACATTATGATGACAACATCGACTTGGAGGCGATAAGCCTCAGTTTCACACCTAGCTATGAACCCTCTGAGCTAGATGAAATAGAAGTGGCGGTGACTCCACTTGCTAAAACCCTGGCGAGTAAAGTTGAAGATATGGTTCTCCCCTGGAGGGGGTAATTAGTCGAATGAGTCTGATGGACATTTATCTGTAATCTATGGACAAGTGTTGGTACTTTTGTATTTTGAAAACAGGTTTGCTACTTCATTTTGTTAAACAAATTCATAGTTTTATTTCATTTGATTGAACTTGCTTTCTTCCCTTTTTGCATTCAAGAAAAAAGGTTTATGCAATCCAAACCCTTCCGTTTGTTAAGACCGTAGGGACTGAGGTGTATAAGAGGAAAACTTTGATTATGCTGGTGAGCAAATGTGCCATAGCTATCGGGGCGTGGGTGTTTTGTAGTCTGACCAAGCACGCTTGGTTATTTATTCCCACAAACCTTGCCACTAGCCTTAGCATAAGGAAGAGGTCTGATGTAGTGACTGTTTCAAAAAAGGGAGTTTTATACCTTTACCAGCCCCCAAGTGAGATCCGACCCCTTATGGTTGCTGGGGTCGAGTGTCACTGGAGACTGAAGAGAGGATAGTGAAGCTGCTCTTGTATTCACATGTACCCCTTCCTTAGGATTTTAGCTATCATTCTGCGACCATGCGTTTGTCACTCCTTGCAAGTCCAACCTTCCCTGAGCCCCCGCACGTGGTGGTGATTCGGTCAAGGGTCGGCTCATTTTTGTGACTGTCGCCCTGTCCGCGTTTTACACAACCGAAGGGGTTGAGGCGACATCATTTGCCTCGATGGCTCAAGTGATGTGCTTGATGAGCTCACTAACAGAGATGTTCAAATGGAATCCGGTCCCATCGCTCGTGATAGGGTCGGCAAAGCCCTCGAGCGGCATTCTATTGCTCCTTAACCCGCCTTCCAATAGATTCCCCCTCAATGTGGATTCTATGGGCTCGGCTAAAGGCTGGATTGAATGAGAAGGTTGAGATAACCCTATCTGCCTCTTTGCGGGTTGGGCGAAGGCCGTTGAGGCTAGGCCTGGGCGTTCGGGTTACCCGATTTTTTCGGGTCGGGTAATTCGGGTAATTCAAAATTCGGGTAATAAAAATTGCTACCCGATATTTCCCCCGAAAAAACACTACCCGCAAATTCGGGTACCCGATAATTCGGGTTCGGGTTCGGGTATTACCCGATACACCCAAATTTACAGAAAACAACAAACTACACTAAATTTCAGTAGCGATCTATACATAATTTCAGCAGCAATTTGTATAGAATTTCAATAGCAATTTGTAGAGAATAATATATTACAGTCACTCATTCAAATAGAGAGAATTATATTCTAATAAAGTGATAAGTTAAATGGCTCAGCTAACAACACATGATGAATACAAAGACAAAATAAATCTTTGGGTAGTTCGGGTAGTTTGGGTACCGGGGGATATTACCTGAATTACCCAAACTAATTTCGGGTAATCAAAATCGCTATCTGAATTTGGGATCGGGTACCTCGGGTTCGGGTAATTCGGGTCCGGGTTCGGGTAATTCGGGTACGGGTAATGGGTATCGGGTATTTTGCCCAGGCTTAGTTGAGGCTCATCTGCATTTTCGCCCAAAGCTCTTGTTCGACGTGAGGCTGCCTCGGGCCCTTCACAGGCCGGCCTTCAAACCTCGGTCTCTCGATCTAGGATTGGGCGGCTCGACCCTCGAGCCCCTTGGGGTCTAATAGGGGTCGGCCATGTTTCATGCGTCACCCTATCCTCATTTTCCGCAACCAGAGGGGCTGAGCTAACGACACTTGCCTCGACAGCTCGAGTGTTGCGCTCAATGAGCTCGCTAATAGGCACATTTGAGTTGAATCCGGGTACATCATGCGCTGACAGGGTCGATAGAGCCCTCATGTGGCATTCCACTACTTCTTAACCCACCTCTCGGTAGATGCCTGAGCCGTTCGATAGGCTCAAGTGGCCCATTGGCCTCTCCTCGATGGAGATTCTATGGGTTTGACTCAAGGTTAGAATCGAACAGGAAAGGTCAAGTTGTCCCTGTCCGCTTTTGAGCGGGGTCGGGCAAGGGCACTAGGGCTCATCTCAGTTTTTCTCCCCTAGCTTTGTTTGATAGGAGGCGGCCTCGAGCCCTTCGTGGGCCAACCTTTGAACCTCGGTCAGTTTCTGCTTTTATCGAATGAGGCGACTACCGCTTCGTGACGTGACGTGAAGCATTGAGATGCGACAATTGCATATGCAATGCTTGAATATATAGAGTGAATGTACGATATAATGGAAATGAAAGTGAGGGTCGGTGATGTTACCTTGGTGGCATGAGTGATGGGAAGCTCTTATCGGACATGTCCATGCAGGGTTCGGTCCGACGTTTGCGATGGGGCCGGTGTAACCTACACGAGTATCATAGTTTTTCATTTATGTCTCTCGGCAGCGATCTGAGCCTTTCGATCGACTCGGGTGACTTGATAGCTTCTCCTTGAAGGAGATTCTATAGGTAGACCCCTCTGAACCCTTCTCAAGAAGGGGGATGCTAAAGCTTGGGGTGTGAGGAAAAAAAATTTGATCATACTGGTGAACAAAAATGTCGTAGCCGCTGGGGCGTAGGGTCTAGTGGTTCGACCAGTTTTACTCAAAGTTCACACCCACACACCATGTCTTCGGTTTTTAAACGTAAGGAGGGGTGGGGTGAAGAGAATGTCTAAACGAGTAGACACTCTCGGCAGCCCCCGAGCGATGTCCGCGCCCCTACCGTTGCTAGGGTCGGAGGCTCGATAGTGAAATTGATACATAAAGTAAGTAAATAAAGATGCTCATCTTTCGGTGGCCATTTGGTTTCTCAACCCCATCACTTGACATTCGCCTAGGTCATCCGATCAACCTAGGAGGCCCATTGGTCTCCCCTTGATGGAGGTTTCGTTGTTGGGCCCTTCTAGGTCCTGCCTCAGAAAGCGAAGAGCCGCCTGCATGCGGGTGCACCTTGTTTCTCGTGCCCAACATGCGGTAGTGGTGGGCCATGCCCAGGCCATGTCCCATTTGACCAGACACCATCTCATCGAGCAGGGCGCGTCTCATCGAATTCCCATCCGCATTGAATAGGGGAACAGAGAGGGTTTTTTGCCCCAACCCTTTGCCTTTCTCCAACTATTGCGTCTCCTCCTTAAATAGGGGAAGGGAAAGGGTTCCTATCCCATTCCTCCACCTATTCCTAAACTGCTGCCTCTCCTCCTTCTTCCTTTTTGCTGAATGTGTTCATGCATCGCGGTGGTTCCTAAGTGAGAGAGGGTAATACGAGAGAGAGGAGAACTCACAGATCCGCTCATGAATCTAGAGCGTGACGTCGAGCTGGAGGTCATCCAACGTAGATGAGATGGTGCTAGCCGCCTTCATCGAGAAGGGGCCGCTTTCGCCAAAGGGGGAGGCGCATTGGAAGGTGCTACACGTTGCCAGCTTTGTCGCTGTCTATGAGGCCTTCATTGGAGTGGAGCCATACAGAGACTTCTTCTAGCAAATCTTCTACGGGCGAGCCTTGTCGATGGGGAAGCCACCTAGGACTACGCTGATGGGGGGGTTCGTCCTTGCAGTCGCTCAGGTTGGCCAGTTCATGAAGTTTGATGAGATGTTAGAGACATCCATCAGCCATGGTGGTCATACTTTGGTGGGCAACGCCCTCGTCCAGATGTCATTGTCAGGGTTGCGGCTGATCATGATGGCATAGTCCCTGGACACCCTGGTAAAGACACCATGGTCACCAATCTGGTGCTTAATGTTGCAGACGATGGCGCCCTCAGGGATCACGTGGAGCAGTAGGATGTTGCCGATGGAGAGCATGGCACGACAGCTGCAGTAGTATTTAGAGTAGAAGTGGTCAGCAAATGTAACCATTTAAGTTGTGGGGAAGCCCCTGTGTGAACAGTTTTGTATTCATGAATACATCAGTCCCTTTTCGTGATGAAATCACTTTGTAAGTGATGAATTTATGCAAAAAATGAACAAGTTCTCAAATTTTGTTATGGCAAACAACTTTTAGCTCTTCTCCCTCTTTTTGTAAAAGAGGTTCAGTGCCTTCCATCCCTTCCCATGGTTAAGGTCGAAAAAAGCTCAAAGTGCGGGTGAGCCAATTCTGATCACGCTGGTGAGCAAGGAGACCATAGCCACTGGGGCGTGGGTTTCCCATAGTCCTACCAGTTATACTTAGAGGTTGTTCCCAAAATCCTAGCCCTTAGGACTTACCATGACAAAAGAGGGAAAACACATAGAATGTTTGTAAGATAAATGTACTCATACCAGCCCCCGAGTGAGGTCTGACCCCTCATACTTGTAGGGGTCGGATGTCACAAAAGGTTAAGGATTTTGATGCCAAAACTGATAAGAGAAAGAATGCTTTTATTCAGGGGTAAAAATGACATAGCTACTCGATGTTCCAGGCATTGGTGAAGACCTCGCCGTCGATGGTTTTCATCTTATCGATGCCTGGTCAGAGTACTTCTACGATGACATATGGCCCCTCCCAAGGCGAGGAGAGCTTGTGGCGGTCCTTGTTGCTTTGGACAAGGCGAAGGACTAGGTCCCCGACGTTGAAGGCTTGGCCTTGTACCTGTCAGTTGTGGTACCGTTGCAATGCCTGTTGGTACTTGGCCGAGCGGATGAGGGCGACGTCACGTGCTTCATCCAGCTAGTCCATGGCGTCCTCGTGGGATGCCTCATCTCCTTGTTCGTCATACGCCCTAATCCTCGACGCTCTATAGTCGAGGTCGGTTGGGAGGATGGCCTCAGAACCGTAGACCATGAAGAAGGGTGTGTAGCCGGTGGCTCGGCTAGGGGTTGTTCTTAGGCTCTAGAGTACCGAAGGAAGCTCAGGCACCCAGCGTGCGCCAAAATTGTTCAGTCGGTTGAAGATCCTGGGTTCGAGGCCCTGTAGGAGCATGCTGTTTGTGCGCTCGACCTGCCCGTTCGTTCGGGGGTGTGCGACGGTGGCCCAATCGACCCAGATGTGGTATTCATCATAGAATCGAAGGAACTTCTTACCAGTGAACTACGTGCCGTTGTCCATGATGATGGAGTTCAATACTCCAAAGCAATGGATGATGTCGAGAAAGAACAACGCAGCTTGCTTGGACTTGATCGTGGAGATCAGCCTAGCTTCTATCCATTTTGTGAACTTGTCTATGGTGATAAGCAAGTGGGTGTATCCCACGAGCGCCATCTTTAGAGGTCCCAATAGATCAAGCCCCGAGACCATGAAGGGCCACGTAATGGAGATCATCTGGAGTGTCTGGGTCAAGAGGTGAGTTTGTTGAGTGTAGTACTGACACCCTTCGCAGGTGCGCACGATCTGCTCAGCGTCGGCTACTATAGTGGGCCAGTAGAAGCCCTATTGGAATGCATTTTCAACCAAGGTTCTAGGCACGGCATGGTTACCATAGACCCCATCATGGATATCACTCAGCAAGTGCTTCCCCTGCTCGATGGGGATGTAGTGCTGTAGGATCCTAGTGTGGCTTTGTTTGTAGAGTTTGCCCTCCACAAGAATGAAGGATTTGGCATGGCGTGCGAGTCGTCGAGCCTCCTCCTTGTCCATCAGCAGCACGTCATGGAGTAGGTAGTTGAGATAGAGCATTGTCCAGTAAACTAGAGGGTCAGGCTCTGTTACTGGATCTTGTTCAAGCTCCATGACCTTAGGGCTAGACGGAGCCGTCGACTGGTTAGCCCCCGGGGCCGGATCGGGCAGACCATTGTTGGCCTATTTCAACCCTTCATAGCACATCGAGGGTTGTGTTGGTTGCTAGCAAAGACTCCTATTGGCACCAGCTCTTGACCAGATGCTGCCTTCATAAGCATGTCGGCCGCCTCGTTGAGGCGCCTTAGGATGTGATTGAGTTTGAGGCCGTTGAATTTGTCCTCCAATCGCCGAACTTCTCGATAGTATGTAGCTATCTTGGCATCGTGATAGGTTGGCTCCTTCATGACTTGGTCGACAACCAGCTGGGAGTCACCCCAGATGTTGAGGCATCGAATGCCCAACTCAATGGCAATGCGTAGGCCCTTGATGAGTGCTTCATACTCAGCCACATTATTGGATGAGGGGAAATGGAGATAAACCATGTACCTCATGCATACCCCGAGGGGCGATATGAAGACCAGCCCCATGCCGATGCCCCTCTTCATCAATGACCCATCAAAGTATATCATCCAGTACTCTTGGTCGACTATTGCTGGCGGCATTTGGACCTCAGTCCACTCCATGATGAAGTCAGCCAACACCTAGGACATGATCGCTGTTCGGGAGGCATACGTAATGCCCTGATCCATCAACTTGAATGCCCATTTTGTGGTTCTTCCCATGGCATCCTGGCTTTGGATGACCTCGGCAAGGGGGAACGATGTCATGACCATCACCGGGTGTGACTCGAAGTAGGGGCATAGCTTCCTTTTGGTGATGAGGACGACATACAGAAGCTTCTGGATTTGGGAGTAGCAGGTCTTAGAGTTGGATAATACCTCACTGATGAAGTACATAGGGCGCTGCACCTTGAGGGTGTGCCCCTCTTCTTCTCGCTCCACTACCAAGGCGGCGCTGACCACTTGCATGGTGCTAGCTATGTATAGTAGAAGGGATTCTTCATCGGTTGGAGGAACCAAGATTGGGGCCTTTATCAGAAGCAGTTTGACCATGTCAAGTGCCTCCTAGGCCTTGGATGTCCATTCGAAGCGATCGGCTTTCGTCAAAAGTCGATAAAGGGGGAGACCTCATTCGCCAAGGTGCAAGATAAATCGGCTGAGTGCGGCGAGGCACCCCGTGACTCGCTAAACCCCCTTTATATTCTAAATTGGGCCCATCCTTGTGATGGCTGAGATTGTCTTTAGGTTGGCTTCGATGCCACACTCGGAGACAATGAAGCCGAGCAGCATGCCACTCGGGACCCCGAAAACACACTTCTCAGGATTGAGTTTGATGCCATTCACTCGGAGTTTTGCAAAGGTGCGCTCAAGATCGACAATGAGGTGGTCAGCTTGTTTGGACTTGACCACAATGTCATTAACGTAGGCCTCAATGGCCCGCCCGATGAGGTCCCTGAAGCATTTGACCTTGCAGCGCTGGTATGTAGCCCTAGTGTTCTTTAGACCGAATGGCATTGAAACATAGCAGAACGATCTGAAGGGGGTGATGAAAGATGTCACGAGATGGTCAGACTTTTTCATCGCAATTTGATGGTACCCAGAGTACGCATCAAGGAAGCAGAGGGTTTCACATCCCAAGCTAGAGTCGACTATTTGGTCTATGCATGGCAAAGGAAATGGATTCTTTAGGCACGCATTATTGAGACCCATATAGTCAACGCACATCCTCCATTTCCCACTCTTCTTTCATACAAGGACAGGGTTGGCTAACCACTGTGGGTGATATACTTCTTTGACAAATCCGGCCATCGAAAGCTTTGCTATCTCATCATCGATGGCCTTGTGTTTCTCCTCGTTGAAGCAGCGTAGGCATTGTTTCATCGGCTTGGAGCCTGGTTGGATTTTTAAGGTATGCTTAGCGACTTCCCTTAGGATGCCTGGCATGTTCGAGGGTTTCCACGTAAAGATGTCTTTGTTAGCGCGGAGGAAGCCGACGAGCGCGCCTTCCTATTCGGAGGAAAGCATGGTACCAACGCGCACCGTTTTACCCTCAGTGCTCCTAGGGTCTATGAGGACTTCTTTAGAGCCCTCTGCTGGCTCAAATGACCCGGTTGACTTCTTGGCATTAGGCGCTTCTTCGGTGACCTCCTCGTTGAGGGCGGTGAGCTCCCAGAGGCGATGATTACTGTGGCATGACCGCAACACTCGACCACGCACTCATAGGCATGTTGGAAGGAGGTGCTGACACTAATGACCTCGTGGGGGCCTAGTATTTTTAGCTTGAGGTATGTATAGTTGGGGATGACCATGAACTTCGCGTAGCATGGATGTCCCAGGATGGTGTGGAAACTTCTAGGGAACCCAACCACCTCGAAGGTGAGGATTTCTGTCCTATAATTGAACTGATCCCTGAAGGTAATGGACTGATCGATCTGCCCTAGTGGTATGGCCTGGTTTCTAGGCATGATGCCATGGAAAGGAGCTCGGGTTGGGTGGAGGCGTGTCCAGTCGATGCCCATTTCATTGAGCGTCTTGGCATACATGATGTTGAGGCCGCTGTCTCCATCCATTGGTAGTTTGGTGAGTCGCTTTAGGCCGATGATTGGGTCAACCATGAGCAGATATCTCCCTGGATGTAGGACGCTCTCTAGGTGGTTGGTCCGATCGAAGGTTATGGCAGACTCGGACCACCGAAGGAAGGAAGGTGTGGCCGGTTCGGTCATATAGACCTCACGGCGTGTGACCTTTTGATGATGTTTGGAGTCATAGGCCACCGATCCTCTGAAGATCATGAGGCAGTTGTCCAGCGTTGGAAAGTTGTCGTCCTTCTCCTCAGTGTCATTCGTGGTGGGGGCAGGGTCCTTTCCGTGCTCCCCTTTGTTGGAGCCTTCAAAAAAGAACCGCCGCATGAGGCTGTAGTCCTTGTATAGATGCTTAACCGAGAAGGCATGGTTCGGGCATGGCCCCTCGAGTAATTTTTCAAAGTGATTCGTAGTGCCCTCCGTAGGCTTTCAACCACCTTTGTGGTCAGCAGCAGCCATGAGAGAGTCCTCATGCCATTGCTTCTTGTTCTTTCTTTTGGCAAAACGATTGGAAGCGCCTTCGTCGGCACCCTCATCCTGCCTTGCCTTACCATTGAGACGATTGAAGATGGCTTCGACCGTCTCTTCTCCTAAGGCATGGCTGGTGGTGATGTCTAGGAGTTCCTTGGTGGTTCATGGGCTCTTGTGTCCTAGTTTATGAACCAAAGACTCACAAGTAGACAGGAAAGCCCCTATAACATCGGCGTCGGCGATGTTAGGTAGCTCGTTGCACTGTCAGGAGAAGCACTGGATGTACCCATGGAGGGTTTCACCGGCCTTCTATCAGCAGTTTTTGAGATCCCATGGGTTCCTAGTGCACTTGTATGTACCCTAGAAGTTCCCCACAAAGATCTCCTTCAGGTCTGCCCAACTTTGGATTCTGTTGGACGACAAGTGTTCCAACCACGCTCGTGCCGAATCGGCCAAGAATAGTGGAAGGTTATAGATAATGAAGTCATCATTATCCGTACCACCGGCTTGGTAGGCAAGCCGATAGTCTTTGAGCCATAGTCCGGGGTTTGTTTCCCCAGAGAACTTTGGGATGTTGGTCGGTGGTCGGTACCTTGGCGGGAAGGCAGCGTTGAGGATGTGCCGGGCAAAGGCCTAAGGGCCCAGCAAACCAGGGCTCGGACACCGGTCCTCGCTGCTGTCGTAGTGTCTACCGTGACGAGGATGATAGCCGCGGCTAGCTCCCTCTTCTCGATCACCGTGGGTACACCTACGAGCATCGAGAGTGTTGTGTGCGTCGCAGTTATGACCAAGATGCTGATGCACAAGGACTGTGGTGTGCTGCCTGCCACCCTATGGTGCTTGGTGGATCGATGTGTCCCTGGCGAGACCTCTGGAGAGTGTGTGTTGGCTGGCATCGAGCTCACATCATCGAGACAATGTGCTTTCTGCCTGTTGCATCGCCATACGCTCGAGCAGCGTGAGAATTTTGTGGTGGGCCTGATGATCCTCGGGCGTTGTGGCCTCTAGAAGGCCATGGAGCAAGGTCATTGTGGCGGTGATGTTCTGGCTCGCCTGGGTGAAGTAAGGAAGGGCTTCATCATTGGCGATGATCCTTCGGTTTACATCATGGGACATGGCGCGTGTGCGCCCACCGTCTTTGCAGTGTTTGATCTCCCAATCGAGCTCTGCACATTCCTGCACAAGCTGGAGTTGCGCTTTCTCGATCTCCCGCTATCGGGCTTTCAGCTACTCCACCCCCATGCAAGGTGGGGCCACTGTCTCCCCTTTGGTTTCATCGCTGAGGTTGCCCGCCGGGGTAGCCTCCTCCACAGGGATGCTTTTGACGTGTCCCTCGGGGGTACCTATCATAAAGCATTTCCAGGAAAGGTGATAGCTCTCCCTGCTGTAGTCAGAGCTAGAGGATGACCCCGGTTCCTCTATGAGGAGGTTGTGGAGAGATTCCATGATGTGTTCGATCACCCCCACGAACTCATTGTTCACGAGTGGTGGGACCATGCGTCATGCCACAAGGTGGCTAACGGTCGCCGCAGCATTGCGGAGACCGAACGGAAGCGCTGTCGAGGCGCTCTGTATGTGGTGTCCTAGAGAGAGGGATCCTCCTCCGGTGAACCGCACCATGTCATTGGTGTCAAAAAGGGTGACATGGTGCTGGTCCTCCCTAGAATGCTAGGGTCCTAAGGAGACACCGAGCTAGCGCTCAAGCCTCTCATAGTTGAGGCCGATGGAGGGGAGAGATTGGATGGCAGCGTGAGCCAATGCCAACTCTCCTCCCACCATGATGATGAAGTCCAGGTCACCAAAGTGCACATGTGTACCTAGGACCCAGCTGATTCTATGGCTAGCCATCCGTGGCCTGATGTTAACATCAGAACGCGCAAAGATGCCCTACCTAGCGCGCCAACTATCGGTGTTTTGAGTAAACCCGAACTTGTAAATTTGTATTTGCTACGCATTAGGCACGGATGGTGTGCTAAAAGACATGAGGTTTATACTGGTTTGGGCAGAATATCCCTATGTCCAGTCTACTGTAGCTGCTCATGTTATTAACAATGAAAGGTTTGTAGTACGGGGTACAAACGGTCGAGAGAGGGACAAGTCCCAAGCCTCTGATGGAAAGGTCGAACGAGTATCGAGAGCTCGGTTGCTACTCAACTGTGTGTAATGTGGTGCATGGTGTGTCAAATTGATCCGTCCCCTTAGTGGGGTTCCTTGCCTTCTCTTTTGTAGATCAAGGGGGAGTAGGGGTTATAGATGGGAGAAAGAAGAAAAACCAGAGATCAAGAAGGTCCTTTGAAGGTGTTAGGTCTTCCTTTTCCCCTAAGCCAGCCCCGCTGATATGGCAGACAATGTCAGGGATAGCACATTCATAGATCTCGATAGGGCCATGCTCTGGCTTTGTTCAGCAAGTGGTCACGTCCCATCCTACCCCAGCAGATGGCGCGATGCACCAGGGTGCCGAGCCATGACCATACGGGGAGTAGATGGGGTAGTGACCATACATCCATTATTGTAGGTGATGTGAGTTCCCTCCTGGATCATAGTGGTTGTCGTATGCTTATGTCACGATCAGCATATGAGGGCTGATGGCGGTGCCCACAACACTGTAAGATAAAAGTCGGCGCCTACAACACTGTTTGGACTCTGTCATGCCTAGAAGGGCATAAAGCGCCTGTCTGGTCATATCCTGATGGTACTTTCCTATAAACATGCAGGGTATGGTCCTTGGTATTGCGGTTGACTTGAGTGTCCTGCCTTATCTGCGCGTGTAATTATGGCGAGGTGGAGTTCGCCCCCAGACATCGGGCGAGGCGGAGTCCACCCTGAGACATCGGGCAAGGCAGAGCCAAGCACCTAGATGTCGGGCGAGGCGAAGCCTGCCCTCAGATGTCAGGCGAGGCAGAGCTAGCCCTCAGTCATCGGGTGAGGCAGAGCCTGCTCCTAGATGTTGGGTGAGGTAGAGCCAACCCTCAGTCGTCGGGTGAGGCAGAGCCTACTCCTAGACATCAGGCGAGGCAGAACCAACCCTCAGTCATCGGGTGAGGCAGAGTCTGCACCTAGACTTTAGGCGAGGTAGAACCAGCCCCTAGTATAGATGTGCAATGAGCCTGGCCAGCCCGGCACGGCACGATAATAGGCTGGCAAGACCCGGTGGGGGTCAGGCCGACAAGGCACGACATGCCCTTCGGGCCATGCAGCCATGGGCTTTGTGCCTGGCCGACGACCCAGGCACGGCCTGCTGGGCCATTTTTCATGTCGGGCCAGCTTGAGAAGCACGGCTAATCCAGCGTGCTGGGCTGGCCCAAGGCCCACTACACCAACAGAGAGAGGGGGGAGGCTAGGGCGCTAGGCTACCGTCTTTGCTTCGGAAGGCCATGGACGACATGACCTCTCCATCCACGAAGAGCGATGAGGAGGCCAGATCGGCGGAGGATGAGCGATGAGGAGGCCAGATCCATGGAGAACGAGACCGGATCCACGTAGAGGAGTCATGTGGAGGAGGAGCAGCACATGGCGGTGAGGAGGAGGTGGCCATCGTCGGCGAAGGCGGGTTGGAGTGGAGGTGGGATTCAGCGAGCCGTGGGGAAGCAGGAGCTTGAGGCATCGACAGCCGGTGGGGCGGAGCTCGAGCACACCATGCTCGCAGCCAAGATGTGGCCTCGTGGAGGGATGAGAGGAGAGGAGCCTGAGGTAGGTCATGGGTGGCCACCGTGGCGTTCTACAGCTTGTGCGCGAGGAGGAGGCGGTCGACTATAGGGTGGAGAAGCAGGTGAACGATAGGGAAGGAGAAGGCCGCGTCCACGCCACGTGTGTGCGGAGTCACGTTACTTCCATGCGTGTGCGGTGTAGGGAACGGGAGGTGGTGGTGGGGAGGGGGAGGGGAGGGGAAGGGAGTCGCGTTGCGTCAGTGCATGTGCGGTGCGGGGAACGCCGTGTAGAGCCCCACCGACCGCCCACCACGCCCGCCCACTCCGGCCGCGCCACGAACGCTGGCACTTCACGGCCGTTGGTCGGCCGCCCGCCCGCTCATATCAAGGTAGGCTCTCTCGATTTCATGTTATTATGATTGTTATTTTAGTTAGGGTTTGTGATTTAGGATAGTTAGGTTAGTGAATTTGTTAGAATTTGTTAGTGATTTAGGATAGTGATTTAGAATTTGTTAGGATGGTGATTTAGAATTTGTTAGTGATTTAGGATAGTTAAGGTTTGGTTAGGTAGTTAGAGTTTAGGGATTGATTTTGGGTTTAGGTTAGGTAGTTTTGGTTAGGTAGTTAGGGTTTAGGTTACTATTAGTTAGGATTTTGGGTTTAGGGATTGATGTCGGTACTTATAGTAGTGCGTGATACGACGATTTGGATGACTTGATAAAGTTTCATCAAATGCTTATTTTTCTAGTGAAGTTGTTTAATATGTCTGTTAATGTTACTTTGAATATATACATGTGCTTTCATATTATGTTCGTATTGCATAACAAGTAGTTCAAATTTTGTAATGCTACATAATGTTAATTTGAATACTATAACCCTTTGTTTATCAATTTATAATAGGATGGCCCCTCCCACGTAGCACCCGTTGTATCCCATTCTTGAGGTGGAGTACGACGACTAGCACCAAGCACACATCTTGAGTGATATCGACGCACAGGTGGCCTTGCCTACTTTGAGGCCCCGCACGCACACCAGGGTGCACCAGTGGGACGAGCGTTACGCGACGTATATACGGCATGCTGGCTTCCTCGAGCTTGTCCGTGTTGTCAACTACAGTCTTCCACCCCTTGACCCAGCACTACTTACTACAGCTGTAGACAGGTGTGAGTGCCTTCTTTGTACGTAAACATTCTTATAACAAATTTGAGGTAACTAACAGTCGTTCAATTCTTATAACAGGTGGAGGCCTGAGACCCACACGTTCCACCTATCTTGCGGCGAGATGACCTTGACCATGCAAGACGTGAAGGCTTTCTTTGGCCTTCGGTTGGGGGGACTTCCAGTGACAGGGATAGTTGACAACGATCACTGGAGAGAGTTGGTGGCTCAGTTCGCTGGCTTTCTTTCACCCGACGACGAGGCTTCCAAGAAAAATAAGTGAGCAATTCAAGCCTATTTAATACTTGCATTGCTTTCCTGCAGTCATCGAGTCTCATTTTCTTTGGTCAATTTCAGGAAAAGTTCTGGTGTTTCGTCGTCCTAGATCACAGAGCCTTTGAATACTTGGACCCACAGGCTGAGGAGGCCCAGATCGATAGGTTCGCGAGAGTGTGGCTCTGGCACTTCCTTGGTGTTTTCCTCTTCCCAGATGCCTTGGGCAACACCATCAGCTGGATCTTTCTTGAAATACTACGCCATCCATAGGAGAACATAGTGGCGTACAACTAGGACAGCGTAGTCCTAGCATGGACGTATCGACGGCTATGCGTTGCCTACCGTCTCATCTCAGGGTATGCGAACCTTGGGGGTTGCTCCTACCTACTCCAAGTTTGGTGTTGGGAACAATGGCCCATTGGGAGGCCCCTTAATGCTGGTTTACCGGTAAGTACTTCGGTTCACTATATTCTTTGAGGCAGTTACATATGATGAAATTATTAATGGCTAATTCATTATTGTGTTCAATACAGCGATGGAATGGGCAGGATACACTCTCTATAGCTCTGTATATCTGGACAAAAGCAGAGTTAGTTAGAGAGAATGTAAGACGCAAGTACAGGGAGTACACGGACGGTCTCGACGTCCTGACACAGCACTAGGTTATGCTCTCTTTACTATCATACATGTGTCTTGTTCAATGTACACTATATCACAACCTAACTCAATTACAAAATGTTCAGGTGTATTGGTGTCCTTGGGATGCTCCGGAGCTCGAGTACTATCTGAGTCCTAACACTAGGGACGAGTCAGACGAGTATCGCTGCAACGTCCCTCTTATTTTCTTCCATATGGTCGAGATTCACTTGCCCATCAGGGTCTACAGACAGTTTAGAAGAATGACAGGCTGCCCACCACCGTTTTACTCCACCAACCAAGGATTACACAGGTGCGTTATTGATTAATTACAAAGCTATAATTCAGAGGTTTGTGTGGTACAACTAACATCGTTTTGTTGCAGGTATGACCGCAGGAAGAGGTACAAGACCAAGGATTGGCATGTGACACACAACGCGCACATCCACTTGTGGGAGACCAGAGAATGGCAGTCGGTCTATGCGGGTCCTCCACATGACCAGCTCATCTTCGACGAATACCTGCGGTGGCTTCACAGGTCAACAAGGACACATATCAAGCCCCCGTACACTGAGGAGGCGATTAACGAGGACTCAGAGTAAGATGTGATCGAAGATGTGTACGATGTTATCACTGGGGAGGACACACAGCTACAGAGAGCCCCGCTTCAAAGATACATGGTAAGATACTTGAATGGTATAATTTATTATCCTTTTGGTATTAAGTATGTGTACTAAAACTGTCCAACCGCGTCTCTGTACCCAGGCGACACAATTGTCAAGGATATCCAACGAAGCATCGTTTCGACTTTACGAGTCTAGAGGGTAGGGGCCAGTCGTTCTCGAGGCTTTTGTGGAGGTAAACATAAACTTGTTCGTTCTGAAAATATTCCTTTATTGTATATGCGTTTGAAAAAAGCACTAACTTTAACGTCTATTTATACAGAAGGTGAAGAAGAGCTGCAGAAAGCTAGCTCAGAAGCTGAGCTGCATGGACACTCCTTATGTGGAACCGCCACTCCCGGCGCGGTCGGGTGGCACGTCTTCAGCCTCTTTGAGGACACCAGCCGGCTCTTCTCAGCCGGCGACAGGTGCTACTTCCGCAGTGCGTACACCATCATATCATAGCGCCGGGAAGGACCCTACAACCGAGGACGATGGGGACGACGACGACGACGATGACCTCCCGGGCTTCCGCAGACAGCATGGTCAGTGGGGCAATTGGCCACAGGATGAGATCGGCATGTCTCAACTAGGTGGTGTCCCGCTTGGTACCCAAGGAGCCTCACATGTACTAACAAAGGTAGTTTCTTTAAATACGTAGGCTCCATGAATTAACGATCATAAAGATTATAAGTAATCGTGCATATCATATACTTACAGGGTACGAGCCGTACGTAATGGCGACACGACCACACCGATGTTGGCTATACTCCCAATGTGTTGCCAACAAATCCAAAGAGACGAAGGCATCTGAGGGATCCTTACACTCCTGGGTCTTAGTTTGTTAGGTCAAACGAATATTGGCGTCCGAAACTTACAGGCTTAGTTGGCTATGTTATGTCGAACTTATGTCAAACCAATGAAAAATTTATGTGGCAGCTTGTCAACTTGCGCACAGACTCTATGTATTTGCTTCATATTAGTTTCAATGCGTCGCGGCAGCACTGCCGACGAGATTAAGTAGCAACTAGTTTGGGAACCGACAGTCCCGGCGTATCTCGACGTCGGTGGCTGGTGTCTTGACCCCGATCCTCCCGAGCTTAGTCATCGCCGCCACGAAATCACCAAAGAATGCACCCTAGTTAGACGCGCAGTAGTCGACCGTGCTGCGCGACCCCATGTCGGACTAGAGCACCTGGTCGGAGCCCACCAGGAAAGGGTCGACGAAGCTGGGGTCCATGGTCCATGATCGCGTTGCTGCCGATCCTCAACCAAAAGCAACCGATCTTCTGTCTGCGCCCAGGTTCTGCCGCGCCATGCGCCGTGGCGCGACAGACCCTGTCACGTCACCGGTCAGCGGCCCCGGTCTTCGCCACGTCACCCTCCTGACGCGTCACCATACATAGCGCGGCACATGCATTTCGCCACGCCATGACAATAGGCGCGGCCAAACATTTTAGTTTAAAAAAACAGTATTAGATTTAAAATTATTTTACAAAAAGTTTTAAAATTAAAAAAAAATTCCGGTGCGACCGCGCATGCGCTCGCTCTCTCGTGGGCAAAGGCAAACACCTATTTACCACTCGGCAACCTTATTTCGGCGGCCACGGACCACGACGCAAAAAAGCGAGGCGGCCTCGTGCGAGCTTTTCTCTCGCAAAGCCACATGATTTCGATGCCACAGCAACAGCAAGCATGCATATGGGAGACCGGCAGCGTAGGGCCTCTGGGTGGGTCTGAAGGAGAAATGATTGAGCGGGGGCTAGTTGACTGGCTAGGCCTGCGAGATGATTTGAGCGGTGCGCTGAGACAGGAGACTGCGGTGCGCGTTTGACTTGCACCGGCTGTAGTGTCTTCTAAGCCAAGTGTCGGCTAAAGACTCTTTGCAGGTCTCATCTCATCCAGGTCTTGCAGCAGTACTATCACTCTATCAGCTACCTCCTCCGTTATAGAATTTATGTCAGTTAAACTTGCTTAAATTTAATAGTAGTACTAAAATTTATATCTCCAACTAGATTTGCTATAAACATATATTCCATAATTAATTTAATAATATTTGTATTGTCATAAATGTTAGTACTTTTTTATAAATTTTGGCAGTCTTTAACTGTTTTCTCAAAAAGTGAGTTGCATTTTTTTTGAACGGACGAAGTACTCTTTAAGTCTTTATATAAAAGTTAAAATATTACAATTCAGTATGGAACCTACTCAAACCATTTGGGCTTTTAGTTTCACACTCCGAGCAATCTTCCTAAGGCCTTGTTCGGTTAGGGTGGATTGAGCCCAGGAATTATTCCAGCTGATCAAAATTATACAAATTAGACAATCAATCCGCTTAGGAATGGTTCCAGGTGACAGTTCCTGGTCAAACGAACAGGCCCTAAAGAAGTTGGCGGATTGCCAAAAATATGCTTCTATTTCACATATCACAAGACGGGGAAAAATGCAGTTTCGACTTTCCACTAGGGATTTGTGTAATTGGTTGATCCATAGAGTGATCTATGATAGGGTGACTTGTTAAGTTCAGTAGTTAACCTGTTCATCCCCTATGCCTACGTTTCAACAATATACTCACTCCATCCTAAAAATAAAGTCGTTTTGAACAGCGACACGGTCTCCAAAGTATTACTTTGACTCCTTGTTTTTTTTAAATATTTATCAAAAAGTGATATATGTATATTTTTATGAAAGTATTTTTTAAGACAAATCTATTTATATGGCTTTCACATTTTCAAACTCAACAACTTAAAAGGTATTCATGATTTATATTCCCAATGTTTGACCCAAGCCTTGTCCAAAACGACTTTATTTTTTAGTACGGAGGGAGTATTTACTATTATGTATAAAAAAGTCACCATGTTTGTGAGAGGGTCTAGATATTTACCACATTGACGAAAAAAGAGAAAATAACCTACACAATTGAATTTTATGACAATCTGACATCATAAATTAAAGAAAATAATCTATACCTAACAAAATTAATAAATAATATCTTCAGACTAATAAATTAAGAAAAAATGTTTTTCATATGAGTTCGAAAGAAAAACTAAATAATGAATTCATGTAAAACATAATTTAAAACATCATAATAAAAAATAAATATTAAAAAAGTAGTAGTTTGATTTTCATATGTTAGAAAAAAAACAATTCAATCAAAAGTTAGTGTATTGCAAGTGAAATTAAAGCAAAAATTGTTTCTTTTACTCTCAAGGGATAAAAATTAGTGCATTGGTCCTCATATCATAACAATCTAGATCTATCAAAAGGCACATAAAAACAATAAATAAAGAATTAAATAGAGGCATAACATGTACAGAAAGAGATAATAGTGTATATAATTTAATCAGCGATAGAACTAGATTTTTAACATGTTAACAAAAAACAAGGGAACCATAGTAAACGTCTATGAGAGGGATTACAGACATGTACAAAGCAATATCCATGGCGGACACCAATATCTTGGCACACGTGCCCATAAAACACCATTGAAGCACTTATTGCCACTCCTCTCGTTGTGTTCTTTGCCTCATCATCTCAGCTTGTGTCCTCTCAACTAGCCGCAAGCTCACAATTCACTCTTTACTCATGTTCATGGCCACAAAGTTTTGGCATCACTATTGACATCGACAAAGAGGAAACAACCAAACATTTCGATTCCAACGATCATAGGTAAAATCTTACAAATTTCATGGCAGTGACCTAGGAAATATAATTATGATAAAATCATGAAAAACATATAGGCTTTTGCTATTTTACATGCAATTGGTCCATCAGTTCCATGATACACATGCATGAGAAGCTCATGTATTACAGCACAACAGACATCGTTCGGATTTTTTTTATTCGTGAGAAGCTAGCCAACAAACACGATCACAACATGATTGACAATAACACCATAGAGTGGCGTGGGTAGCAGACCTGAGATCAACAAATTGCTAGCATTAGTATTGGTTCTATAGTTTGTTTGGAATTGCTTGAGGTGTTGATGAATGTTGACACAATTAAGGGGCCGCCTAGTTGAGGCAGTAGCGGCTTCTGCAGAAGTGAGAAACATTGTATTGAACGTGATGTTTTTTTTATATAAAAAAAACGCAACTATGGACCCACAAGAGAAGATATAAGATCATTCAAAATTTAAATTTACAAGAGGGTCAAGAAATTGAACAATTTGTGAGAGACCCGCATAATGGTTGTATCGAGGAATGGGGCTTACCAAGAGGAAACCAAAGTCTATCGATTTGGCTTTGACAGAAATTGCACAACCACGAAATATGAGTAGAAAAAAGAAAGATGTGAAAGAGAAGTAAACCAAAAAATTGGTTGGAATAGTTATATGGAGTTCAGCAGATGCAGTAGGATGTAAGGAGAGAAGACAATAACAAACCTATATGTTATAATGAAAAAAGTTAGCTACCTACATTATTATTTGTGTGGGACACCTTTCTAGTTCTGCACTCCAACTGAGAGAGGAGTGGCTGCAAAATGGATGTTTTCAAGAAAAGAGAGGAGGGAAAATTCATCAGGTTGGCTATCAGATAATCATCAATAAACCGAAGGAAGATGATTAAGAAAGCTATCTGTTGTTCAAAGAGTATAATTGCTTCAGAAGTCAGCTAGGTTCCTTGTACGCGAAGAAGCGCTTAGAACCACCCCCAACAGGCCAACACACACACCACGCACAAAAATAAGGAACCAAAAGAGAGAAGAATTCCTTGACAACCTATCTACCACAGTACCACTAATT
Organism: Miscanthus floridulus; assembly: GCF_019320115.1. Lineage (NCBI taxonomy): Eukaryota > Viridiplantae > Streptophyta > Magnoliopsida > Poales > Poaceae > Miscanthus > Miscanthus floridulus. Next base: position 106,306,197 of record NC_089585.1, on the reverse strand, counting down.
TATACCTCAGTGCAATATTAAAAGCAGAAAGGCTTACATGCGTATTTGGATTCAGAATGCCCTATCTACCATTAATTTATTCGAGGGTGCATCATATCTAACGCTATTACTTGACAACCTATCTACCACTAATTTATTCGAGGGTGTATCATATCTAAAGCTAACCTGAATGGCTTACATGCGCAAAGCGATCACAATCGAACAGTATACGGAGATCAACTACCGTGAAATGAGGAAATTGAAATGGTGCTTAGAATTTGAAAATAACTAGGTCCCTGATCCTGACTTCCTCAGATAGCAGCCATCGGCTCACCTAACACTCTATAGACTAACCTCAGAATGTTTAGTGAGCTCGCTGTTTCCCTGGTGATGGAGATGGCAAGGAAGGATGGTGCGTGCAAGTCAGAAGAGGACAGTGTCAAATAGTGTAGCACAGGAAGAAACCCTTAATCTGAACATGTAATTATCATCACTAAGGGGCAAGTAAAAAGCATCAACAATGAGATTTGTATTTAAACATCTAGTTTGACCTATTCATATATCTACTTGAATGACGAACAAAACCATGGCTGCTACTTCGGCAGAGAAGTGTTAGGTGGGCATATTGTGGGGGTTTGGTTTACCCATTATCCTTTGGTTGCTGAGACTTAAGATCTTATTAAGGACGAGTATCATAAATAGCAAAGAAAGAAAGAGAAACAATATAAAGGTGCAGAAAGACCGTACCAAGGATAGTCAGGCTGCAAAACTATGGAACATAGTTCCTGCCATGCTAAGAGTTCGAACGGTGCCTCTAGAAGCAACGTGACGCAGTCAGGGAAGAACCAGCTGCTAGTTTTCGTTTGTCAGACTACCTTGCATTGCATGTCATAGTGTCGTGTTCAGCTCAGGTGATCTTGTGCAGCACTTTTCCAGAGATGGCCACCCATCTTAGGACCTGGCGATGAACAACCCCACCTGTTCCAAGGAACATTAAGATAGCTAATTAAGCCTTAATGTTCCATGCTTTGCTTTCATGCATGGCTGTAACTTATTACATTACCATATCATCGTCCAACAGCGAGTTTCAGGAGTTGAAACAGAAGCCAGTGTACTTGAGCTTTTGGTAGCCCTTCCTTTTCCACTTTTTTCAAGATAACTGATGTAGGTGTCAAAATTCGTTTCCTTCACTAGACCGCAAGACTATGCATCCAAAAGTGAAAGAGATATGTGGCTATACAGCCTACAGGCTATAGAGAAAAATGGACCCCTACTGATTCAGTGGAATAATGGAACAGTGTGGCGATTTTGCTTCGCAAGAACTGATTTTTTTTTTAATTTTAACACTTTTTGTAAATTAATTCTAAATCTAACACTGTCTGTTTTTTATTTTCAAAACTAACACTTTTGGCCGCGCCTATTGCCAGCAGGGGGTTGACGTGGCGACGACCGGACCGGCTGACCGTTGACGTGGCGAGGCCTGCCGCGCCACCGATCTTGGCGCGGCAGTGTCGCGCCGTGATCCGTGGCGCGGCATAGCCGTATAAAAACCCCGCGGCCAGTCCCTCCTGCCCGAGCAGCCTACCCGCCCGCCCGCGCCTGGCCAGCGCGCCCGTCGCCGAGCATGCCACAAACGCCTGCACGGCACGGCCGCCGGCCGCCCGGTGCGACCGCCGCGCCTGCACGCCGGCGCGCCACCGGCCCAGTCTAGCGCGCCGTTGCCGCGAGGTACTCCCCTAGTGTAGTTAGTATAGTTAATAAAGTTAGTATAATTAGTAAAGTATAGTTAGTATAGCTAGTTAGTTTAGTTAGTATAGGTAATATAGTAAGTTAGTATAGATAGTAAAGTTAGGTAGTTTAGTTAGTATATTTATTAAGTCTAGTTATACATTGGATTTAGTCTAATTAGTTGTTGTATTGTATAGATGTTAATATTAGATTAGTTAGTATAGTTATAGTTAGAATATGTATTAATATTACTATGGACCTTACGTACAACGATTTCGACGACTTGATGAAGTTTCTAGAAATGCTTTTACAGATGGATTGTTGTGTTAGAGTTTTATACGGAGGAAGTGTTAAGAGAGAAGATGGTATATTTGAGGATATGGAAGAAGAATTGGAATGATTTGATGAACCTCCTAGCTTCAACGACCTTTGTGTCCGTTTGAATGTAAAGTTTGGCGGTGATTTCACACTAAAGGAGAGGTTTGATACTAGAAAGACTAGGGCACACTATGTCATCATGCCTTTGCATGACTCTGCTCATTGGTCCCGCTACACTAGGGTGCTCCAAGGTTCCAATGTGCCCATGCCTGAGGTGGTGGTGGAGAATGGGTACAGAATGCAGGGTGTTCAGGATGGCCCATCCATTGATGGTTTTGGAGGCAATGAACAAGAATTAGGGGTCGAAGGGGAAGCAACTCAGGATAATATGGATTTAGACGGTCAGTTGACGCAGGAGCAGTTTCATTCAACTGCAGTAGGATGTATAAGCAATGACTTCGATGTGAATGAGTTCGAACGGGAAGAGGAGGAGCAGGAGGAGGAGGACAGGATCGGTGATGTAGTTAGTAGTGATTCAGACGATTTTAATGATGACCAAGGAGGTACAGATAATATGTCAACACCGGCTGATGCCATGCCAGTACCGGTTCATACTATGCCATTACCAGTACCAACTGAGGTTTTGCATGGTGTCCAGGCTCAAGGTAGACTAGTCACAAATTTGACAGCAGATGATACCCCCTATGATTCATGGGCCAGAATTAGCAAAGCGCAGCAGTATGTTCCACCACCACCTTACACAGCGACTGAGCTTGAGCAACTAAGGTCGATGAACGTACCTTTCAGGGGCGTTACGAACTATAGGGATGTCAGCATGACGGATATGGTAGTTTGTGACATCGGTTTCCAGATATGTAGGAAATCATTGTATAACCATAAGAAAGAAACCCTTAGGAAAGGGATGATATTCAATACAATGTCAGAGATGAAGCTCTTCCTTCAGGACTATGTTGTGTATCACCATAGGTCATACACCGTCACTCATTCGGACCAGGAGTTGAGGTACCACGTGATATGTAAAAATGGTTGTATGTGGAGGTTAAATACATGAAAGAGACAGAGTGATGGCAAGTGGAGGATAACTAAAGTTGATCTCGGACCGTCACGCAGGGCTTCTTAATGCTACAGCTGAGCATATAGATGGGTTCCCGCCTCTAGTGCATAGATGGTGCATGCGACACTTTGCCTCTAATTTATAGAGGCGTTAGTGGAAGCAGGAGGTATGTGACAAGGTAAAGGCTCTATATTGTGTATAGAGAACCAGTTCAAGGAGACAAAGAGAGAACTAGACAAGATGATAAATGAAGCGAGAAAGGACTGGTTAGAGGCGCAGATGGAACAGAAGGCTTAGTGGGCATTAGCATATGATGATGGGGGTTTCAGGTATGGCATCATGACCACTAACTCCTTAGAGTCCTTCAACTGTGTATTCACCGGAGTTCGATCGTTGTCTGTGTCTGGAATTGTTGAGTTCTCCTTTCATAAGTACAACGAATATTTTGTCAAGAGGTGAGAACTTGCGCAGAGGAATATAGCTGAGTAGGGGCGTTTTGGAAAGGCCAGAGCTAAACATTTGAAGGAGACGGAGGAATTGGCCAAGTAGCACACTACCGAGCCATATGGACCCTGCCGCCATATCTTTAGTGTACAGGGCAAGGGTGGCACAAGCTTGGGCGGCGAACGTTATGGTGGACGAAACTACCGTATTGATCTTGAAAAGGTAGGGTGCAGTTGCAATGTCCCTCAGATCATGCATGCCCCTTGCTCTCATATGATCACGACCTGTTGGGTTCGCGGGTACAACTATAAGGATATGCCATATATGTCACCCTTGTATCTCCGTTCGAACACCGTTAGTATTTGGGAGATGAGCTTTGAGCCATACCTTGACCCGACACAGTGGCCACCTTATAATGGTTATGACTACGTGCCTCATCCGGATCTAATGAAGGTAGGAAAGGGTAGGAGAGAGAAGAAGCAACTCAAGGGGGACATGGACGCTATGTGAGGGTACGGCGAAGACATGTATGGCGGGGGAGACTTCAACGAGACCCGTGGTAGGAATCTTTGCCCTGTTTGCAAAGAATCTGGTCACAAGGCTAGCAGGCATAGAAGACGAGGGCAGTAGGTGTTTTCATATTGTGTTCATATTGCATAATAAGTTGTTCAAATTTTGCAATGATACATAATGTTAATTTGAATATTGTTAATTTGAATACTCTAACCCTTTGTTTATCAATTTGTAATAGGATGACCCCTCCCACACCGCACTAGATGTACCCCTTTCTTGAGATGGAGTACGACTACCCCCTTCTTCCACCGGACGATGAGGTTTTCAAGAGACGTTCGAGGGATCCTTACATTCCTGGGACTTAGTTCGTTACGTCGAACGAATATTGTCATCTAAAACTTGCAGACTCATAAACCAATGAAAATATTATGTGGCAACTTGTCGTCCATTTATTTGCTTCATATCCATTTCACATTGCGCATGGTCGTGGCAGCACTTGTAGTTGTTTACAGCACCGACAACAGCTCAATTGAGGCTGGTCGGTTTCTGTCAGCGTCACTGTCATGCCGTGGGCTATGGCGCATCATTGTCGTGCCGTGGACTATGGTGCGGCAAGGCCTGGGCTATGGCGTGGCAGAACTAGTGGGCTATGGCACTGTATTCGAAATAATTTCACTCGATTATGTTTGTTTTAGAAATTCTCGACGCATGATACAAACAGATGGGATCACTTAAGATCAACCATGGATAATACGAGTACATGATACATGGGTACAATACATCAATAGTTCAAATAGAATATAAGACAACACAATAGAATTTGTAGTACATAGCTACATTGATCATTAATAATGCATGGAACTAACAGAAGGCGCAATCATAAACCCTCACTCAGAAACATACTGAGTAAGCAACTCGTCGTCCGAGTACCAATTCTCAACCACAACCCTGTTGCTGTGGCTAGGCTCACCTGCATTGCCATGATCTGCCTTTCGCCTATAGTAAGCAGCCTCTGCTTCATTAGTGGCCTCTACGGCCTGAGTGAAGAACGCATTGTCATCCTCCTCCGCCTGCAAGCCCGTCTCTGCTAAAGCGACGAGCTCACTCAGTCTGCCAGTGTCGTCCTCAGCCTCCTCCACCTATAAGCCTGCCTCTGCTAGAGCGATAAGCTCGCTCAGTCTACCAGTGTCGTCCTCAGCCTCCTCCGCCTCATCAGACAACACAATCGGTGATTCAACGGTGCGACCAGCTCGCTTTCTATACTCATCTAACTTCTTTTCCTCGTATCTTGCATGAGCCACCTCTGCAGCATATTTCTCGCTGCATCCAATCCCTTCATGTATAAAATGCAATCAGTTAGCAACGCGATTATATTACATTTAAAATCAGGCAACGAAAAATAAGCTTTCAAGCACTCACTGGCACATAATGCAACAACATGCCCGTTCAAGACCTGCATTTGTACTCTTGTCTCCTCCCTTATCTCCTTCCTTGCCCTCTCCTCCTCTAACGTGATCCGTCTCTCCAATCCCCATTTGTCAAGCCCAACATCGATCAGGTTACAAATACCGAGCTGTCTAGCAAACTCACGCATCTTGTCTTTTTGATGTTTAACAAATAGGTTGATGTAGTCAGGTCCATATTCTCTCTTCCATGCAATTACTTTCTTCCCCTTCAGTTCATCCAAGAACTTAGCTTGACCATCATAATATTCTGAAAGCTCTAGTTTGGTTTTGGTTAATTGATGAAACCCTAAGTGCTAACCTAATTTATCAAGATGATTATGAGATAGGTAGCACTACTCCAAGTGATGAAGCAATGGCGAAGATCATGACAATGGTGATGGCATGGTGATGGTCAAATGCTTAAACTTGGAAAAGAAGAAAGAGAAAAACAAAAGGCTCAAGGCAAAGGTATAAAATGTAGGAGCCATTTTGTTTTAGTGATCAAGACACTTAGTGAGTGTGATCACACTTAGGATAGATAGCTGTACTATGAAGAGGAGTGAAACTCGTATCAGAATGCGGTTATCAAAGTGCCACTAGATGCTCTAACTCATTGCATATGCATTTAGAATCTAGTGGAGTGCTAACACCCTTGGAAATGTTTGTGAAAACATGCTAACACTTGTGCACAAGGTGATACACTTGGTGGTGTTGGCACATCTACAAAGGAGGTGGTGTTTGCAGGGTTGAGAGCTCGACGGGATTCGGCGCTTTCAGGAAAATGAAATGCCTATTTTCTATTGCGCCGGATGCAAAATTCTTGGTGGTTGGCACATTTGAGCAAGGGTGAAGAAGTTAGAGTTAAAATGGAGTTGGTCGAAATGATGCTAGCGTCGGTCTACTGACCGGACGCTGGGTCACTCAGTGACCGGACGCCGAAAGGCTGCATCCGGTTGAGCTGTCAGACGGCACAGTGGCTAGGGTCGAGCACCGAACGCTGGTCTGTGTCCGGTCAAGGTGGACCGGACACGTCCGGTCGAAAAAATATGCCTCGGGGAGCTTACTGGAAACGACCGGACGCTGGGGCTTCAGCGTCCGGTCAGTTTTGCCGGAGCATCCGGTCAGCTTCGTAGCCGTTGAAATCTGACGAACAGCATTTGAAGTTGGTGACGCGTGGCGTCCATCGGGCGACCGGACGCTGAGGGCCAGCGTCCGGTCAGTATGACCGGAGCGTCCGGTCAGAGCGCGTTTTGCCCAGTGAAGGGGTATAACGGCTCTATTTGATGGGGGCTCTATTTATAGCCCCATGGTCGGCTCAAGGGACATCTCTTGCACATTTTCATTGACATAACAACTTTGTGAGCTTAGCCAAAGTCCTCCCACTCATCTCCATCATTGATCCATCATCATTGTGAGATTGGGAGAGAATCCAAGTGCATTGCTTGAGTGATTGCATCTAGTGGCACTTGGTATTTATGTTGCGCTGCGAATTTCGCTTGTTTATCTTGGTGGTTGCCACCACCTAGACGGTTGGAGCAGCGGTGGAGGATCGGCACGAGTCGGTGATTGTTCGTGGCCGCCTTCCGTGATTGTGAGGGGAGTTGTACCTTTCCTGGCAGAGTGCCGAAAGATAACTCTAGTAAATTGCTCGTGTCATTGAGTTACCTCACTTGTGGGTCGGTTCTTGTGGTGTCCTATCGTGTGGACGAGGTTTATGAAACACCTCTTAGCCGTCGAACCACCAAGTGTTGGTCAACACAACGGGGACTAGCGTGTTGGCAAACACGTGAACCTCGGGAGAAAAATCGATTGTCTCTTGTCATTTGCATTCTCCCGGTGATTGGCTTGATCTTCATCTTGTGATTGGTTCATCCCCTATACGGCGGTATAATCACCCTACTTGTTTGTTTACATTCTTGTAAACTAGTTGATACAAGCTCTTTAGTGTAATTAGAATTGAGAGCTTGCTTTGTTATTTACATTCATCTAGTTGAGCTCTTTAGACTAGTAAGTTTATGTGCCTTATTTAACATTGCAACTAGAAGTGTCGGATAGGTGGCTTGCAACCCTTGTAGAACTAGAGCAAGTTTGCATTACGCTATTTGTCATACTAATCAAATTGCTCTAGTTGATTTATAGATTTTTAAATAGGCTATTCACCCCCCCCCCCCCTCTAGCCATACTAGGACCTTTCACATTCCCACCTGCATTTCCTAATGCTCCGTTCAAACGAAAAATTATATCATATATGTTTTAGCAACAGAAACAAAATACGATTTTATGGTTACCACAAAAATAACCAACCTCATCATAGTCAACCATATGGCCGCAATAATGGCCTATTCCAAGCTCCGAAGGGACTAGACCATAGTTGAATTTAACACCACATTCGCACTTGACTGGAGGTGCTTTGTAAATTAACATTTCTTTCTTCTTTTGCTTTGCCTTTGGAGGTTCTTCGGATCATTGGTTCTTAGAACCATACAACCACTCCTTGAAACGACACTTCGTCATTGAAAACACCTAAATAAGGTGTCATTAGTACATGAACACATACATCTCAACATTTCAACACATACACTTTGCACTTACTTTATGCTTGTTTGGACACATAAACTCCAACGTATTCTCAGGGTTTATCACAGCTCGATCTCCGCAATTGCATAGAGGAGGTTCTCCGAGTCGTCTAGCTACGGCTAAGTGCTTCTCCTTAGCCGTCATTGGAGGGGGTTAGGGGGAGGTGGAACCCACCGCTTGAATTGCTCTCGTGGATGTCGCCCTCTCCACCAATCGTCGAAAAGGAGGTACCTGGGGTCAAACTTGTCTGCACCGTCGATCCACTGAAAGAAAAAACACCTCTCATGGGCCTACACAACAAAATTCCAACATCTTATTAACCTAGTAATACAAATGAAGAAAAAAACATACGAAAACAATTACTTACATTAAAACGACTGTATGTGTAGAAGCAACGAGCCGTTGTGCCGGGATGTCTCGATTGAAACACGTCGACCGGACGACCACAGTCACAGTTAGAGACAGGGAGTTCAGGAGGGACGGGGGCATCTTTGCTAGACTCGTCGGGGTATAATTCTCTAGGACGTCCCTGTTTTCACCACAACTGCTCCCAAAACATGTCTTCCATCTAATAAAACGGTTCAAATTAAACATCAATCAAAACAACGCAAATTAGTGTAAAATATAATCATTTGCATTGCAACTTAAATAATATAACCAACACTTATAGCAACAAAAATATACATGGTAAACAAACTTCTAACTAAATAATTAACCTTCAAACTGTAGCTCATAGTTCCCAAACATAATTTTTCTCCAAACCTTAACTCACATTCATAATATTTTTATCCACCATTCAAACGAAAATAAAAAGTGTGACATTACCTTGAACGAGGACGAGGAGAGAGGGAGGCGGTCGGGGAATGGAAGGGAAGGTAGGGAGGCGGCAACGGAGGGCTGGGCGGGATGCGGGCGCGGCGGCCAGGCGTGGGTGGGCGGGCAGGCTGCTCGGGCAGGCGGGACTGGCCGCGGGGTTTTTATATGGCTCTGCCGCGCCACAGATTAGGGCGTGGCACTGTCGCGCCAAGATCGGTGCCGCGGCAGGCCTTGCCGCGTCAACGGTTAGCCGGTCCAGTCGTCGCCACGTCAGTCCCCTGCCGCGCGCCATGGCAATAGACGCGGCCAAAAATGTTAGTTTTAAAAATAAAAAAACAGACAGTGTTAGATTTAGAATTAGTTTAAAAAAGTGTTAAAATTAAAAAAAAAAGTCCCAAGAACTTCAGTCAGAAACCTCTCCATACATGATTATGCTAGATGTCCTCGTCTGCTAGAGTCTTCATGAATGTTCTGCGAAGACTTTTCCCAGATGAGGCTTCTGTTGCTTGCCTGCGTAGCATAGCATGGTCCATAAGAATTCACCTAATCTCCTGATGTTGTCCCGGTCGAAACTCGAAAAGAATGCATAGGATATTTGGCAATTCACAGCATTTCAACCGGTGCCACAGACTTGTGATTGTGATCTAATCGGTACAATTAGTCCAAACAAATTTCTGTAGCAAAAGCAAGAGGTGTTATCTAATGATGAAATATCGAGCTTTCAGAAGCACATTCTGTAAGTCACTTCCGATACAACATGCAAATGTCAAGGAACGATTCCAATATTATAAACGACAAGATATATGCTTGTTGTTTATTTTAGTGTTGTATGATACAATAGATAGATATATTTTCAATCTAAAAGCAGGAAAGAAAATGAAGTGTGCTACGTGGGCGAATGGCAGAAGAGCAACACATGAACAAAGGAAGCAGAAAGACCTCAATGAACTTCCTCCGCAGTTCACACAAATTTTCAGCTTCCAGTATACTTAGACACTAAGGTCCCTTTCGGTAACCTGTAAAGACGCCGAAAAAAAAAGGAAGTTGTGGATTAACAATTTTCGAGAGACACTGCCGATAATGCAACGATGCGCTGCGATTTTATTCTCCAGATTGATGGAAACTTTTAGTGCATTCCAGCTAGAGAGAAACTAGCAGCTCAAAGCACACCACTTGCATGGCCGGCTTCGCTCCTCCGATCAACGTGTAGTGTTCTCACTTCACTTGCATGGGAACAAAAGCGCGCGATGTGCAGATTTGATGGGAACAAAAGCGATATGCACATTCCCTCGAATACGAATTTCTGTCTCTTGTTCTCGTCTTGCTCTGCTAAGGAAAAGATAAGTGTTTATGCCATGTCGCCAGCACAGAAAAGTTAGCCTAGTCCCTGTACACACCGGAACACTTTGGTAAGCGTTTAATCTTTTATGAAAAACAAGTTGTTTACAAGATGCCAAGTTACATGACCAGTAGCTAATCAAAAGAGGTATGGAGGTGAAGACACAGTAACTAGTAACAGGGCTACAGTTATCATGCAGGAATGCTCCATAAGTCTTTCAAGTGGAACTTAAATAACATTCTCAACCAGCATACATTCTACCTCGACAAGAAGGAAAGGCCCATACAAGAAATTCCTTTTTTTTATTGAGAACTTAGAAGGGCTGCTTGGTCAGTGTAGTTTCTTCAAAATGCATGCAACGAACTTGGCAGACAACAGAAAATAACAATCTTGCATACTTTGATAAGCCACATGGGTCAAATCTCTTTTCCCTTGATACGGAATCAATTTGATTGCTGAAACATCACACAGAGGATTATATCTCCATAAGGCCAACTGATGGGGGCCAAAAGAACAATAATGTGTAATTAGGTGTTTCGGTTCAGTCATGTCTATCAAAAGTAGTAGCAAAAGGGACTAGCAGAAATACTAGCAATGCAAAATTACATGAGTCACCAGGTAATACAAGCTACTAGATAGGATTAGTAACTCTGGACTGCAAGGAAGGGAAGACCATAATGAATTCAGTGACACATTGGAAAATATGCTTCACAGGATAGCTGCTAGACCCTCCTTTCTGACAGGCCTGTTCCCTGGAAATGATGTGCGCGATACATCAACAAGCGCCTTGAAGCTGTAAGGTTCATGCATCGACAGCTCTGAGAGCACCTTCCTATTGAGTTGGATGTTCTCCTTCATTAATCCATGCATAAAGTTGCCATAATTCACCTGATAGTCAAATGTAAGAAAGCTATGAGTACTTCAACAGTAAAATGCAAGGCAGGTAGTATTGCATTGAACTCGATGGTCTAAAATTAGCATGATTAACCTTCAAAAAAAATAGCATGATTATATGTTCCCAACAAATGCCAAAATTCCATTCTTTTTCACAAGTTGACTGCAATAGATACATACCCCATGCAATCGTGTACCAGCATTGATGTGCTCAATCCAAAGGGATCTCATATCCCTCTTCTTGTTACGCTTGTCCCTGTACGAATATTGCAAGGCTTTCTCGACCCTCTCCCTTGCTATCCTTATGCAATTCTTGGCCCTTCCTCTAAATCCCTTAGCCAACTAGAAAATCTTGCCCTTATTCATTTTCCAGTTACTGGATCTCCTGAATAATTTTCCCCCTTCGTGCAACATTGCAATAGATAGGGAAAGATGTGTAAGCAAATAAGCAGCTTGAGTGCACTAACCCTGCAGTGAGGAACCTGTCCGAAGAACAAAATCATAACAAGAATACATATGTGCTATTATAGCTTCATAAAAACGAATTACTGCATGGCCACATTAACTCATTTCGTCGCTCTACAACCATGTAATCCATGCCCATCATATACAGCGTAATTTAATGACCGCGGCTTTAGAAAACTACTAGATAACTAATAAATACATTCACTTTGGTTCAGGGGACGACAAACCATCTATGTTAGCACATCTGACCAGAAATGAAGCAATTTCGTTTTTGTTGAGAAAAATGAGATTTTAGACAATTGAGTTCATCAGCTGAAATTCATGGCCCCCAGAGAAAGAGGCGGACCCAGTGAAGTACATGGGTGTACACCCGATAAGTTTTTTACAAGACAATCGGAGTTAGTGCGCATATACACTTGCAATTAGATCAGATCCGAATACAAATAGTAAGTTAGGGCTTGGATGCTCGGTTTCGCACGGTGGGAAGGGCAGACCAATGGCAATGGGTGGGCGTACCTGGTGGTGCTCGCCGGCGAAGGGCCCGAAGAAGACCTGGGCACCTGGCGCAGGGCGGCAGCGACGGGCTGCCCAGTCGTTGCGGGGGCGGAGCTCTCTGTCGCGCTCGCGCTGGGGGCTTCGCTTGACCTAAGCGCGAGTAGGCTGCTGGGCTGAGCTGGCCTGGTCTGGCCTTGTGCACACCTGCCGGACAGGCAGCCCACGTACAAAAAAATGCCTTGTGGGCTAGCTTGTGCGCAATACGTATGAAGCACTGTATCAGGCCAGTACACTCTATTTTTGTTTCATGAATGCTCCTCGGGCCGAACCCCGTCCATGTCGCCCGCTCGCAGAACGGATCCTGCCCGCGCCGCCCCCATTTGTATCGCCCGCTCGCTCTACGGCGTCTCTGTGTTGCGCACTCCTGCTCACAAGACGGATCCCGCCCTCCCCCGCGCCGCCCCCACTCGTGCCGCACGTCCTTACTCGCGGGACGAATCTTGCCCTCCCCATGCGCCCCAGCCCGTACTCACACCTCCCGTTGCGGCCGCGCTCCATCCGTCTGCCTCGGCCCCTGTCAAGGTCTGTGCCACCGACGAGCTTTACACCGGCGACCTCGGCGACACTCCGTAGCATCGAGCTCCGCATCGACGAGCTTCCATTTTCGTCCAAGCAGCAAGAAGATGTTACGCTAGAAAGCGCATGTTGCAAGCGTCTGTTTATCAAGTGTTTTAGATGTTTCAGAAGTATGTTGCAAGTGTTTCATATGGATGTTATATAATGTTTCACACATATTTGCAGGTGTTTTATCTAGATATTGCGTATGCTTTTGCAATGGTTTCAAGTGTTTTTATGCATGTTTTAAGTGTTCCATCTGCCTTCAGACATATGTTGCAAATGTTGTATCTGAATATTTCAAAAGTAGATCGGATGTTGCATCTCCCTCCTCTCCTTCTGTTGCTGGAAGGTCAAGATGACGACTAGAGGGGGGTGAATAGTCATTACTAAAACTTAATCGCGCCGACTAACCGAAACAAGTGCAGAATTAAAACTATAGGTCTAGCCAAGACTATACCCATCTATCTATGTTCTCTAGCACCTTGCAACGATCCTAATTAAGCAACAAAGGTGTCGGGCTAGCTAGAGCTCACCTAACCAATTCTAGGAGCAAGATCACATAAACCTATGCCACTAGTACATCAAGCAATGGGGGAGCTCCTACATATGCTAGTAAGCAAAAGCATAGAGCCAACTAAGCTCAATAACAAGGCAACAAATACCAAATTAGAGAGCGCAAATGCTTAGCTACACAAACTAAACAATGTGACTAACAAGGTTACACAAACCAAATTAGTCACGCAAGAGAGCTACTTCTAGGCTACACAAGCAAGAAGGTAACTAGTGAGCTACACAAGCTAACTAAATACAAGAGCAACTACACAAGCACAATGTATATGAAAGTAATTACAAGCTTGTGTAACGAGGATACAAACCAACGGGAAGAACAAGGTTGACATGGTGATTTTCCCCCCGAGGTTCACGTGCTTGCCAACACGCTAGTCCCCGTTGTGTCGACCGCTCACTTGGGGGGTTCGGTGGCTAATTGGCATCACCCGCTAAGTCCACACGTTGGGCACCGCAAGAACCTACCCAAAAAGTGAGGGTAGCTCAATGACACGCTTTACTAGAGTTGCTCTTTGCGGCTCCCACGGGGCAAGCACAATGTCCCTCACAAAGCTCTTCTCCGAAGCACTGCACAAGCTTCTTACGGGCTTCGACGGAGACCACCACCAAGCCATCTAGGAGGTGTCAACCTCCAAGAGTAACAAGCACCATCGGCTTACAACTCAATCACCTAGTGCCACTCGATGCAACCTCACGATGCAATCGCACTAGAATCGCTCTCTCACACAATCGAATGATCACTATTAAACATATGTGAGATGGAGGGCTCCCAAACACTCTCAAGCATGGGCACAAAGTCTCCCGAGGTGCTCATCCCTAGCCATGGCCGAGACCCACTTCTGTTTATAGCCCCATAGGCTAAACTAGCCATTATCCCTTCACTGGATGTTTTTCGGGACCACTGGATGTGTCGATCATATCGACCGGATGTAGGACCTCAGCGTCCGGTCAACAGATGCTCGCCATGTGTCACCTCCATTCAAACTTAGTCACTCAATCTCAATGGTCAAGTGATGACTGGACGCAGCTGCTTAAAGTGACCGGACGCAGGATCCTAGCGTCCAGTCGTTTCTAGTAAGGTTCCAGTCGCAACCGGATGCGTTCGATCGGTCACGATCGAACGCAGCATCAGCATCCGGTCCTTTTCCAACTTCTCTGCGCCGCCTACATCACTGTATGTCAGCCTGACCGGACGCGCCCTGTCAACGTCCGATCACTTTCAGCGCTAGAGTGAAAGCTCTAGTTTGATTTTGGTGAATTGATGAAACCCTAAGTGCTAACCTAGTTTATCAAAGTGATTATGAGATAGGTGGCACTACTCCAAGTGATGAAGAAATTGTGAAGATCATGATGATGAAAATGCCATGGTGATGATCAAGCACTTAGACTTGAAAAGAAGAAAGAGAAAAATAAAAGGCTCAAGGCAAAGGTATAAATGGTAGAAGCCATTTTGTTTTGGTGATCAAAACACTTAGAGAGTGTGATCACATTTAGGATTGATAGCCGTACTATTAAGAGAGGTGAAACTCATATCGAAATGCGGTTATCAAAGTGCCACTAGATGCTCTAACTCGTTGCATATGCATTTAGGATCTAGTGGAGTGCTAACACCCATGAAAATGTTTGCGAAAATATGCTAACACATGTGCACAAGGTGATACACTTGGTGGTTGGCATATTTGAGCAAGGGTTAGGAACTTCACCGGTGCCCTATACAGAAAAGATGGAGGTCACTGTGAGTGACTGGACGCTGGTCTTGGAAGGACCGGCGTGTCCGGTCAGTAGAAGCAGCGAACACGCTGGCATTAGTCTCTGACCGGACGCTAGAGGGTTGCGTCTGGTCTCGCTGACGTGGTAGTGCACAGAGGAGATGCCGAGTGACCAGACGCTGGGTGAGTCCGGTCGAGCATGGCCAGACGTGTCCGATCGTGATTTCTCGCTTCTAGATGCTTACTAGAAACGACCGGACGCTGAGGTCTAGCGTCTGGTCACTTCATAGCAGCGCGTTCGGTCATCACTTGACCGTTGGGGTTGAATGCTCAGTATTTGAAGAGAGGGGACACGTGGTGTGCATCGCACAACCGGACGCTGGGGTCCAGCGTCTGGTCAATCTGACCGAAGCGTCCGATCGCCCCGTGTTCAGTGCAGTGAGGAGCCCAATGACTCTATTCATGGGGGCTCTCTATTTAAGCCACATGGCTGGCTTAAGCTCACTCTCTTGGCCATTTGCATTGACATAGCAACCTTGTGAGCTTAGCCAAAGTCCTCCTACTCATCTCCATCATTGATTCATCATCTTTGTGAGATTGGGAGTGAATCCAAGTGCATTGCTTGAGTGTTTGCATCTAGAGGCACTTGGTGTTCGTGTTTCGCCGTAGGATTCGCTTGTTACTCTTGGTGGTTGCCACCACCTAGATGGCTTGGAGCAGCGAGGATCGTCGAGCGGATGTTGGTGATTGTCTTTGGCTTCGATCGTGGTGATTGTGAGGGGTTCTTGACATTTCTCCGGTGGAGAGCCAAAAGGTACTCTAGTGAATTGCTCGTGGCTTGTGTGATCCTCATCTTGTGTTGGTTGTGCGGCACCCTATTGAGGGTTTAGCGTGTAATGCCAATTAGCGCGTGAACCTCCAAGTGAGTGAATCATCACAACGAGGACTAGCTTACCAGCAAGCAAGTGAACCTCGGTAAAAAATCATTATGTTCATCTTTTGATTCTGAGGTGATTGGTCTTCATTAGTATTCATTCTTGTGATTGATTGGTTCACTCCTTGACATGACGGTATAAACAAATTGCTCACTCTCTTTACATTACCGCAAACTAGTTGTCAAGCTCTTTAGTGTAGCTAGTTGTGAAAGCTTGTTAGTTTGGTTAGTGTGGCTCTTTAGTTAGCCTTTGAGAGCACACTAACTTAGTGTAGTGACGTAGGTATTGTGTGGATAGAAACTATATAAACTAGAATTGTGGTAGGTGGCTTGCAATTTTAGTAGGCTAGCGCAACACTTGCTTCGTCTCATAATTGTCTAACCGGTTTGTTAAGTGTTGTTGTAGACATTTTTAATAGGCTATTCACCTCCCTCTAGCCATTAGAACCTTTCACAGCGTCCGTGAAAGGTCCTAATGGCTAGAGGGGGGTGAATAGCCTAATAAAAATTTCTACAACAACACTTAACCAAATGGCTAGATAATTATGAGGCGAAGCAAGTGTTGCGCTAGCCTACTTAAAATGCAAGCCACCTACCATAATTCTAGTTTAGATAGTATCAATTCACACAAGAGCAATGACACTACCCTATATTAGTGTGCTCTCAAAGGCTAACCAAAGAGCCACACCAACCAAGCATGCAAGCTCTCACAACTAGCTACACTAAAGAGCTTGTCAACTAGTTTACAGTAAAGTAAAGAGACTGATCAAGAGGGTTATACCGCTGTGTAGATGAATAAACCAATCAATCATGAAGATGAATAACAATGATGACCAATCACCTCGGAATCAATGATGAACACAATGATTTTTACTAAGGTTCACTTGCTTGCCGGCAAGCTAGTCCTCGTTGTGGTGATTCACTCACTTGGAGGTTCATGCGCTAATTAGCTTCACACGCCAAACCCTCAATAGGGTGCCGCACAACCAACACAAGATGAGGATCACACAAGCCACGAGCAATCCACTAGAGTACCTTTTGGCGCTCCACCAGGGAAAGGTCAAGAACCTCTCACAATCACCATGATCGGAGCCAGAGACAATCACCACCCTCCGCTCAACGATCCTCGCTGCTACAAGCCATCTAAGTGGCGGCAACCACCAAGAGTAACTGAAAGTGCATCTAGCCCTTTAGTGGGTTTTGGATGATTGAATAACAACGTGATTAAAGGTCTAACACGTATGCTAAGTGTGAATAGGTAATAGGTTATTTCATAGATACTTAATGAAAAGCCAAAATGATGTGTTGTTGTATAAACAATCTAGTTCAAGCACAAGACAACAATGCAAATGAAACTCATACAAAGGCTTATCTATTATGGGATTCCATGTACTATGTGAAAGCAAGCTTGTTAGAATTAATTAATGAGACATAAGGGATTGCATATGGAATGGTCTCATATTTGAAGTTTGCTAAATTGAAATAAAAAGGATAACAATACATGAATGGATGATTCAATACAAGATGTGGCTTGATGGCTTGAGATGGTGAAGATAGCAAGGAAAGGCTTTGAGGTACTAAGCAAGGGTGAAGGGCAAGCGACGGCTTGGTGGCCGAAGAACCTAGCTAGGGTGAAGAAGGAAGTACTTGCATTTAGTTGAGGTACTGATCAAGCTATGATGTTCATGTTTATGTGGAGGATCAAATTACTATTAGAGTGTTTGATGGAAGTGACTTGATACATTTGGGATTATTCAAATTTGATGAATGGAATCAAGTCACATGCTTAAGATGGCTATGCTCAAGTGAAAAGATCAATATTGACATGTTGGCACCCTCACTTGATGAAGATTGAAAGATGCGGCATCAATTTAAAGAAGATCAACTCAAAAGGTTTAATTTCATTTTTCTTTTGATCTTGAGTTAATAGGTATGTCGTACTATTAAGAGGGATGCAAGTTTCAGTGGTCTGAGGAAGATAGAGTGCTCAAGCATAATAATTAAATCAAAAGAGAGACACTCTAGCACTTCACGAGCACATAGAATAATTTTCTGTGACTGTCGGTGTCAGAAGTCCCGACGTAGGCCGGAACTCCTGATAGTCGGAACTCATGACTCTTGCCGGAAGTGCTGACTCCCAGTCACAGCCTGTGCGATGACTGTGGATGTTGGAAGTCCCGACATGAGTCAGAACTCCCGACAGTCGGAAGTCCCAACCTAAGCCAAGAGTCCCGACATCGATGGTTCTACTGACCTGCTGACTGTGCACGTCAGAAGTCCCGACGTTCGTCGAAAGTTCCGACCATCGGAAGTCTCGACGTTCGTCGGAAGTTCCGACGTTGGCTGCCTCGGGTGGACTTTGACCTTGCATGAACAGTGTTTTCTTCATACGTCGGAAGTCCCGAGATCTGCGTCGGAACTCCCGATGTAGATCTGAACGGTTAGATTTTGCCTTGGAGTATATATACCCCTCTCCTCCTTTCTAACCGTTGCCCACTCATTTTATTGCAACAAACACTCGGCCAAAACAGCCCCCAAGCATTCTAGGCTCTCCACTCTTCTCTCCTTTGCCTCCAACTTCAATTTCTAAAGGGTTTGAGTGATTGGAGAGTGGACTGAGTGAGAAAAACACTTTGAGCAAGCTTGAGCACTTGATTTCTTCGTCAAGCTGGTTTGATTTGCATTTGTTACTCTTAGGGATTTTCCCCTAGCCGACGAGGCGTCGCCCAAGAGCTTCCATCTTGTAGAAGAGCCTTGGGAAGTTTGTATTACCCTTGATTTCTAGTGAAGAAACTCAAGTGACCTTTGTGGTATCCTTGAGTGAGGCAAGGAGGTGGAAGAGACTCCGACCAAAGTGGTTACCTCAACAACGAGGACGTAGGAGCTCCTTTGTGGGGCTGCTGAACCTCGGGATAAATTCTTGTCTCCCGCGTGCTTGTTGTTGTTGTGATTTGCTTGAAATTACTTGTATTTGGTTGTCTCCCTCTCTCTAGCTATTTCTTAGGGTTTGGGACTCGATCTATGGAGTGGTGGCTTATCAACATCAAGAGAGTGACCCAACACCTTACCTTACCACTAGGAAGTGGGTTTGTAAGTTATTGGCATCACAAAGTTCATTTTAGCACTTGTAGTTCATTTCCCGTAGGGGTCGGAAGTGCTAACAGTTTGCGTCGGAAGTTCTGACCCAAACTGTCGGGACTTCTGACACGTCGGAAGTTCTGACCCAAACGTCGGGACTTCTGACACGTCAGAAGTTCTGACCCAAACTATCGGGACTTCCGACATTAACTGACTAGTGCATTTTGATTCAACTCTTTAGTTGCAGCTGTTTGGCTCCCTAGGTTTATCTAGTATCTTTTATATACTTTGTGGCTAACTTGTGAGGGGTGGTATTACTCTAATTTGGAGTTTCCATTTTAGAAACTCCTATTACTAATCGTTTCTGCTTTTAAAGGTGTTGATTTTTCAGAAATACCTATTCACCTCCCTCTAGGCGGCATCCTAGGTCCTTTCAATTGGTATCAGAGCGAGGTTCTCACCTAAAGCTTCACCGCCGTGAGAAAATGATGTCAACGCCTATCGAGTTGGAGCCGATGCCTCTCCAAAATGATGGTTCAAACTTTCTACCTTGGTCAATTCATGTACTCAATGCTTTTAGAGATATTAGTTCTCTTGTTGAGCATATTGTGTTTGCAAGCATACCTCTTCCTATAGTTGATTGGAGCAACTATAAGAATTTATCAAAAGAGGAAGAAATATGCGTGCAACTCAATGCTCAAGCTATTAATATCATTTTGAGTACATTGAGTGCAGAGGTTCAAGATGAGGCAATATTCAATGGACAACCACCTCCTGAGAGTGCTCATCTCATTTGGACCAAACTCGTTGAGGTATATGGAAAATCCAAATGCGATGATGCACTTGAGGTCGAGTCAATGGAAAATATGTCCATTATGTCTTCATGCACTGAAGAAGCCTCACAAGACCTCAAGAGCGTCAAACCAGAGCAAGAGGTGCAAGCCGAGGTGACTACGCTGTCTGCAAGCACATACCGGACGTGTTTGGTATCCCTACCAAACGTGTCTGGTATGGCTGAGGCAGCTGGACAGCAGTCAGTCAGTGATGATGAGGCTCAAGCCCGGTGGCGGTCAAGTGATGAGTCAGCCTCAGTATCTCATGATACTCATCACTTATGTCTCATGGCCAGGAAAAGCAAGAAGAAGGCTAGCAAGAAAGATCAAGCCAAGGAGATAGCACGAGTAGATGATCAAGAAGAGAGTGATATTGAAATTGAAGATAGCTACACTCTTGATCATCTAAGCAACAAAGACAAGCTCATTCTCATGAAGCTAGTTGAGAAGAATGATGAGCTAGAGGAAGAGAATGAGAAACAAGAGCAATCACTTCAAAATCAAGAAAAGTTTCTCATCTCCAAATTGCAAGAGCTAAAGGCCATAAATGAGAGGTATGAAAAATTATCAATTGAGCATGCTTTTGTTACTAACTCCTCTTCTAGTGTTTCTCAACTAGAGAAGGAAAACTTTGAGCTCAAGGCAAAATTAGATGAACTCTCAAGCAAATATAAAGTGCTACAAGCAAACTATGTTCATCTCAAGTGCTCTCATGAAGAATTAGTAGAATCAAGCATCATGCTTGAGGTGGCTCATGAGGTTGTGATTACAATGGTAAAATCATCTCAACCTCCCACTCACACACTCACTTGTACACAATCTCAATTGAATATTTCTTGTGTTAATGAGTGTGCTTCTCAAGCAAGCCAATCTTCGATTGAGCAAAAATTTATAGAAAATGTAGAGCTTAAGGAAGAAGTGGAAAGGCTAAGAAATGATGTGATTCGATTGAAGAGTAAGGAGAGAGCACAACCTTTGCAAGATAACCATGTTAACATGGTGAAGAAGCTTGAGAAGGGTTCAAACCTTGCTTCCTCCAAATCCCAACAAAAGAATCACATTTCAAGCAAGGCCAACACAACCAAGAGCAAGAAACATGGAAAAAG
Organism: Miscanthus floridulus; assembly: GCF_019320115.1. Taxonomy (NCBI): domain Eukaryota; kingdom Viridiplantae; phylum Streptophyta; class Magnoliopsida; order Poales; family Poaceae; genus Miscanthus; species Miscanthus floridulus. The sequence continues at coordinate 106,285,264 of NC_089585.1, read as the reverse complement.
ACTATGCTATGGTTGTGGAGTGAATGGACATGAGATTACCATGTGTCCACACAAGAGTTGGGCTGACAAGTGTGAAGTGGCCGATCAAATGGCCTCAAACAAGTTGGCCAACCAAAGAAAAAGTGATGGACAAAGCACTTATCTCATGTGCAAGAAGTTGGGGCATCCAACCAAGAAATGCCCAATGAACAAGGAGGCAAGAAAGGAAGCCCAAGTTGCAACAAGAAGATGCTATGGATGCAATGAGATGAGCCACAAGATTGATGGATGTCCATACAAGCAAAACAATCATAGAACAAACAAAGGTCGCATATGCTATGCTTGTGGAAGAAAGGGGCATCTAAGCAATGATTGCCCAAATGGTAACATCCCTAAGCCGAACACATTTGTTTATGATAATATGCTTAGGAAGACCACAAATGAAATTAGCACTGGCAAGGTGATGTGTTCACCACAAACTAGTACTAAGGCCATTTGGGTGCCTAAGCACTTGTTGACTAACTGAAAGCTCTAGTTTGGTTTTGGTTAATTGATGAAACCCTAAGTGCTAACCTAGTTTATCAAGATGATTATGAGATAGGTAGCACTACTCCAAGTGATGAAGCAATGGTGAAGATCATGACAATGGTGATGGCATGGTGATGGTCAAATGCTTAAACTTGGAAAAGAAGAAAGAGAAAAACAAAATGCTCAAGGCAAAGGTATAAAATGTAGGAGCCATTTTGTTTTAGTGATCAAGACACTTAGTGAGTGTGATCACATTTAGGATAGATAGCCGTACTATTAAGAGGAGTGAAACTCGTATCGGAATGCGGTTATCAAAGTGCCACTAGATGCTCTAACTCATTGCATATGAATTTAGGATCTAGTGGAGTGCTAACACCCTTGAAAATATTTGTGAAAATATGCTAACACATGTGCACAAGGTGTTTGCAGGATTGAGATGGGTTTGGAAAAATGAAATGTCTATTTTCTATTGCGCCGGATGCAAAATTCTTGGTGGTTGGCACATTTGAGTAAGGGTGAAGAAGTTAGAGTTGAAATGGAGTTGGTCGAAATGATGCTGGCGTCGGTCTACTGACCGGACGCTGGGTCACTTAGCGACCGGACGCTGAAAGGCTGCGTCCGATCGAGCTGGCAGAGAGGTCGCCAGTTTTGGTGTTGCACCGGACGCTAGACCTGAGATGCACCGGACGCTGGTTTCTGTGTCCGGTCAAACTGACCGGTCTATACAGTGGCTAAGGGTTGAGCACCGGACGCTGGCTGTATCTGGTCAAGGTGGACCAGACGCGTCCGTTCAGAAAAATATGCCTCAGGGAGCTTACTGGAAATGACCGGACGCTGGGGCTTCAGCGTCCGGTCAGTTTTGACCGGAGCGTCCGGTCAACTTCGTAGCCGTTGAAATCTGACAAACAACGTTTGAAGCTGGTGACGCGTGGCGTCCATCGGGTGACCGGACGCTGAGGGCCAGCGTCCGGTCGGTATGACCGGAGCGTCCGGTCAGAGCGTGTTTTGCCCAGTGAAGGGGTACAACGGCTCTATTTGATGGAGGCTCTATTTATAGCCCCATGGCTGGCTCAAGGGATAACTCTTGCACATTTTCATTGACATAGCAACCTTGTGAGCTTAGCCAAAGCCCTCCCACTCATCTCCATTATTGATCCATCATCATTGTGAGATTGGGAGAGAATCCAAGTGCATTGCTTGAGTGATTACATCTAGAGGCACTTGGTATTCGTGTTGCGCTACGGATTTCGCTTGTTTCTCTTGGTGGTTGCCACCACCTAGACTGTTGGAGCAGCGGTGGAGGATCGGCATGAGTTGGTGATTGTTCGTGGCCATCTCCGGTGATTGTAAGGGGAGTTGTACCTTCCCCGGTGGAGTGCCGAAAGGTAACTCTAGTAAATTGCTCGTGTCATTGAGTTACCTCACTTGTGGGTCGGTTCTTGTGGTGTCCTATCGTGTGGACGAGGTTTGTGAAACACCTCTTAGCCGCCAAACCACCAAGTGTTGGTCGACACAACGGGGACTAGCGTGTTGGCAAGCACGTGAACCTCGAGAGAAAAATTGGTTGTCTCTTGTCATTTGCATTCTCCCGGTGATTGGCTTGATCTTCATCTTGTGATTGGTTCATCCCCTACATAGCGGTATAATCACCCTACTTACTTGTTTACATTCTTGCAAACTAGTTGATACAAGCTCTTTAGTGTAATTAGAATTGAGAGCTTGCTTTATTATTTACATTTATCTAGTTGAGCTCTTTGGAGTAGCAAGTTTGTGTCCCTAAGTAATCATTGCAACTAGAATTGTTGGATAGGTGGCTTGCAACCCTTGTAGAGCTAGAGCAAGTTTGCATTACGCTATTTGTCATACTAATCAAATTGCTCTAGTTAATTTGTAGATTTTTAAATAGGCTATTCACCCCCCTCTAGCCATATTAAGACCTTTCACTAACCCAAAAGGACCCAACAAGAGTTGGGTACCAAAATGTGCTTAGGTTGATAATGTAGGTACTTGGTGGTGAGATGAAAGCTTTGGGGTGGTTGAGCAAGCAAATTGAAAATATTCACTCAATCTATCAATCAATTTTTATCATAATCTCATATATGGTTGACCCAAAGATAAATCAATGACCATATCGTTTACTTCATCTCTACCATTGGTAACAAGTACCTAAAAACCTTATAGGATAGCCACTTTGTGTTTAGTGCTTAATGGCTCACAAATAAGCATATTTGTGAAATAATTGGAAGTGGCTAATTAGTTTCATTTAATAATTATCATGTTTGCCATGTGATGCTTTTAATGGCTCTCTGGTAGAGCAATGCATTTGTTCAGATGCAGGCATACAAGAAGTACTAGAGCTAAAACAAAGAATCACAAGCAGCGCTTCAATTGTTTCTGTCCTGCACCTACCGGACGTGTCCGGTATGGCCAGGGCAGAAAGGAAAAGTGTTTATGTTCTTCACATGCCGGACGTGTCCGGTATGCCTACCGGACGTGTCCGGTATTGCAGGAGCCAGAACACAAATTGGAATGAAATTGAGTTTTGATCCATATATTTTCATATATCATTAATTAACTCAGAAGCTCGTGATTCATCAATTCCTAAGTGGTTTGTGAGTATGTCTCATCGAAATCTAAATATGGCAAATTATTTTGTTTTGGTCAAAATAGAAAATTGACTCCCAAATTCTTAATATAATAAAAGTGCTTGTGGAAAGTCATTTAAATTACTTGAAACACTTATTTAGGGGGAGCTAAATTTCTATTTTGCACCTTGTGGACTAACAAATTTATCTAGTATTCTTTGTAGTCCTTTGGATGAAAAGTTGAATTCGAAACTAGCATGATTATTTGACAATTAAGGTCAACATAAAGACTATCATGCTATATATCTTCTTAGTGGAATTCTTGTGGGCTCAAGGCAAAGGTATGTGTTTACATACATGCATTGTAAGTGCATCTAAGGCCTTTTGTATGTTAGAATGTGCATTTGTGTGACATAGGAGAGATGTCTTTCAAAACCCCTAACTAGCATGAGTAGGAAGTGTGATTTTGAAAAACTATTTGAATCTTGGTCTTTGTGACCTAGCCTTGTCATGTGATGATTATAGCTCTCCTTGATTGTTTGATTGGCTAATCACATATGACATGGCTTTCTTAAGTCCACAATCTACTATGTCTCACTCTATCTCTCTCAAGTAAGCGAAATCTTGTATATGCCAAATATTTGAAAAAGAGAAAATCAATTCTTGGCTAATACATGTCCCCTAAGTGAGAATCCTAAGCCTATTTCAATTGATGCAAATATTATGCCTAGGAAGGTTTGTTATGGTACCTTATTGGTTAGTATTGCAAAAAAAAACAAAAATTCCGCTATTCATACTAAGGCTATGCCTAAGTATGTTGCGTCTAACATGAGTGGACCCAAACTAGTTTGGGTACCATCGAAAAGTGAATGATCGTTTGTAGGTACCATGGCATTGGAGACTTTATTCAATAGAATTATTATTGTTCATCTTATGTTGAGTCAAGTATTGAAGCCTAGTGCAATTCTATCCCAATGTCAAGTCAAAATTGAGTGAAGTCCATATACTATCAACATACAAGTGTCATATTCAAGTTGTGGGAGTTTATTGATATATTTGAAGGCCTGCAAATAAGTGGAGTTGAAGCTTGCAAAGATGATCATAAGCTATCAAGGTATATCTCTTGTTGATCAAAGTTTATCTGGGTGCATATGAGTTAATTGAATTGGATATATATGCATATGTTGCTTGCTATGAGATGTTTGAATGGATTAAATGCTTAAATGATCAAGTTTGAAGTTGGTTTGATTGGATATGTTCATAAGATTTCTTCTAGTAAGTGGTTTGAATGGACATATGTCTTGTGAGAGTATTCAAACAAGTTGATTTCAAGTTTGGTTTAATTTGGAGAAAAATAGCTCAATTATTGAAATCTGTCCAATATTGAAAATCTAAGCTAGCAGTGATCATAGACATGTTTAAGTAATCAAATCTATTTGTATTGGCTTGAAATTTGGTCTGCATGCTCTACACTTATGGTATTTGTTGCTGTGCAAATTTCATGAGATTTGGATAAGTGATACTTCAGATTTGGAGTAGATCTTGTCAGCTATTGTGCAGCAGTTTTCAGCATGTAGCAGTGTGAAAAGATGTGAAATCTGGTAGCAATATAGAAGTTGAAAGAAGCTCAAATTTTTTACAGCTACTAGAAGACTTAGTGTGTCACATCTTCACCAAATTTTGTGGTTTTTGGATATGTACTTTGGGAGATATGATTTATTCTTTGAAGAGTACAGAATCTGCCAGGAAAGTGATAATTATTGGACTGATCAAAAGTCACTTAGATTCAAAGGTCCTCAAATTAGAATCATATCTATAAGTGATTGAGGTACCTATGTTTTGGTTTAGGTTTGAGATAGAAGCATGACAAATGATGAGTACAAGTCAATTTGTTTGAAGAGTGTATCTGGTACACATTTGGTACTCAAGCTAGAGATCAAGACCAAGATCAAGATGAAGATGGAGTTTAAGTTCTAGTGATAATTGGAGATCTTTTGATGGAAAGAAAAGGACTTAAACAAGTAGAAAGAAAATGATTTAAAGAAGGATTCAAAGTTATTCATCAAATTAAGTCCAACAATATGGATCAATCAAACAAAATCTTTCAAGTGGATCAAGTGATTTTCTTTCAAATAATTTCAAGTGAGTATCAAGGATGGTTCTTTGGAGAGAGGTCACTTCGCCCTAGGTTTGGATGGCTAAAATCGAAGTGGTAATGTAAAGGGACATTTGAGGTACTTGGTTGAAGAAAATCAAGAGATTGGTCTAGAAAGCAAGCAACACCCAAAAGAGAATAAGTCATGAAATTTCAAGTGGTATTACAAGTGGTGTATCTTTTAGTTCGCTCAAGCAAGCAATGATCAAAGAAGAAGCAAGCCAACCACAACAAGAAGAGTGCACTTGATCATTAGTGATTCTTAATTTATATGGGTGAAGAATAGGAATTCAAAAAATTGGTATCTATTGGTCTTCACCAAGCTTATAATTGGACTTCATGGTGCTATTGGAGAAATGAATTGAAATCTATATGACTATCTTCCTCTCCAACATAGCAAAGGTATCATTATATTGTGCATGATCATTTTTCATCCCTTACTAGTATGCGGTTAGTGTATATAGTACATGCTTATAGGATCATGCATTACAAATAAAAAAAATATTTATTCATAGACTACCACTATTGCTTGAATGATTATATGATCTAGTGGTTAGTGTATGAGTTTGTTCATGAGCTAGTGAACCCATGTACTTGATCTATTTTGAATTGCAAACAAGTGACAAGTACAACCTCTTTAAGATGACAAAGGGGGAGAGTTCAATACAAAGGGAGAGATTAGTACAAGTTTAAACCTTAAGCACCCTTTGTGCTTTGTGTGATAGCTTATAGCCCCTTTGTCCTTAGTATGTCGTTGTTAGACCTTTGTGGTGATAGATGACAAAGGGGGAGAGAGACTGATTAAAGCTTCAGGATAGTTTCATTTGCTTATCTTTGTACCTGAAGATATGTACTGCAGGCTGTAGTTTCTTATTTTTGAGCTTCATTGATGTATCTTAGATTTGAGATAAATTGTATCTTGTGAGAGATGAGACTCACTTATGCTTTATCTATGTATCTCTTGAGACATGATCTTTTTTATATATCGGTGGTTTCTGGACTTGAGAAAATGTGTAATGAGTGCTATGTGTGAATTACATGTGTTATATTTATTTTCATAAGGACTATGCATGCTAGAATGAAAATATTTGATGTGATGCCTTTATATTTATTCTTGTGTGATATATCTTGTCATATGCATCACGGTTTCACTTTGTCACACACACATGCACCCCACGGATGCAATGATTTAGGGGGAGTATCCTATATGTTTTAGTATGTGTAATTGACATTTGAGGTCATTTTGTGAATTCTAATCATAAGCACATATTAAGGGGGAGCCTCTCATAAATCATTGAACCCAAAAGTTTAAATGTTTATATCATTTTGTAAGCTTTAATCAAGTTGTCATCAATCACCAAAAAGGGGGAGATTGAAAGTGCATCTAGCCCTTTAGTGGGTTTTGGATGATTGAATGACAATGTGATTAAAGGTCTAACCCGTATGCTAAGTGTGAACAGGTAATAGTTATCTCACAGATACTTAATGAAAAGCCAAAATGATGTGTTGTTGTATAAATAATCTAGTTCAAACACAAGACAACAATGCAAATGAAACTCATACAAAGGCTTATCTATTGTGGGATTCCATGTACTATGTGAAAGCAAGCTTATTAGAATTAATTAATGAGACATAAGGGATTGCATATGGAATGGTCTCATATTTGAAGTTTGCTAAATTGAAATAAAAAGGATAACAATACATGAATGGATGATTCAACATAAGATGTGACTTAATGGCTTGAGATGGTGAAGATAGCAAGGAAAGGCTTTGAGGTACTAAGCAAGGGTGAAGGGCAAGCGATGGCTTGGTGGCCGAAGAACCTAGCTAGGGTGAAGAAGGAAGTACTTGCATTTAGTTGAGGTACTAATCAAGCTATGATGTTCATGTTTATGTGGAGGATCAAATCACTATTGGAGTGTTTGATGGAAGTGACTTGATACATTTGGGATTATTCAAATTTGATGAATGGAATCAAGTCACATGCTTAAGATGGCTATGCTCAAGTGAAAAGATCAATATTGACATGTTGGCACCCTCACTTGATGAAGATTGAAAGACACGGCATTAATTTAAAGAAGATCAACTCAAAAGGTTTAATTTTGTTTTTCTTTTGATCTTGAGTTAATAGGTATGCCGTACTATTAAGAGGGATGCAAGTTTTGGTGGTCTGAGGAAGATAGAGTGCTCAAGCATAATAATTAAATCAAAAGAGAGACACTCTAGCACTTCATGAGCACATAGAATAATTTTCTGTGACTGTCGGTGTCGGAAGTCCCGACGTAGGCTGGAACTCCCGACAGTCAGAAGTCATGACTCTTGCCGAAAGTGCTGACTCCCAGTCACAGCCTGCGCGATGACTGTGGATGTTGGAAGTCCCGACGTGAGTCAGAACTCCCGACAGTCGGAAGTCCCAACCCAAGCCAGGAGTCCTGGCATCTATGGTTCTACTGACCTGCTGACTGTGCACGTCAGAAGTCCCAACGTTCGTCAGAAGTTCCGACCGTCGAAAGTTCCGACGTTGGCTGCCTCAGGTGGACTTTGACCTCGCATGAATAGCGTTTTCTTCATACGTCGAAAGTCCCGAGATCTGCGTCGGAACTCCCGACATAGATCTGAACGGTTAGATTTTGCCTTGGAGTATATATACCCCTCTCCTCCTTTTTAATCGTTGCCCACTCATTTCATTGCAACAAACACTCGGCCAAAACAGCCCCTAAGCATTCTAGGCTCTCCACTCTTCTCTCCTTTGCCTCCAACTTCAATTCCTAAAGGGTTTGAGTGATTGGAGAGTGGATTGAGTGAGAAAAACACTTTGAGCAAGCTTGAGCACTTGATTTCTTCGTCAAGCCGGTTTGATTTGCATTTGTTACTCTTGGGGATTTTCCCCTAGCCGGCGAGGCATCACCCAAGAGCTTCCATCTTGTGGAAGAGCCTTGGGAAGTTTGTATTACCCTTGATTTCTAGTGAAGAAACTCAAGTGACCTTTGTGGTATCCTTGAGTGAGGCAAGGAGGTGGAAGAGACTCCGACCAAAGTGGTCACCTCAACAATGAGGACATAGGAGCTCCTTTGTGGGGCTGCCGAACCTCGGGATAAATTCTTGTCTCCCGCGTGCTTGTTGTTGTTGTGATTTGCTCGAAATTACTTGTATTTGGTTGTCTCCCTCTCTCTAGCTATTTCTTAGGGTTTGGGACTCGATCTACGGAGTGGTGGCTTATCAACATCAAGAGAGTGACCCAACACCTTACCTTACCACTAGGAAGTGGGTTTGTAAGTTATCGGCATCACAAAGTTCATTTTAGCACTTGTAGTTCATTTCCCGTAGGGGTCAGAAGTGCTGACAGTTTGCGTCAGAAGTTCTGACCCAAACTGTCGGGACTTCTGACACGTTGGAAGTTCTGACCCAAACGTCGGGACTTCTGACACGTCGGAAGTTCTGACCCAAACTGTCAGGACTTCCGACATTAACTGACTAGTGCATTTTGATTCAACTCTTTGGTTGCAGCTGTTTGGTTCCCTAGGTTTATCTAGTATCTTTTATATACTTTGTGGCTAACTTGTGAGGGGTGGTATTACTCTAATTTAGAGTTTCCATTTTGGAAACTCCTATTACTAATCGTTTCTGCTTTTAAAGGTGTTGATTTTTCAGAAACGCCTATTCACCCCCCTCTAGGCGGCATCCTAGGTCCTTTCAGTAATAAGCGAAATCCGTAGCGAAACATGACCAAGTGCCTCTAGATGCAATCACTCAAGTAATGCACTTGGATCACTCCCAATCTCACTAAGATAATGAATCAATGATGGAAATGAGTGGGAGGGCTTTTGCTAAGCTCACAAGGTTGCTATGTCAATGAAAATGTGCAAGAGAGTGAGCTTGAGCCAGCCATGGGGCTTAAATAGAAGCCCCCACGAAATAGAGCCGTTGTACCCCTTCACTGGGCACAACGCAGGATGACCGGACGCTCCGGTCCGATCGACCGAACGCTGGCCCTCAGCGTCTGGTCACGTGATTCACTCCACATGTCCCCTGCTTCAAATATAGTTCGTCAGATTTCAACGGCTACGAAGCTAACCGGACGCTCTGGCAAAACTAACCGGACGCAGAAGCCTCAGCGTCTGGTCGTTTCCAGTAAGCTCCCCAAGGCGTATTTCTTTGACCGGATGCGTCTGGTCCACCTTGATCGGACACAGACCAGCGTCCGGTGCAATACCCTCGGTACTGTGCAGACCCGTCAGTTTGACCGGACGCGTGCTGCTAGGGTCCGGTGCTTTCAGACCCAGCGTCCGGTCAGTTGACGGACGCCAGCATCTTCGCGATCAACTCGTTTTCACTTCTAACTTCTTCACCCTTGCTCCAATGTGCCAACCACAAGAATTTGCATCCGGTGCAATAGAAAATAGGCATTCCATTTTCCCAAAAGCGCTGAATCCCATCTCAACCCTACAAACACCACCTCCTTTGTAGATGTGCCAACACCACCAAGTGTATCACCTTGTGCACAAGTGTTAGCATATTTTCACAAACATTTTCAAGGGTGTTAGCACTCCACTAGATCCTAAATGCATATGCAATGAGTTAGAGCATCTAGTGGCACTTTGATAACCGCATTCCGATACGAGTTTCACCCCTCTTAATAGTACGGCTATCAAACCTAAATGTGATCACACTCTCTAAGTGTCTTGATCACCAAAACAAAATAGCTCCTACAAAATATACCTTTGCCTTGAGCTTTTTGTTTTTCTCTTTCTTCTTTCCAAGTCAAAGCACTTGATCATCACCATGCCCTCATCATCATCATGCTATGATCTTCATTCGCTTCACCACTTGGAGTGTGCTACCTATCTCATGATCACTTGATAAACTAGGTTAGCACTTAGGGTTTCATCAATTCACCAAAACCAAACTAGAGCTTTCAGTCCGGTCGAAGACCGACGCCTGCGCGCTCTCTGCTGCCACTAACCGGACGCAGGACCCTAGCGTCCGGTCATTGTGTGACCAGCATCCATTACACTCTGTGAAACCCTGTCTTTTCTGTACAGGGCATTGGTGGCACCGTCGAACTGTCCACACTCTATGAGCGGACACTCCGCCGATGAAGTTTTGAACCTTTCTCGCCTCCGTTCCATCGCCGAGTTGATCCACATCAACTCCAACTTCATCTCCTTTGTAAATGTGCCAACACCACCAAGTGTACACCACCATATGTATGTGTGTTAGCATTTTCACAATCATTTTCCAAAGGATTAGCCACTCAACTTGCCACGCCACTCAATTCTAGCGACAATGCAAAGTTAGATCACTCGAGTGGCACTAGATGACCGATATGCAAACAAGTTTGCCTCTCTTGATAGTACGACCATCTATCCTAAATCCGGTCCTCAACTTCTCTATACACCTATGACCGGTGAAATGAAATGCCCTAGATTATACCTTTGCCTTGCGCATTCTATTCCATCTCCTCCAATGTTGATGCAACACATGCACCAACATGATCAACAATGATATGATCCACTTCATATCATCACGTGATCATATTGGTTCATCGATCTTGACTTCACTTGCTTTTCACTATTGCCTTCATCTATCGGCGTCAAGTCTTGCTTAAGCTTCATCGCCACATGGTCTATCGCTCCAAAGCCTTCAACTTGCCCTTCATGCTTGCAACCGGTCCATCAAACCAAGTCATGTCTTTATCTTCTCCACCTTGATCCAATATTTTTCTAAACGTTAAACGGTCTTTACACGATCGCCTTTCGTTTAGCGTTTAGGATGTTTACATGGTGTTTAAACGAAGTTAAACGGTTTTGTACTTTTAAAAAAATACATATAATTATATATGTGCATGGAAAAAATCAAGTATTCTAGCATTTATACATATTTATTCGAGTAAAAATCAATTATTTTGGTATGTATATATATTTATGCATGTGAAAATAACCAAATATAAATATTTATGCATGTAACATATCAAGTGTACACATTTATAAATATAATAAACTTAAGTATACAAATTTATTCATACAAAACCGAACTAGATTTACCTCGTGTTCGCCTAAACGGCCGTTTAAACCGTTTAATGTTGTTTATATCCGTTCCGTTTAGGCCGTTTAGGCCGTTTTTCCCATTTTTTTACCGTTTAAATGGTCAACCGTTTAATTTCCGTTTACCCCCTAAACAAAACAGTTTACCACCGTTTACCCTTTACTGGCCGTTTAAACGGCCGTTTAATCCGTTTAGGCGAACACTGCCTTGATCACATGACTCAATGTCATGTCTCATTTACAATGAGCTCCTTCATCATCACATGTTTGAGCTTTGCAACATCTCCAAGCTATTTTCACCTTTATGGCATATGTTGCTCACACATATGTACCTGTGGACTAATCACAATTGTATCTCACATAAACATAATTAGTCCACCTAGATTGTCACTCAATTATCAAAACAATACAAGGATCTTTCAGCTGCCTCGTCTCGGTGTCTCCTCCATCTCCCAGCGCCGGCTGGTCATCCGCTGCCTTCTCCCTCTCTTCTCGAAGCTGGTGACGTTCAGGGCGGCACGGCACGGCCCCACGTGGGCGCATGAAATGTCGCAAAAAAATGATTGCAGGTGTGGGCGTTCGGACTCCCTATCCGTCCGGACGTCCGGGCGCTAGCTAGCGTGTTTTTGTTTTGTATTTCATACTTCGAGTATTCGTTTGCAATTTTGTTTGCACCACTGTGCTGATTAGAACGAATTCTACAAAACTAAACATCTGATTAATATACTTTAGAATATATTTTACGCAATGGCAATCTAAATGTTGTACTTACGTGTTATACATTTCAGATCAGATTGCTACTCCTTTTCATTCTCAAATACGGGTCTCATATACTTATTCATACTCCCTCCGGTTCTCTAAAGCAAGTCGTTTTGAGGTTGTCTTAAGTCAAACATTTTAAACTTTGACTACAAATAAATTCTTTTGGGTTGAGTTTGAAAATATGAAAGTGATGCAAGTAGATTCATCTCGAAATGTAGTTTCATAAAAATATATATCGACTATATTTTATAAATATTTATAGCAAAAAGTTGCAATCAAAGTCATTTCTTAAAGACCGTGTCGATGTCCAAAACGACTTGTTTTAGAGAACCAGAGGGAGTACTATCTATATTGATTAGGGTCACCACGCATATACCAATTAGAGCTACAGTAGGTATACTGGTTAAAGATGGCAACGGGGCGGATTCGGATCGGGTGGAGTGCCTGGGCACCCGAAACCGAAACCCGAACCAAAAATCCGAATCCGACCCGAAAACCGATTCGGGTGAAAATCCATCCCCGAAACCGAAACCCGCGGGTACCCGAAACCCGACGGATTAACCGAAACCCGAACATGAACAGTACATTACACAGTACAACAGTCTTAAACAATACAGTTACAGTACAATACATCAACAATTTCACTAACAATTTCAGCAACAATACCAGGTGCAGTACAGTAACAATACAAGTCAACAATACGAGTCTTAAACACCAAGTTATATACCTAGGGTTCCTAATGGGCCTTTAGTAGGCCGAATTATGTTGGGTACCCGATGGAGCTCCGCGGGTTATTTTTCAAACCCGCCCCAAACCCGTGGTATTTTGGGTATCTGAACCCGAAAAACCGTGGGCGAAAACCACGAACCGAAATCGAAACCCGTGGATATCCGACCCGAAACCGAACCGCTGCCATCCTTAATACTGGTTAGGGGTTGCAGCAGACATGTCGATTAGGGTTGCAACAGACATGTTGATCAGGCTTATAACAGGCATATACCGATTATAGGATTTTTCTTACCGTCTGTACTTTTATATAATTTTCAAAAAAAGGTTATGTATACTCATTATTCTTTTGTACTATTTTTCCTCCTCTTTTAAATTGAGATGATTTTTATACAAAGTGTTTTTTTTTCAATTCCGCTTGAACCAATGCGTCCTTTTACGGTGGATCTACAGAACAAGAATCATGGTGCATATGTTTTAAAGAAGTTTTTGCGTGATGACAACTTATGTTCTATATGTTAGTAGCTGATTCTATATTTAGTATATAAGTAGCTTACAAATTTTCTTAAGTTATTTTTAATATTAAGTTGTATGAGTATTAACTACTTACCAGAATGTCCAAACGTCTGGTCATGTTGCTAGACAAGCCTTATATGACCTCGTCTCCTATATAGCTATGTGCCTTAATTAATCAAATAGCAGGACCCCACCTTATATGACCTCGAGGCTGGAGCAGACTTGGTTTGATCTAACAACATTGTAGAACCAACTCTCATCATCAACAACAAAGCATTGGGTCTCTGAGCCTATTTGGTTGCTGGGAAACCACCAAGGCAACAACCGTCCTGTTCGTTTGGACTTGTTTGGTTGATAAGCTATAGCTAAAAGTATTGTTAGCTGGTTTGATGTGAGAGAAAAATGCTGATAAATTATGGCTTATAAGCCAAATACGACCAAGCGAACAGGCTGAACGACATGTGTTCAATTTCCATCGTATAGGGTCGGATGGACCAGTCTAACATGGTTCCGTAGGCGAGGGCGTCAACCAAACACACTTAGGTGGCATGGTTACACTGCAGTATACTCGAGATGCTAAAAAAAGATTAAAACAAACATGACTCTGTAACTATATGTTCATCCACCTCATCAGTATACATATTTGTAAACTTTATATACAAGGAGGTATATGGCATATATATACGCGAGATCAGCAGTACCGGGGAGGCAGGCACATTTTTTCTCCTTTTCTTCCCCCTTCCAGTTGGTTACTATACTTTACGTTTGTACTCTCTTGTGTAATACTAGCTACAATACACATATCACATCATATGTAGTTTTGTGCATTAGGAGTATGTATTATTATGTTGTCTGCTTGACCTTTTGGTGGCCGTGCCTTTGTATGTGTATATATAATTATTATACATAATAATGACCAAAGCTAGCTTCGGTTAGAACTGCGAGAGGAACTGGAGCTGCTTGAGGATGGGGCTGAGCGCTTCCATGAGCTTCTCGCAGGGGTGGTTATGGACGCCCTCGTAAGTAGTGACCACGATGCTCGTATCCTTGGCCAGGCGCTGCACCTGCTTCTTCACATTGCACGTATGGTGGGTGCACCGGTAGTAGCTCCTGCATGCATGTATCAGCAGTGGCGGCCGTAAGTTCTCCCCAGCAGATCGGGATGCCTATATATATAACATTTCGGCTCAAGATCATCCCATCGTAACAAATAATGATCATATATACTTGTATAGATATACGAAGAATTGGTTTCTAGTTTTTGCAACTGTCTCTATAAGCAAATGTTTGTACAAATAACGGTTTAAACTTTTAAGAGACACTCATATGCAACTGTACCCTTGAAATATATTTATACGGGCGTTGGTTTTAGAGTCCGATTTAAGAATAGTTGAATCGTCTCTAGAAATGGATTTTTCTTTTGTATTTTTGTTAATTGGCAAAAAAAAACATATACACAACCATTTTTCACAAGTTGCATGTCACAAGATTTTTTTTCGCTCGCGGGCGCGTTTGGTCAGACTTTGATCCTTTTCAACTAAATCGTCAACACATGAATTTGGGACTAAATGGTTGCTACAGTCCTTTTGTATTAATTTTATCAAATATTGTAATGCATATTTGAGATCCTAAATAAATTTATATGAAAAAATGAACTTAAAAATTTTAGATCTCATCGAGAACTACTACAACTTTGGATTTTAAAATCTAAAAACTTAAAATAAATAAAATTTCCTAGTACTTAATGGTTTCAAATAAAAAAGTAGCCAACTACAAAATTTCATATTTTTTCAAGCACTATAACTTTGGAATTAGGTTATTTCTCCATCCGAAATCATTTTAAAAAATACCAAATTCTTTATACTCACAACCAGCTTAAGAAAACTGCCAGTGTAAACATGTCTATACTTTTGGTTTTCTTAAGGCCACCGTCAGTATAAATCTTGGGTTTACATTGATGGTATTCTTAAAGGTACCACCAGTATAGATTCTATTAACACCGACAGTTTTCATAAGATTATCACCAGCATAAATCTCAGATTTACACTGGCAATCCCTTAAGCCTCGCCAATATAGATATGTCTACACTAACGGTTTATAGCAATGGCGTGGGTTCTCACTTTTGTTTCTACTAGGCCTATCCTTTATGGATAGCCGATGAAAAGAACGGGAGGCATCGTCAAAAACCATTTATGTACTTGTGGCATGCATATATTGCATGCTCTAATACTTTCTTCTTTTGAAATTATAGTTAATTTTAGCTTTATGCCACATCAAACTTCATGAACTTTAATCAAATTTATAGGAAAATGCTCAACAACATCTATAATACCAAATTAGTTCCATTATTTTTTTGTGAATATATCTTGATAGGGCATTTATTTGAATTTGTAGATATTAATATATTTTTCTATAAACCTAGCTAAAGTTTAAGAAGTATGACTTAGTACAAAGCAAAAGTAAGCAATAATAATTTAGAATGGAGGAAGTAGATGGCATCATAAGTAGTGTCTTTCCAGGCCATCGACTAGCTGCTATAGAGGAACGACATGTATGTTGTCATTTTGATATGCATGCGGACAAGCGAGTAGATGTGTAGATAGAAATTTGGCGAACAACAATACTAGGCGGTGCTTTTATAGACACGAATTACACACACACCGCTTAGCGCACTCGCTGACACACACGACCGTACCCATGCTGCCATGCAAATTAGTTCGGGAGCGTTGAACCTCCATCAATTTGTTTTCTAATTAAATTGTAAGCGAGATGATATATGATGACCTAGCTGATGACATTTGAATGCATGCATATATGCAAACATGCATGCCAATCGAAAGTCGAAACGCATATGTTACATGCACACATGTGCTTTGCAAACACCATATTTCAGCAAGTTCATATATGCAATTATGCATACAATAATTGATCCACGTGTGTGCATGGATGCGCCATGCATGCGCCCGATCTATCAAGGTCGGTGGCTATGCATGCATGCCATTCATGAAAATGATTGAAACGAAAACATGGAGAAATCGAACCTGGGGTGTTCGCTGTTCTTGACGGCCTTCTGCCCGTACTTCCTCCACCGGTAGCCGTCGTCCAGGATGTCGTTGACGCTCCTCGTCTGGAACGCGAACCGCGGCCTGCTCGCCTTCTTCTTCCCAGACCTCCCGGCCGCGCCGCCGCCGCCGCCCTTCGCCGCCTTCTCCTTGCTGCTACTACTACTCCCTGCGTCGCCGCCGTCGTTCTCCCCGCTCTGGTCCAATGGCTCCAGATCAGGCGCCGCTTGCGGCAGTAGTCCCGGTACGAGGGGCCCCATCAAGCTGGCCTGCTGGAGCAGCGCCGACCAGTCCACCATCGGCGGGAGAACCATCGGCGCCACCGCCGCCGCCGCCGCCGCTAGCTGATCAGGCCCCAGCTGAAGAGGAAGGTCGTCGTTATTGCACGCCGACAACGGTTGCTGCTGGAGCGCTGTGATGAGGGTACTGTGCTGGTCATCCGATGGTGGTAACGGTAAGCTCGGCGGCGGCGCGTACGGCGGCGACGGCACGGCGAAGTAGGGGAAGCTGGGGAGCGCGTGCGACGACGACGACTCGTCTCCTTGCAGCTGCTGGTTCTCCATTGAATCCATCGTCCGGGCGGCTGCGTTGCTTCTAGCTAGCTAGTGGGATGACGTCGTGTCACGTGTAGGCGCCTTTGAGAGTTGAGACAACATGTCTTGTGATTTATAGAAGCAACAACTCATCACCAGGCAGGGCTGCCAACGTACGGTCCTTGCAGAGCTAGCTGAAGTGTGAGTGAACGAGAAGGCACCAGAAGATGAGCTAGAGGAGATTTAGTTGGGTAAACGTGCACGCGCAAAGCCTGCAGAGAGAGAGAGAGGGAGAGATGATCGAGCAAGTGAGCAACCATATATATCTCAACTACCCCTGATGCTGGAATGCTGGTGGCTGCTGAATCCGTTCAACCGCCCCGTCCGCCCGCCCCCCGGCTTAGGCATTACCCCTCCCCTTTCCGATCCGGCCCGCCGATGCATGGATCGGAGGCTTGCTCCAGACTACTGCCGCCGGCCGGCCCTTTTATTATAAAATAAAATAAGATAAAATAAAATAGATGATGATGAGCAGCTAGCGCACGTTTCACGAAGTAGTAAAGCTGAATGAAACGGCCCTCGCGTACGTTATTCTCTGTCTCGTTACTTTTGGAGCAAACAATGATCGAGAGTGCGTGCGTACGTTTCCTTGGAACACAGCTTTTCTTGATCTCCGCAGCTTAGTTGGAGTTCTATATGCATTAGGGCGCGTTTAGTTGGCCGGAATTTGGATGCGCAAAATTTGCATAGTGTCAGATTCTCTACTGTAGCATTTCGTTTGTATTTGGTAATAATTATCCAACCGTTGATTAATTAGGCTCAAAATGTTCGTTTCGCAAAGTACAACCAAACTGTGCAATTAGTTTTTAATTTCGTCTACTTTTAATATTCCATGTATGAACCGCAAGTTTGATGTGACAGAGAATCTTCTTTTTGCATAGTGCCAAAGTTGGAAACTAAACAAGGGCTTATATGCAAAGCTAGCCATGGAATAGAAGCATCCATTCTGTCATTTCTGTGGAGTGGTAGTTCGTGTTTGGTGAGGCGCCGCGCACGGGCGCACGCATTTGTCCTTCGTTCAGTCCTTTCCTAAAAAATGCATGTGAAAACCAGAATCTGCAAGCATTTGTCTACCAGGCTTCCAACCAAGGCCTTATTTAGATTGCAAATTTTTACAATCTGGACACTGTAGCACGTTTCGTTTGTATTTGACAAACTTTGTCCGATCATGGACTAACTAGGCTCAAAAGATTCGTCTCGTGATTTACAACTAAACTGTACAATTAGTTATTTTTTTACCTATATTTAATGCTCCATGCATACGTCAAAAATTGATGTGATGAAGAAAGAATGAAAAAACTTGAAATTTGAAGGCAATCTAAACAAGGCCCAAATAGTTTTTGAGCTACCTAGCTTATATATTGATCTGTATCGATAGATACGACCTCTGTGCGATTGGATATAGCTCTGATCGCGTTGTCATCAAGAAGCTACCAAAAAAAATGGAGTACTTATATGCAAGTACACATATTATATAGTACTGTATATATAGCTAGTCCGATCCGATGACGAGTGACGACGTAGACATGATTACATAATAGCAGCAGGGGTTTACGTGTCCCGACAAACAAGCGCTCTGTGTTACACGACATCTAGGACAGGTACGAAATCCGTTGGAAGTGACTGTGTATCACTATTGATGATGCATGCGCACATTATTCATGTATTTTGCTCGATGATTTAGGCCTTGTTTAGTCGTAGGAAGTTGGAATTTGGGTCTACTGTAGTACTTTCGTTTTTATTTGGCAATTAGTGTTCAATCATGGACTAATTAGACTCAAAACGTTCGTCTCGTAATTTCCCACCAAACTGTGCAATTAGTTTTTTTTTGTCTACATTTAATGCTCCATACACAGGCCGCAAACATTCGATGTGACAGGTACTGTAGCACTTTTTGAGAATTTAGGGTGGAACTAAACAAGGCCTTATATGCATCCAGGTAAGACTCGAGGCTCGGACCGCGGGGATAGCATACCCCCTCCCTAGCATTTCGCATTAAAGTAGAGGTCTCCTCACCCAGTCAAGAAAACCCATGAACCTCGTACCTCGCCACCCGTACAGAGGGGGCCCGTTACTCTGTGAGTGGGCCAGTGCCACAAACCTATGCTTTGGGTAACGCGGGGCAGACGGGAGTTTTTACCTCCAACACTACAATTCGCCCCCGTGGGAGATTGAACCCAGGCCGCGAGATTGCCACCCGGAGTGCTTGACCAGTCGGCCTAGCATCCGTTGGCAGTGAATTATAGACATTCTTCCATCAGTTTAAGTCTTTTAGGTTGAACTGGCATAGAACTAAACACGATATCAGAGCCAAAGGTTTCAAATTCTAATCTTAGCTAGCGTTCAACAATGGCACAGAATATGATTTCAAGAGTCAAGACGTGTTGGGTTCCATTGTAGCGCACAAACATATTTGCTAGTTAAATAAATAATAATAATTGCTCCTTTGTATTCCACGTCTGAAGGCTGAGGTCTGAGGGAGCCTCAATGTTAGGAAAATTTTTGAAGTAAAATGAATTACTTGTTTTCGAATCACAACAAGCACAATAAAATAAAACAAAATAAAATAAAATAATTGCACTCGACTTCTGCTTCCAAATTTAAGGACAAAGGGAGCCTTACGTTAGGGGAGCACATTTTCCTAACAACTTAAGTTTTTGAGGGGAGCACATTTTTCTAATTGCCTAAGTTTTTTTAGTTAAACTAGTCGGAGCATGCAGTTCAATAAAGATAAAGGATTACACTATATGACATTCATTTAGACTCCTATGTAGAATTCATTTCTTTAGATATCAGGAATTTCTATCCAATTTCGACATGAGTTTTGTGATCAAACATCCATTATTATAAGAGTCAAAGGTTTCTAGAAATTTCGCCAAGCATGGATGGTTGTCTTTGAAAGGCTTAGCGTTTAGTCAATATATCTCTTTGTTTGGTTTCTCTTTTTGAGAGTAAAAAACAGCAAAATGCTGAAACTGTAACAAGAATTGGTTATATGTAAACTCTTACACAGACAGTAGCGTAGCTAGGATTTGTAGATAAGGTGGTCCAATGATTGTTTAAAGGAATTTAACCAACATATTGATACACAAGTATATGAATTATGAAACACAATATGTTTAAGTTAAAGTGAACATACAAACATCATAAAATAAACGAGCTAGTCTAGCTTCCTTAATGTAGAATTATAGATTACATACCTAAGATAGTTGAAGAACAGTACATCACTACTTTCTTTTAGGCTAGCTTGCGCCTTCTAAGCCATGAAAGTATTGATTATTCCACCGTCACTCAATTGTAAGAAAATATCTTGCTTAACAAATTTGTAAGAGAATCGTAAAATATTTCAATTTCTTATTCCAATAATCCAGTGCTGCATAAAAACTCCTACAATAATGTGACAGAACCGACCAATTATACGAAATTAAGTAAGAAAATCATCCACCAGAGCAGACGATTGACAAACTTAAGCCCGTATAACCCGGTAGTCCGTGAAATCACGAAGGATTTCAAACCAACTCGTGTCCCAGCCATGATCGTAATAAGTTTAGCGGTCACCATCACATATTACATAAAAGTTCGCGGTCTCAGATACATCAGAGTTTAAACATAGTTATTACAAACCAGTTCGAATAAAAGTAGCGGAAATCATTTGTTCAAACCACACACACACTCACGCGGAGTTTAAATATAGTGCCAGCGGATGATCATCTCCAACAAAAGCATCAGATGAGACGTAAGGAATGACCATGCCCATGGTCCTAAGCATCACCCATCGCAGGATAAAGGCAGTTGATACAGTAGCCGTAA
Organism: Miscanthus floridulus; assembly: GCF_019320115.1. Classification (NCBI taxonomy): domain Eukaryota; kingdom Viridiplantae; phylum Streptophyta; class Magnoliopsida; order Poales; family Poaceae; genus Miscanthus; species Miscanthus floridulus. The sequence goes on along the minus strand of NC_089585.1, from coordinate 106,264,504 downwards.
TACATCTGCCCATCTGCAACAAGTGGGAATAAAACCCTGAGTACGAGAAGGTACTCAGCCAGACTTACCCGACATGACCGAAAATAAATGACACCAAGGATTATGAAGGGCTTTATAGTAGGGTAGCTGACTCATTTGCAAAAAGAAGCATTTTAGCATTTCAAGAACCTTTCTAGAAGCGTTATTGCCAAGTTAATTATTATTAACCTGTCAACTAGGTTTGCACCTATTCTAGAGTAAACATGTGATTAAGCAGATAATGATAACCAATGATCATTAAACAATTTCCATACTGTCATATTCACTATAACTGTCCAAATGTTCCATAACATTTACTACGATGAAGTAACTCAAGTCAAGTGCTCACTATCCAGGAGCGATGGCGATTCGAATCGATTCCTAACCAGCTGGTGATTTATTCCTTACACAAACCTCACTCACCCGCTAAAGTGAGATATTGATCACCGAGTCAACTTTCTAGGAATCTCGAGTTTGCCAGGAACCACATGTACCCGGGGGCCGACCGACTGCACTTTGGTCTTATCATCCCGCCCCCGTGTCCTACCACACCTGCTCCGGTACAGTGCGTTGCGGGCAATCTACTCGGCCTGAAAAATCTCCCAGCTTCGCGGTCGGAAGGTACTTTATCCGGCCAGCTAAATGTAAGGCATGCGTTCAACATGACTCGAGGCCCAACAACGATCGGTCCTTAATCGACACAGACGGAAACACTACAGTCCAAAACTCTGCAAGTCTCCGTCCGGTCTCAACTTCATTTAACACTTAGTTATACCATGACTTCATAGTCATCCAAGCAGATCCAGGTAACCACCTATAGCTCGCAGGTGACAGGAAATCACCCGACTTCTACCGGTCTAAGCCAGCTAAGCATTGACTCGACTGCGGATACCAGGGTAACAAGGATATAGTATAATAAAGGTAAGCAAGGTATAATGCAGCAACGGTTGCAAACAACTCCTGAACGTAATGCATCAATTTAAAGTAAAGTATTTAATTAAATAATTGCAAACCGGGAGAAAAATGCTCCGGGGCTTGCCTCTCTCGAAGGAGCTCGGACGGTGATCGGGGCACTCCGGAAGTTCCTCAACGTCCTCCTCGTCGACTTCTGGCACTTCCTGCTGCTGCACCTCGAGCTGCTCCTCGGGCTCCTCGGGTATGACGACTGGGTTCTCGGTTTGCGATCCTGTATGATGCAATGCGCGTAAGTGATTATGCAAACGGTGCATCGAAGAAGATGAATGTAATGGATATGTTGAAATGCAAGGTAGTCAACATCATCCAAGAACTATACTACAAGCACATGTCATCTACTGCATTCTCTTCTACTACTAATATGTTAAGTTAACATACCTTATGAAATGCTTCAAAGATACACCAAAGCTTTACTACTTTCTTAATCACACTTAAAGCAACACTTGCTTAAACCCTAATTAATAATAGGTTTGAATAACAACATACATTTCTGATGCTCCTAAAAATCTGAGAAAATTACAGTAGCACAATACTACCCTAAACAGACTACCATAAAAATTTCATGGCATTTGGATAAGTAAACTATCCTACACAAAAATGACAAGCTATAGCATAAAAATGAGCATGAAATTACTTTGCACTATGAAAAGTGTCAAACAACAGAATTAATATTTTTCCTAGGTTCTTCATAGCATATAATGACTGTACAAAAATTATCACATGCATGTTTTATACAAAGTTTGCTCTCTAACAAAAATAACAGAATTCAGCCATTAAAGGTACTTGAACTACACCTCAAAATTTTCCACAACACATGCATGAAACATATTTTTCCTAAGAAGTACATGACACTAGAAGATTAACAAACTTAGAATCATATTTTTCTGAATCCTATAGATTTTTCTACAAATTTTTCAAGTTATCAGCAATATTCATGATTAAATAAAGTTCCACAGAAAAGTATTTCAAAAATGGCATGCAATAATTTTCCCTAGTAGATCTGATGATAAGGAACCTAGCAAAATTTGTTTCAACAAATTTGGAGCCATATAACTCGAGATCTACATTTTCCAAGCTATTTCATTCATTTCTGAAATCATTTTAGAAATCGTTTTGAAAACCAGCCGAAGAAAACGCTGGGTGCACCCGGATCTAAACACGCATGCACACACAGAGACTGACAACGGGCCCGGGGGTCATCGGGACCCCACCCGTCAGCCCCTGAGGTAGAGGAGGCCGCGCTGTCCGGCGGGAACTCGCCGTCGGCGAGGTGACCGGCGACGAGGTCGCCACCAACGTGACCACCTTGCCAAGGCGGACACGGTAGTGCAAATGGTAGGGCCGAAGGAGCTCGAGAGCGAGCTAGCCTGTGGCCATGGCGGCGTGGTGGTGCGGCTCACCGCCGGCCGGCCATCTCCGGACGAGAGGTGGCGTGAGAAGTGGCGCGGGAGCTTCACCGAGCTCGGGCGGTGCTCGTGCGCGTGAAACGAGAGTGAGAGGGAGTACGGAGGGGCGAGGTCCACGAAGCGGAGTGCTCCGGCGAGCTCGGCCACGACTCCGGCGAGGGATTCCCGGGGAAGGGGAGCTTCCCATGTCTTACCGAGGCGAGCACGAGGCGTGCGAGGAGGAGGCGGTGCTCAGGGCGAGATGGAGTGAGCTTAGGTGAACTGGCGCGGCCAGAACGGCTACGCCGGCGATGGCGCGCGGCGGAGCGAGCGCTGCGGCTGCTGCTTGCGCTGGCAAAGGAGAGAGCGAACTGGCAGAGTGAGGAGGGGCGCAGCGGGGTCGGCAGGTGAAGGCGAGCGCGTGGCGTAGCCGGGCCCACCGGGGTGCCACCCGTACGCCATCGCCTGCGTTCGGCGGCCACGCGGCGGCTGCGGCCTGACACCGGTCGGCGTGGCGTGCTGGCGAGCGAGCGAGGCGCGGGGCAGGCTGGGCTGTCTTGCGGGGCTGGGCCGGAAAGGAGGCGGCGGCCCGCTAAGGAAAATGAAGATTTTCAATTTATATTTTCAAGATATTTTTAAATGCCAACTTTCAAATATTATTTTGAGCAAGAAAATGACATCTTTTGAAAATGTACCAAAAATGAAAGTTGCTTAGAATTTAATTCCCTACAACTTTTCTTTTATGACCAAAGTCCAATTCTATCTAGATTTTAAATTATAGAATCAAAGTTAAATTTTAACTCAAAAACCCTAATTTTGGGAATTTACTTTGGAAGCAAAGTTTTGAATTAATTTGAATACAAACCTTGCTCCAAAAATTGTGCTAAACAATTCTAGATGATTTACAAGCATAACCAACAGTTTCTACTCAACTAGCAAGCAAGAATCAGAGCAAAACAACTCTAATAAGTGTATGCATCATTTACTTTTCACAAACATGTTTCGTATGTTTCGAAGTAATGTTTCAGTTGTTATATGCAAGATTACGCATGTATGATTAGGATGCTTGATGATGCATGATATGTATGATTAGCAATGCCTAAATGCAAGCATAACATCGGGGTGTTACAGCCCTCCCCCCTTATAAAAATCTCGTCCCGAGATTTGGGTTACGAACCATTTGTTATAAAATTCTTCATAAGCTTTTTGTAGATACTCTCCTGTTTCCCAAGTTGCATCTCCCTCATCATGATGATCCCACTGTATCTTGTATGTTTTTACCACACTATTCCGAGTAGCACGTTCCTTAGTGTCTAACACCCGGACTGGTTGTTCACGATACACCAAATCTGATTTGAGTTGGATACCTCGAGGTTCTATTCTTTCTTCCGGAACACGCAAACATTTCTTGAGATGTGATACATGGAAAACTAGGAAAACGGTACTCATTGTCTTAGGTAACTCTAACTTGTAGGCTACCGGACCTCTTTGTTCCAAGATCTTGTATGGTCCTACGAATCTCGCGGTAAGCTTTCTTCGAATTCCAAACCTTTTCTTCTTCATTGGAGTGACTTTCAGATAAACATAGTCACTAACTTCAAACACAAGGGGTCTCCTTCTTTTGTCTGCATAGCTTTTCTGACGTGATTGGGCAGCTTTCATATTCTGCTGAATAATATGAACTTTCTTCTCGGCTTCTTCTACAAAGTCAATGCCATAATACCTTCTATCACCAGGCTCGATCCAATTCAATGGTGTTCTACATTTTCTGCCATATAAAGCTTCGAATGGGGCCATCTTGATGCTTTCTTGATAGCTATTATTATAAGAAAACTCAGCTAACGGTAACCATGACTCCCATGATCCCTTAGAAGACAATACACAGGCTCTCAACATATCCTCCAAAACAGCATTTACTCGTTCAGTCTGACCATCTGTCTAAGGATGATAAGCGGTACTGCGTATCAAACTAGTTCCTAAGCCTTTGTGTAAATGTTCCCAAAAATGAGCCGTGAACTGTGAGCCTCTATCAGACACTATGGTCTTTGGTATTCCATGTAACCTCACAATTTCTGTGATATATCTCTTGGCATATTGAGGTGGTCGATAATCTATTTTGACAGGTAAGAAATGAGCGGTCTTGGTAAGACGATCCACAATTACCCATATCGAATCATGTCCTTTTTGAGTAGTGGGCAAACCCGTGATAAAATCCATGCTGATGTCGTCCCACTTCCAACTAGGGACTGATAAGGGTTGCAACATACCGGTAGGTTTCATGTGAATGGCTTTCACTCGACAACATGTGTCACATCTGACAACATATGCTGTAATTTCTTTCTTCATTTTGGTCCACCAATAACGAGATCTTAGTTCTTGATACATCTTACTACTTCTGGGATGGATAGATAGCTTAGAAAGGTGAGCTTCATCCATGAGTTTATTCCTAAGCTCTCGATCCTTGGGAACCACAAGACGGTTGTCAAACCACAACACGCCCTGTTCATCCACTTTAAAGTGTTGAGACAGCTTTTCTTTTATTTTCTCTTTGATGTGGAATATCCCCTTGTCAGTCTTCTGACCTTCTATTATCTTACTCTCCAAAGAGCAACTAATCTGAATACTATGCAACACAGCAGGATACATTAGATCGAATCCATCTTCAAGTAATGGCTGCACATTCAAGTAATGTGACTTTCTGCTCAAAGCATCTGCCACTACATTGGCTTTACCAGGATGATATTGCACATTCAAGTTGTAATCCTTGATCAATTCCAACCATCTATGTTGTCTCATGTTTAGCTCTGGTTGGGTAAAGATATACTTAAGACTCTTATGATCCGTGAAAATATTGCACACATTACCAAGTAGATAATGTCTCCAAATTTTGAGGGCGTGCACAACTGCAGCAAGTTCAAGATCATGTGTTGGATAGTTGACCTTGTGCTTTCTCAACTGTCGTGATGCATAAGCAATGACTCTCCTTTCTTGCATAAGGACACAACCCAATCCAGTTTTTGATGCGTCGCAAAACACATCAAATGGTTTCTCAATATCTGGTTGTGCTAGAACCGGAGCAGTGGTCAACAGTTTCTGCAAAGTGTGGAAAGCTGCTTCACACTCTTCTGTCCACACAAATTTATGGTCCTTCTGAAGGAGGCTTGTCATTGGTTTGGCGATCTTCGAGAAATCTGGTATAAAGCGACGGTAATAACCTGCTAATCCTAAGAAACTTCTAACCTCAGGAATTGTGGTCGGTGCTTTCCAATTTATAACTTCTTGCACCTTACTTGGATCGACTGAAACTCCATTCTCTGACAGAATGTGACCAAGGAAAGGAACTTCCTTCAACCAGAATTCGCATTTGCTAAACTTAGCATACAATTGATGATCTCTAAGTCTGGTCAAGACAGTTCTCAGATGCTCTTCATGATCTTTTTCGTTCTCGGAGTACACCAGAATGTCATCGATGAACACTACCACAAACTTATCCAATTCTGGCATGAAAACTGTATTCATCAAAAACATAAAGTATGCGGGAGCATTCGTCAAGCCAAAAGACATGACAAGATACTCATACAACCCGTATCTGGTGGAAAATGCAGTTTTCGGTATATCCTGTGGCCTAATCTTGATCTGATGATAACCGGATCTCAAATCTATTTTTGAGAACACCTTTGGCCTTGGATAATTGGTCAAACAGAACATCAATATGTGGCAAGGGATATTTATTCTTGATGGTCACAGCGTTGAGTGGCCTATAATCTACGCACATTCTCAACGTGCCCTCTTTCTTCTTTTTCACAAACAAAGCGGGACATCCCCATTCAGACTTGCTTGGTCGAATAAACCCCTTTTTCGACAAATCTTCTAATTGCTTCTTCAGCTCAGCTAACTCATCTGGAGGCATCCGATAAGGTCTCCTTGAAATCGGAGCTGTTCCGGGGATGAGCTCGATTCCAAACTCAATCTCCCTATCTGGCGGAAGACCAGGTAGCTCATCCGGAAATACGTCCGGGAATTCACACACTACCGGAATCTGATGAATAGGTGTGACTGCCGTAGCACATGTAACACTTATAAGGTCTGTCCTTCGAGGCAATGGTACTTGGAAAGTACCCTCACCCAGGGGATCCTTAAGGGTAAGTACTCGACTTCCCGTATCTATGACTGCTCCCCAATCTTTCATCCAATTCATCCCTATAATGACATCCAAAACTAATCCAGGCATAACTATTAAGTTCACTCGGAACTTCCTGCTACCTAATTCAAGGGTTGCCCCTCGAACCATCTGGTTGGTCAAAACATCAGCCCCTGCTGAACTTATACGGTACCCATAACCCAATTCTGTGCATAGTTGTCTATGTTTCTGTGCAAATGCTTGACTCATAAAAGAATGTGATGATCCAGAATCAAATAGAACAACTGCAGGGTTTTCGTTGACAAGAAACTTACCAGCAGTGACGGGCTCTCCCTCTGGAATTTCATCCACTGTTGTACTATGCACTCTAGCATTATAAGTCTGCTGCTTCTTCTTGGGCGGGTACGGACAAAACCTCGAGAAATGACCGAGTTGATCATAGTTATAGCAGGGTCCTCTTACTGTCCCGGTAGATCCCACAGCTCCCTTGGAACTGCCTTGTACCGCAGTTGCGGCTGCTTTGTTGGGCTGTACTGCCATCTTGTACGGCTTTTGAGGTCCACAGAAATTCTGACTTCTTGGCTGAGGTGGCCTGAATCTAGCGCCAGGTGCCGATGGGCGATAAGGAGGACGACCTCCCATAGGTGCCCTAGCTTGAGACGGCCCTCCTTCAAAGGCTCTCTTGCATGTCTTGGCTACGGTGCTGGCGTTGTTATTCTTCTCCTGCTTTAGACAGTCGCTGATGAAGTCATTGAATCTGACGCGGTTGTTGGTACCAACATGCTTCATCATTTTTGGATTGAGACCCCTCTTAAAGCTGGCTATTCTCTTAGCATCTGTGTCAACCATGTCGGGAGCATAGCGACACAAGTTGTTGAAGGCATGCAGGTATTGCGTCACGGTTTTGGTGCCCTGGTTCAATGCCAGAAACTCTCCCAACTTCATCTCTGTCAGCCCGGGTGGAATATAGACTCCACGGAAGGCCTCAGCAAACTCTCTCCAAGAAATCTGAGCATTTGGAGGGAAGGTGGTGCGATGGTGCTTCCACCACATTCCCGCCGGTCCTTGCAATTGAAGTGCAGCATATTCTGTTTTCAGCACCTCAGTCATTCTCAACACACAGAATTTATCTTCCATCGTGTTGATCCATTCCTCAGCATCGAGTGGCTCTGTTGCTTCCTTGAAGACTGGTGGCCTGGTGTCCATAAAATCTTTGAAGCTGCTATATTGGTTCACTCCCATGCCACCACCTTGATTGTTACCACGTTGAACGTTGTTGGCGATGGTTCTGAGAAGATCCTCCATGTTCTTCTGAGATTGTTCTATGTTGCGCTGACTCCCGAGCAGCTGTGCGAGGAACATTTCGGGGGTAAACGGGGGAGGAGGTGGCAAATGCGGGTCATGGGGAGGTTCATTGTTGTTGCTGTGGTTTCCACCACCACCACCAGTCCCCGCACCGTTGGCACCGGGCTCAGCGGCCTCATACGTGGTTCAGCGAGTGTTTGTCATCTGCATATTTCAGCAACAAGTACGATTGAGTGACGCTGTAATAATTGCGAGTGAAGGAAAAATTATGCCATACTGAATTTACTGGAGAGAATAAATTCATACAATAAAAACAGAGGCACAACAATCGCATTCCAATTAAAACAACAGCACTTAATCGAATTACTTCAACGGCAAACATTGCGTCCATACAATCACATTGCCAGCATACATACACTGGACTTTTTATGCGTTCAGATATCGCATTCTAAAATCAAGTTCCAACCATATGCCAAGTCTCATACATTCGAAGCAACATACGATAGATTACATGCCAACAAAAGAAAGGTCATCGCGACAAGACCTAGATACTAGCACAAAGCAACTAGCCTACTCCTCGGGGCCATCGTCGGGATCGGAGACGTCACCATCGCCCCCAGGTGAAACTACAGGCTCGTCCTCGTTGTCGTTGTCAACGTCCATACCAGCGACGTTCGGTGGAGCATATGGGCCAACCCCATTGTAGAGCGCGTGAAACTCCTCGTGCAAGTAGCCGTTGTATTCCTCTAGCTCATCGACCCTCTGCAGCAGAAGGTTTCTTGCGTTCCAGGCTTCATTCCTTTCTTGAACCAACTGTCCAATCATGCGGTCTGCATTGTTGTTGGCTTGAGTCAACGTATGCACTCGCTGCATAGCTCTATCACCTCTCTCAACCGCTTGGTCTCGCTGTAAGTTCATATCAGCCAACTGCTCCTGCAAGCTAGCTATAGCTCATGCCTGTCTCTTCTTCTGCTTCTTCCCTTTGAGCTTATCCTCACTACGCAAGCCAGTCAAAGTCCAGTAGGTACTCTCGAGACCCTCATACGCTCTGATGGCGGCGAACATAGCACTCATTGCCTGGTTGTCGCTAGCATGTCCCTCAGCTGGACCTCTGACCAATGCACTTCCTTGAGGCTGAACCCAAATGGCATCGCGAGGATCATCCCTAGGAAAAGTACCAGCTAGAGCTGCAGCAAGCTCATTGAGAAATCTGCTCATAATGTCCCTGATGACATGGAACTCCAAATGCCAACCATCCCAATCTAGAGCATCACCGAGAGCAGGAACCGTGATCTCCACCACTGCAAGTCCATCATCTGCTAACTGGCTTTCATTCCAAGAGTACACCGGCTCTTGACCCTCTGGGTACCCCACATCATGGAGCACTCTCCAAAGCAAAGTCGGCATGCCAAACTCGCTCAAGAAGGTGTCTGTGGTGCGGTGCTCCCTTAGGGCCAACAGACGTCGAGGTGCTCTTCCTCCGGTGGACTTACGGGCGGTCTGCTTCGTGCGGGCCATCTGTAGCAAAAGTTCTCTTATTACTTCGGGGAAACATATTTTAGGTGATACACTTTTATCAAAATGAGATAATCAATTTATAAGGGGAGGTATGCACGAGATGAATGAGATGCCCAAGTAACATGATGTATGTACGGTTCGTACGTTCTCACAAACTTAGGAAATAATAATTTCTAACGACGAATTCGGTGGCATAACAACAATCTCTCAAATACGTAGTTAATACGTTCTACACGATAGCGTTGTTATGTACCTGCAGAAGATCCATTTCAGCCCAATTCCCAATGAATGCATAAAAGCAGTAAAGTTTTATCTACACGCTCTACACGAATCCCCAGATATGTGTACAACGGTAGTAACTACCCGAACCATCGTCCTATTGACGGCATCGCCTCCACCGACGGAAGACCCTTACATGGGACACCTTTGTAAAACATGCGTAGAACATGTAATTACTCCAGCATCATATAAGCATTCACCCTAGATTGGCAGTGTATCCGATCATGCTCTCACAACTCACACTTACCGAGGCGTAGAGGCAAATGATCCATTCATTACCACTCAAACAAGTGGCACTCATACAATAGCACGCCGTATGAGCGACGAAAGAGAAATATGATGCAAGAACCCCAGTCAGTACTTAATTAAGCCACCTAAAGTCCTTAACTGGGCATAAAGGATATGATCACTGGCACACTTTATAGTTTTAAAATCACGTTTTCCAAATGCCTTTTTGTTTTAAATACACTTGTGAAGAGTAACACGCTAAACCATGCTCTGATACCAGCTGTGACAGAACCGACCAATTATACGAAATTAAGTAAGAAAATCATCCACCAGAACAGACGATTGGCAAACTTAAGCCCGTATAACCCGGTAGTCCGTGAAATCACGAAGGATTTCAAACCAACTCGTGTCCCAGCCATGATCGTAATAAGTTTAGCGGTCACCATCACATATTACATAAAAGTTCGCGGTCTCAGATACATCAGAGTTTAAACATAGTTATTACAAACCAGTTCGAATAAAAGTAGCGGAAATCATTTGTTCAAACCACACACACACTCACACGGAGTTTAAATATAGTGCTAGTGGATGATCATCTCCAACAAAAGCATCAGATGAGACGTAAGGAATGACCATGCCCATGGTCCTAAGCATCACCCATCGCAGGATAAAGGCAGTTGATACAGTAGCCGTAATACATCTACCCATCTGCAACAAGTGGGAATAAAACTCTGAGTACGAGAAGGTACTCAGCCAGACTTACCCGACATGACCGAAAATAAATGACACCAAGGATTATGAAGGGCTTTATAGTAGGGTAGCTGACTCATTTGCAAAAAGAAGCATTTTAGCATTTCAAGAACCTTTCTAGAAGCGTTATTGCCAAGTTAATTATTATTAACCTATCAACTAGGTTTGCACCTATTCTAGAGTAAACATGTGATTAAGCAGATAATGATAACCAATGATCATTAAACAATTTCCATACTGTCATATTCACTATAACTGTCCAAATGTTCCATAACATTTACTACGATGAAGTAACTCAAGTCAAGTGCTCACTATCCAGGAGCGATGGCGATTCGAATCGATTCCTAACCAGCTGGTGATTTATTCCTTACACAAACCTCACTCACCCGCTAAAGTGAGATATTGATCACCGAGTCAACTTTCTAGGAATCTCGAGTTTGCCAGGAACCACATGTACCCGGGGGCCGACCGACTGCACTTTGGTCTTATCATCCCGCCCCCGTGTCCTACCACACCTGCTCCGGTACAGTGCGTTGCGGGCAATCTACTCGGCCTGAAAAATCTCCCAGCTTCGCGGTCGGAAGGTACTTTATCCGGCCAGCTAAATGTAAGGCATGCGTTCAACATGACTCGAGGCCCAACAACGATCGGTCCTTAATCGACACAGACGGAAACACTACAGTCCAAAACTCTGCAAGTCTCCGTCCGGTCTCAACTTCATTTAACACTTAGTTATACCATGACTTCATAGTCATCCAAGCAGATCCAGGTAACCACCTATAGCTCGCAGGTGACAGGAAATCACCCGACTTCTACCGGTCTAAGCCAGCTAAGCATTGACTCGACTGCGGATACCAGGGTAACAAGGATATAGTATAACAAAGGTAAGCAAGGTATAATGCAGCAACGGTTGCAAACAACTCCTGAACGTAATGCATCAATTTAAAGTAAAGTATTTAATTAAATAATTGCAAACCGGGAGAAAAATGCTCCGGGGCTTGCCTCTCTCGAAGGAGCTCGGACGGTGATCGAGGCACTCCGGAAGTTCCTCAACGTCCTCCTCGTCGACTTCTGGCACTTCCTGCTGCTGCACCTTGAGCTGCTCCTCGGGCTCCTCGGGTATGACGACTGGGTTCTCGGTTTGCGATCCTGTATGATGCAATGCGCGTAAGTGATTATGCAAACGGTGCATCGAAGGAGATGAATGTAATGGATATGTTGAAATGCAAGGTAGTCAACATCATCCAAGAACTATACTACAAGCACATGTCATCTACTGCATTCTCTTCTACTACTAATATGTTAAGTTAACATACCTTATGAAATGCTTCAAAGATACAACAAAGCTTTACTACTTTCTTAATCACACTTAAAGCAACACTTGCTTAAACCCTAATTAATAATAGGTTTGAATAACAACATACATTTCTGATGCTCCTAAAAATCTGAGAAAATTACAGTAGCACAATACTACCCTAAACAGACTACCATAAAAATTTCATGGCATTTGGATAAGTAAACTATCCTACACAAAAATGACAAGCTATAGCACAAAAATGAGCATGAAATTACTTTGCACTATGAAAAGTGTCAAACAACAGAATTAATATTTTTCCTAGGTTCTTCATAGCATATAATGACTGTACAAAAATTATCACATGCATGTTTTATACAAAGTTTGCTCTCTAACAAAAATAACAGAATTCAGCCATTAAAGGTACTTGAACTACACCTCAAAATTTTCCACAACACATGCATGAAACATATTTTTCCTAAGAAGTACATGACACTAGAAGATTAACAAACTTAGAATCATATTTTTCTGAATCCTATAGATTTTTCTACAAATTTTTCAAGTTATCAGCAATATTCATGATTAAATAAAGTTCCACAGAAAAGTATTTCAAAAATGGCATGCAATAATTTTCCCTAGTAGATCTGATGATAAGGAACCTAGCAAAATTTGTTTCAACAAATTTGGAGCCATATAACTCGAGATCTACATTTTCCAAGCTATTTCATTCATTTCTGAAATCATTTTAGAAATCGTTTTGAAAACCAGCCGAAGAAAACGCTGGGTGCACCCGGATCTAAACACGCATGCACACACAGAGACTGACAACGGGCCCGGGGGTCATCGGGACCCCACCCGTCAGCCCCTGAGGCAGAGGAGGCCGCGCTGTCCGACGGGAACTCGCTGTCGGCGAGGTGACCGGCGACGAGGTCGCCACCAACGTGACCACCTTGCCAAGGCGGACACGGTAGTGCAAATGGTAGGGCCGAAGGAGCTCGAGAGCGAGCTAGCCTGTGGCCATGGCGGCGCGGTGGTGCGGCTCACCGCCGGCCGGCCATCTCCGGACGAGAGGTGGCGTGAGAAGTGGCGCGGGAGCTTCACCGAGCTCGGGCGGTGCTCATGCGCGTGAAACGAGAGTGAGAGGGAGTACGGAGGGGCGAGGTCCGCGGAGCGGAGTGCTCCGGCGAGCTCGGCCACGACTCCGGCGAGGGATTCCTAGGGAAGGGGAGCTTCCCATGTCTTACCGAGGCGAGCACGAGGCGTGCGAGGAGGAGGCGGTGCTCAGGGCGAGATGGAGTGAGCTCAGGTGAACTGGCGTGGCCAGAACGGCTACGCCGGCGATGGCGCGCGGCGGAGCGAGCGCTGCGGCTGCTGCTTGCGCTGGCGAAGGAGAGAGCGAACTGGCAGAGTGAGGAGGGGCGCAGCGGGGTCGGCAGGTGAAGGCGAGCGCATGGCGTAGCCGGGCCCACCGGGGTGCCACCCGTACGCCGTCGCTGGCGTTCGGTGGCCACGCGGCGGCTGCGGCCTGACGCCGGTCGGCGTGGCGCGCTGGCGAGCGAGCGAGGCGCGGGGCAGGCTGGGCTGGCTTGCGGGGCTGGGCCGAAAAGGAGGCGGCGGCCCGCTAAGGAAAATGAAGATTTTCAATTTATATTTTCAAGATATTTTTAAATGCCAACTTTCAAACATTATTTTGAGCAAGAAAATGACATCTTTTGAAAATGTACCAAAAATGAAAGTTGCTTAGAATTTAATTCCCTACAACTTTTCTTTTATGACCAAAGTCCAATTCTATCTAGATTTTAAATTATAGAATCAAAGTTAAATTTTAACTCAAAAACCCTAATTTTGGGAATTTACTTTGGAAGCAAAGTTTTGAATTAATTTGAATACAAACCTTGCTCCAAAAATTGTGCTAAACAATTCTAGATGATTTACAAGCATAACCAACAGTTTCTACTCAACTAGCAAGCAAGAATCAGAGCAAAACAACTCTAATAAGTGTATGCATCATTTACTTTTCACAAACATGTTTCGTATGTTTCGAAGTAATGTTTCAGTTGTTATATGCAAGATTACGCATGTATGATTAGGATGCTTGATGATGCATGATATGTATGATTAGCAATGCCTAAATGCAGGCATAACACCGGGGTGTTACAAATAATGTCCTCTAAGTAGTCCAGTAGGGGGCTTCAACCCCCTCCTGTTTGCCTAAAAAAAGTCCTATAAGTCAAGAACCTAAATCACTATTGCATATCATGTGGTTGTGGCTTGTGCATTTTTTTTTGTCATGCTTTCATGTCGATCGCTAATCAGCTGCTTATTTGCTTAGTTTCTAGGAGAGAGCTGGAGAGCATAAAAGGGAAAGGCGAGCAGGCTAATTGGCTAGAGAGTTGTAGACATACGGGAGGACTGAATGTATGTGCGATGTACAGCTGTAGTGCTTCTCGTCGCCGGAACTCTGTTGGTTGGGCATGGTTGCAAACTTGCAACTGGCAGGGATGAATACGAAGGGAAAGGGACAGACGTGGAACGGGTGGCCGCAATTCACAAGACGAATAAGAAGGGCCTTCTGTCTTCCAACAGGCGCACGCGCGGCTGCTGGGCGCTGGGAGGGCGACTCACCTTCTGAAGGCCAAAAGCTGATGATTACAGTTCTTAGTTCTTACTAATTCCTATAAACCTTGGCTGGACTGCAAGGTGGTCCACGGACCATAGGGATCACTCTGTAGCTCTGCCCCTGTACACAGATCGGAATAAAATTCCCTTTTTTGAAAAAAGAAATCTACGAAAGTGTTTGAAAGCTGAGACCTATGGGGGCGTCACCAAAGAATGAGCCCAATGTGAAAGGCACCACGGCACCACGACGTTAGAATCCAGCCCGAGCTAGGCCCAATACTCATATAGGTTGGGCCTTGTCATGGTCAACAGGGCAAGAAAGCAACTCTCTTTCGCCCTCCTACCCTTTCCCCCTCTCATAGTCTCGCTTGGCAGCCGCCGCCGCCGCCGCCGGACACAAGGGAGGCACGTGCGCCCAGCGAGCACCAAGCTCAAGGTAGGCGATCGTACGGGCGAACCGCTGCAGCGGCGGCAGGAGCTTGAGTGACCTGGGCGGAGTGAGCCGATTGAGGCGCCTCTTGGCTGCGCTTGTTGGCCGCCGCTAGGTTACTGCAGGCAGCGGATTCTGAGCTCTTACTCCATGGCACCCTCGTCTGCGGAGGTTGACTCGGCGATGTCCTCCAGCGGCCGCCTCCTCGTGCTCTACGCGTCACAAACTGGGAACGCCATGGACGCCGCAGAGCGTGTCGGCCGCGAGGCAGAACGTGGCGGCTGCCCGGCCGTCGACGTGCTCTCCATGGACAGCTTCGATCCCGTAAGCTCCAAAACCTAAAGCCCTCAGCCACACAACCCGTGCATGTGCGAATGTGACGCCTCTGTTTGTTCGTGCATAGTCGCTTGCCAAGCGAGCGGTTCGTGGTCTTTGTCGTGTCCACCACGGGGCAGGGCGATCCCCCGGATTCCATGAAGGTCTGGACATTTTGATCCACTAGATTATTTCCAGTCGTCTGAATTGCTTATTGGGATTTTGGTTGGATGTTGCGGCAGGGGTTTTGGAGGTACCTGCTTCGGAAGGATCTGGACAGACAATGGCTCGAGGGGATCCATCATGCAGTGTTTGGACTCGGGGATTCAGGCTACCAGAAGTACAATGTGAGACTTTTTTCTGGCTAATTGAGCTTGCTAATAATCATATTATATGTTGCCATCAGTACAATGATGTGTGTAGATTTTGTTGAAATAACCACAGTTAGTTGCCTACATTTTAGTGACTTATTGCCAGAATAACGTTCCACACCATGCATCTTTAGATAATAGTATATGGTTATAATGACATATACTGCTCAGTGACTCTGTTCCCTTTGCTTTGGGTGGTTGCGATGAACAATTAAGTGTTAAGCACCATATTTGGGGGAGATATAAAGCTGTTTTTTTAGTCCTAGTACTGTTTAGATGAATGCTTGTAAACTGAAGCAGTATATTTTTAAGTTCTAATATGACCACTGTAGCAGCTTCAGATAACATTTGCATGCACCTCAACACAACATTGTAACTTTTCCTTTTGTATATTCTGAACATACATTCTGCTCTATCCTTAACTGTATTTGTATCTTATTTCAATCAAACGAGGCTGTAAGCTTGTAATATGCTTCTCATAAGTCATGACTTCTGGTTTGCAATGGCCCTCTTGTTTCTGTTTGCCCTTCATTAGTGCGTTTACTACTGCAGTTTGCTGCAAAGAAGCTTGATAGAAGGCTTTTACATCTTGGTGCAGAACCGGTTCTAGAGATAGGTCTGGGAGATGACCAACACCCTTCAGGGTATGATTTTAATATCTCACTTGCTTTGTGTAAATAATTGTGACATTGTGGTTGTAAAATTTGTACATTGTCATTTTCTTTTCCCTCAGAAGCATTTTTTCTCAACTTCAATGGATTTTCTTCATTGTGCAACATCAGATATGAAGGGGCTTTAGATCCTTGGTTGCTATCTTTGTGGAAATCTCTGAATGAAATTAATCCATCACTCTTACCTAGAGTGTCTGATATCAATGATTCTAATTTGAGTATTTTGGGGGATCCAAAAGTTCATGTCATTTATTACTCTTCCAATGAAGTTTCACAAGATCCTATATTTTCAGGTATGAATGGATGAGCTGGGTATTATTTACTGGCATGCTCTATTTTGCAGTACCTGTTTGTGATTTTAGCTATTGTCTATTTCACAGACCCCAGAAAAATAATAAGTAGCTCAAGATCAATGTCCCCTGCACTACGGTTCCATGCTGATGGAGAGCCACCTTACATGCTTCAAATGGTATGTAATATGCTCTTTACACAGCTTGAACTTGAATCATTGTTATCTCTAATCCTTGTTTCATATCTAAATTAGTTTTCCTTTGCTTTGAGACCATAATAATTACAACTTACTGACCATTTCGAGTCATAGATATTATTTAAATTTTGTTCCTGTGGTACTAAAAACTATTTTCTGTACTCTAGAGTACTCACAAAATTCATTGTTGAAAAAGGCACGTGCCTCCCAAATAGGGCTGTCAATGAACCGAGCTCAAGTGAACTTACCTGCTGATATGAACCCTAGTTCATATCGGGGATAAGGAGGATAACCATTGCCAAGAGGAAGGCCGGGCAAAGTTGGCGTGGAGGGAGACTAGATTGTTGTTGTTCATTGCTTCCTCAATCTAAACTGGTTACAGGGTATAAATAGAGGAGCTCAGCCCCTGGGCGCCCAGCCTCTGGCTCCTTGATTCTCTCCCCAACATTAATGACTCTAATCTCTCATTAACTCTAATCTCTTCCCCAGACTCTAATTGCCATTGATTACAGCCGGCACCCCCTGGGATACCGTCCTGGCTGCATGCAGCCGGTCCCTGTCTGCCCCACATGACACCTGCTTATTGCTTGAGCTGGTCATGCTCTCAAGCCGAGCCCGAGCAAGCTCAGGATCCTGCTCGATCTTGCAGTGGAGCTCGAGCTTGGCTCGGAAAAGCTCGCCACCAGCATCTACATTGACGTCATGGTCATGGTCATGGGGAGGATGGAGGAAGACATGATCCCAAACGAGAAATTCACAGTCCAAAGATACAACTAGGGATGCTTCAAAAAACGCTCGAGTGGATGAATCGAAGGAAAAGAACAAGATAGCCTACCCCAACTTGTTTGGGACTTAAAGGCTTTGTTGTTGTTGTTGTTGTATATCTGTGTTGAGGTCTTCAGGAGCTCAACCTGGATATTCGTGGGGTCGAGCATGGCAGTGCAGTACATTTCTAGTTGCGAAGGGGGTGGTTAGGCCGTTTGGGGAGAGAGGCATGATGGTCGATGGCGGAGGGTACTGGCGTGAAGAGTGAGGAATGTGGTGGTCGGCTTGTCGCTGGCCAGTGACGTGAGACAGCACTCACTGAGTCACTGGTAATAAGCAACGCTAGGATAGGGATGGCATCGGTGACTCAGAGGGATGGACACAGGAGTGGGCTCTGTGGTCTGCTAGTCTGGTAGTTGCTTGGGCCTTGGGCCTTTGTTGACTGCCTGTAAGTTTGAAAGGAGATAAACATGCTAGAAAATCAACTAACACGAGCTCCATCAAGCTACTTGAGATCACTCGATAAAAGCTTGCTAGCTTTGGCCTGAGCTCGAGCTTTGCTTGATCTCCTGTTGAGTCGAGCTCGAATCAAGCCTGCAACGAGCTGAATTCGAGCAGCTAATCACTATCATTGCAGTACTGAGGTCAGCTTGAAGTTACACGTTATAGATTGATATATTTTTGCCCCGATAGGTCTTATTGGCGTTCCAAGATGTTTACAATGGTGAAATAAAGTCAAACCTAACTAACTAGTGGATACTGGATGTCAATTTTTAAAGACTAGTTTGGCAGACAACAAGCTTGGTGAAAATGATGGTCCTGTTATGGCAATGTATCATGATTCGGCACTAATCTCTTTATTGTTTCTGTTGCTAATGAATTAATGATATTGAACACCCTTTTCAGGTAAAAAGCCAGCGTTTGACTAAGGAGGGTTCTGATAGAGATGTTCGCCACTTTGAATTGGAAGATCCATCTTTGGTATGTGTTTTTTATACTACACTGTAATTTTCTCATGAATTCCAATGAAATGTGATACTTCAGAAATGGTAAAGGAAGATAATTGCATATTTCTCATGTTAGGCCATCAGCTATAAAATTGGTGATGCTCTTGAAATTCTACCAAGTCAAAATCCATCAGCTGTCGATGCCTTCATTGAACGCTGTAACTTGGATCCAGATTGTTACATAACGGTATATGAATCTATTTTGTTCTGTATAATAGAGTTATCTACTTACTGTGTTTTTGGTATCCTGATACAGCAACTTTCTTTATTTTTCAATACTTGTCGTATCCCCATTAGTAGCTGTAAATACAGCTGGCTTAACAACATTTTTGTTTTACAATCAGTTTATCAGATGGCTTAGACAATTACACCTTTCTTTCCTGAAATGATAAATCTGTTAGAAGGGAGATAATTAGGGCCATGGTTGAACTCCAATGCAACTTCCCGTTGCTCTAGCTCCCGCTCCTAGTCATTCTGGGTTCCTGCACGAACCGTTTGGTAGAGCTTCTCGTTGCTCCATCTCAGGCGACAGCGTCATATAGTCAGCACGTGGCCGGGTCAGGGTCGGCAGCGGCGAATTGACCTCCTCGCATGGATCGAGGTCGGACTCTGGCAAATCGTGCTCTGCTCCCATGAGTCAAGGTCAGCTAGTTGTGAATCGGCGAAGAAGGGCGGCGGGGTAGCAGAGAAGTACGATGGGAGTGGAGCAGAGCGTGGGGAGCAGGTTTTTTCCACTGTGCAAAACGGTTGGAGCGCTTCACGTGCGGAGCGGACGGTAGCAGTGGCGTTTGGCAGCGCTCCACCTGAATCTCGCAGAGCAGAGGCTGCCAAACTAGCCCTTAGATGTGCATTTTTCTTATGTTCTCATCTGTTGCAGTTATCTAGTTAACTAATGAGAAAGCATGTCCTTTTGTTTGCTCAGATTGGAGTGAGAAGTGGGGATAAAGTTTCCAAGGGTTCAGTTGTGAATAGCCAGATGGACCGCATCAAATTAAGGACCTTTGTTGCTTTGACAATGGATGTCGCGTCAGCTTCCTCTAGGTGATATTTCTTTGAGGCAAGAACCAATATTTTGAATTAATCTTATAACCTCTTTTCTATTCTTTTGATGTCACATATTTATATCTATGCGTCTAATATGATGTCTAACTAATATATGTCATGCCAAGCTGCAAATGCTCACATAACTCCAATGTTCTTTGGTAGGTCATGAGCTTTTTTGCAACAAGTGAACGTGAAAAGGAGAGGCTTCAGTATTTTGCTTCTCCTGAAGGAAGAGATCATCTTTACCAGTACAATCAGAAGGAGAGTAGGACTGTTCTAGAGGTGAGGAAGGCTTCACTGAAGCTTTTTCTTAACAACATTCTCTCATAGATGGCTTGGCATGCAGAATAATTTTGGCAATAATATACCCATTTTTCTCTTCAGTTAATTTCCATGGTTCAGTAGTTACATGATTTTGTGGCATTTTTAGGTGTTGGAGGATTTTCCTTCAGTGCAAATGCCTTTTGAATGGCTGGTGCAACTAACACCTCCACTGAAGAAAAGAGCCTTTTCCATCTCATCATCCCCACTGGTACACCCAAATCAAATTCATTTGACTGCTAGCATTGTAGCATGGGTTACTCCATACAAGAGAACCCGGCATGGACTCTGCTCTACATGGCTGGCTGGGCTCAATCCAAATAAAGGTATGTTCTGCTTGAATTAGCTGCAATTAGTATCCTCTCTTCTGCTTAACTTCAGTTAGCTGTTGTAGCTACGCTGCTCAGTACTGACCAAAACACAGCCATCTACCCTCTCTCACATTATGCTTGTGTGCAGACAATCTTATCCCGTGTTGGATACACCAAGGATCCCTGCGTCCTCCACGTCCATTGGTTCCTCTCGTGTTGATTGGACCAGGAACAGGGTGTGCACCATTCCGTGCATTTGTGGAGGAAAGGGCAGCACAGGCCGCAGCAGAACCAACAGCCCCGGTTCTGTTCTTCTTTGGCTGTAGAAATCAAGATAACGATTTTTTATACAAGGATTTCTGGTTAACTCATGCCCAGGATGAGGGGGTGTTGTCCTCGAAAAAGGGTGGTGGTTTATTTGTTGCTTTTTCCCGGGATCAGCCTCAAAAGGTCTATGTGCAACATAAGATAAAGGAACAGAGTTCAAGAGTGTGGAACTTATTACTGTCCAATGCAGTGATTTACATTGCGGGCTCTTCGATGAAAATGCCTGCCGATGTTACAGCTGCACTAGAGGAGGTTATTTGTAAAGAAGGTGGTGTCAAAGAAGCGGGTGCTTCAAAATGGCTCAGGGATCTAGAAAGGGCTGGTAGACTTAACATCGAGACTTGGTCATAGTTGTGATGGTTTCTATCTGCCACGGCAAGAAAGTACATATCAGAATTCCGAGTAATGTTTGCTGAGTATGGAACTAGGGAGAATTTCAGTGTAAATCAAAGGCATTGAAAATGTGGAAACATGTACATGTAAAAGCAACCAATTTATTCGACAGAATTTACCTACTTAAGAGAAATAGAGGTTGATCTAACGTTTCCTCGTTTAGACCTCTAGGAGTATACGGAATGTCATTTCATTGATTAAGTGAGCCGTAATTACATCAGCTTTTGTTGCATCTGATTGCTAGTGTGCATTCAACTTATCTAGGCCTGTTTCAGTTCAGCTAACTTACTTTTGATGGTTTTGGAACTTGTTTTGTGTTTAATTAATGGTCACCCTGGAATTTTACTACTCATATCGGAGATCAACAGAAGTTTGTTCAGGCTGTAACCATAGAGAGATGTCTGTTTATTTAAAACTATACAACAGAATCTAAGCAGGTGGTCTATACTGGCTGGCAACACCATCCATACAAGCATCAAACACTACTGGAAACATAAGCAAACTCACGATACCTCCTTATAATATGACAGTATGCCTAGAGGCTACTAGAACACAATGAAACGAAACCATCACTCCATCAGGCGTCGTGACCAATGCAAACGCCGGCCATCCAGCAGCAGCCTCAGCCGCTGCGGGTCCAGACGACGTGGTCCTGCGGCAGGAAGTGGCAGACCGGCACCGTGCCGGGCTTCACGTTGAGCACCTGGAAGGCGACGTGTTTGGGGTTCCAGCCGGACGTGTCGGCGTGGCACACCGCGACAGCGTCCACGGCTGTGCCGTCCCTGCCGAGCATCGACACCGAGTACGCCTGCGTCTGCTGCGTCAGGTGGCACGCGAACACGGCGTACGCGTACGGCTCCGCGTGGCAGGCCACCAGGCGGCCGTCGCCGTCGGTGCCGGCCGCGCGCTTCACGCCGGTCACTGTGTACTCCTGCTTCGGCGAGCCCTCCTTCGCCACGACGGTCGAGACGGCCCTCACGTGGCTGGTCCCGAGGCTGGTGGTGGCGAAGTCCACCATGGACTCCAGCGACGTGGCGCACGCCTTCTTCTCGCCCTTGGCCGCGGGCGCCTCGCAGTCGCGCAGCGTCTGCGCCATCTCCGCCGCCTCGACGGAGTCCGGGTCCACCGAGAAGCGGCTCAGGATCTCGGGGACCTTCTCGGAGGAGAACGGGATGGCCTCGGCCTCGCTTCGCGGGAGGAACTTGGCGCCGGTGGTCGCGGTGTTGGCGAACTGGACGGTCACCTTCTTACCGGGCTGGAGGTCCTTCTCCTGGAAGAAGAGCGCCACGCTGGGGTCTTCGTGCAGCTGCGTCTCTGATGCGGCGTACATGTAATTGAAAGGGCTGGCGTTGACGTTGACGGGCTTCTTGCGCGGGTTCACGTGGACGCCAACCCCGCCCTTGCCAACGCCAACCGTGGTGCCGCCCGGCTTGCCGTACCCGGGATTGACGCCGACGCCCACGCCGCCTTTGCCCACGCCAACGGTTGTGCCGGTACCACCCGGCTTGCCAGGATTGACGTTGACGCCTACTCCGCCCTTGCCGACGCCGACCGTGGTGCCACCGGGCTTGCCGTAGCCAGGATTGACGTTGACGCCAACGCCGCCCTTGCCAACGCCGACCGTGGTACCACTACCGGCGGGCTTGCCAGGGTTGACGTTAACCCCAACGCCACCCTTCCCGACGCCAACGGTGGTGCCACCGGGCTTCCCGTAGCCGGGGTTGACGTTAACACCAACTCCGCCCTTCCCGACACCAACCGTGGTGCCGCCGGGCTTCTTGCCGCTGCTGCCAGGGTTAACATTGACGCCGACGCCGCCGTTGCCTACGTTAACCGTCGTACCCCCGGGCTTACCGTGCCCGGCATCGACGTGGACACCGCCCCAGCCGACGTTGACGGTCGTGCCTCCGGCTGCGTATATAATTAAGCAGGGAAGAGGTGTGTTAGTGTTACGTGTGTTTGTATGATGGACATGCCTATATAAAGTATCTACATACTGAAGCCTGAGCCTGGAGATATGGAGGTGTCTGTTAAATTGTTATACCTGGGGTGTTGAGGAGTTGGGTGAGGGAGGTCGGCATGGGAGTGTCGGGAAGAGCAGACTTCCAGTATTGATCCGGAGCACGAGCTGCATGGCTTCCTACCGACGCAATCTGCATGCAAACCACAAGAGTTCTCTCTTTGCATCAGAGATCGTGTCTACCTTATGCCATTACTAGGGTGAAAGTGGAAAAAACCTTAACATCGTCTGAAAATGCATCGATATATATATATACCAATAGGAAAAAAGCCCTCATATAATTAGCAGGCATATACAACTTATATATGTTAAATCTGAATTTCTTCTGAATGTTTGCAAAGGCATCACTAGCAACCGTGTACGTGTTGTAGAAGCCATTACTGAAAAAACGAAACGACATTCCTTCCCTCAGGGCAGTCCCAGTGAAAGAAACTAGTAGTTTCTATAACATAGGATACCGTACCAAAAAAAAATACTGCTTTCCAACCTATGGTTTCTATGAGTAATAATTATTTTCTCTTTCTCTCTCCTAACTCTATCTTCTTCTTCCAATAGGAGTGCGACACGAGCTCCCTAGAAACTGGTGGTTTCTCCCCAATGGCGATTTCATGGTTTTTTGGTGCATTGGGTCAAGAGTAGACCTGATTTCTTCATGAAGAAACCATTTCTATGATTTTTTCTCTCTTTCTTCATTAATTACGTTACCATGTCAGCGTTTTGCCTATGTGGCAAGTCATTTAATGAGGATAGAAACCATCATCAATGCACCGTTGAGACTGCCCTCATATCTTTCCCTCGATACATGTAAGGCTGATGAAGCAAACGGGGGAGAAAAAGATGCACGAGATGAACTGCGTGGAAGTGAGGGACTGACCAGTAGGAAGCCAAGTAGGCCGGCGAGGAGCCTCCCCATGGAAGACGATCGAAGATGGCCAATGAGCAAGCTGATAGATGTTCCCAGTGAAAGGAGAGCGAGCGATGCAGATGATGGCCCTGCAGCAGGTGGCACTTGCCAATATTTATAACCAAAACCAGGGAGTAGATTGGGAGTTGGGAGAATTAATTGGCATGAAAGGGGAACCAATAATTCATTCACTGCTGCTCAGCTCTGGGGCACAGCAGCCGCAGTAATAGAGTGCCATCGCTGAGGGGCGTGATTGGTTGTTCGAACTGGACGTCATATGACTCATCCCGTATCCTTTGGTGCATTCGCCTATGTTTGGTTGCTCTACTCGTACTTTTCTTCTGCTTCCTCGCGTTCAGATTCTCTCCTCCATCCCGGATGGCGTCGTCTTCTCAATCCCTACTTCCCTCTCGATGCAGGCTCACTCGGTGCTTGGCGGGAACCTTTGCGCAGAGCGCAGGAGATGAGGCCGTCTGGGCCATAAAGCACGCGCACGGGTCGCGGCTAGGGTTATCGCCCTCACTCTTCGCCTCTCCTTCCGCCATAGCTCCAGTGCGAATTCCCCTCTAGCTCCCCCTCGACCTCGGTAGCCTTACCGAGGCGACCCTCGCCGGCGGATTTATCTCGGTCCTCCGACGCTTCGACGGTATTGCCACCTGCGCTCTTCCCCTCCTCCTTCTTCAGTGTCGATTTTGTTGATTTATTGGTGGATTTTGCTTAAAATGCCAAGAAATTAGAGTTATTGGTTTGACATCCTCAGATTTGTGCGATGCTATACCTGATTTACCTGTTCCTAGCTCAGATCTGTACATGATGCTTCGTATTTGGTTTATACCTCATGTTTTGTGTAGATCTTGTATATGCTGATGCCTATTTTATTGTACACACTGAGCAAAGTGCCTAAAGGTCAGTGATGTTGATTGTGTAATAGTATATGCTGGAGGAGCACCCTTTGGTGTGTCAGCCGCGTCTTTCATAGTTTATTTTGTTTGATTTTTTGCTTACTAAGCAGTAGACACCCATGTTGCATGCTCCCTTTCTAATGTTGCCCTCTATCCTGTTGGTAGACATGGCCTTTGAAGCTAGGCGCAGGGCTGCCGCTGTTGTGGTTGTTCCAATGGCTGCTTGGTTTTTCATGTGGTTTAGAAGAAGAGTTGAAGATTCGCGCTCAGTCATCTATGGTCCCTTGGCTGAGAGGGATAAACAGAGGATGAACAACCTTAGATACATCTATGAATCTGATGATGTGCACTGTGTCAACCTTCTTAGAATGAAGAGGGCCCCTTTTTTCAACTTTGTGACATTTTCCGTAGTAGAGAGCTTGTCACTGACAGCATACATGCATCTGTTGAAGAACAAGTAGCCATGTTCTTGCATGTTGTTGGTCAAGATGAGAGGTTTAGGGTGGTTGACCTCACCTTCAGGAGATCCGCAGAGACAATTAGTAGGTTCTTTCAGAAGGTGTTATATACGGTAGGAGAGCTGATGAAAGGTCCTTGTTTGGTTTTGGTAATTGAGTGACAACTTAGGTGGACTAATTGTGTTTATGTGAGATAAACAGGTGATTAGTCCACAGGTACATGTGTATGAGCAACATATGCCATGGAGGTGAAAATGGCTTGGAGATGTTGCAAAGCTCACACATGTGATGATGAAGGAGCTTATTGCACATGAGACATGACATTGAGTCATGTGATCAAGGTGGAGAAGATCAAGACAAGACTTGGCTTGATGGACCGGTTGCAAGCATGAAGGGCAAGTCGAAGGCTTTGGAGTGATGGACCGCGTGGCGGTGAAGCTTGAGCAAGACTTGGCGCCGATGGACAATGGCAACGGTGAAGAGCAAGTAAAGTTAAGATCGATGAACCAATATGATTATGTGATGATATAAAGTGGATCATATCATTGTTGATCGTATTGGTGCATGTGTTGCATCGACGTTGAAGGAGATGGAATGGAATGCGCAAGGCAAAGGTATAACCTAGGGCATTTCATTTTACCGGTCATAGGTGTGTAGAGAAGTTTATGACCAGGTTTAGAATAGATTGCCGTACTATCAAGAGGGGCAAACTTGTTTGTATATCGGTCATCTAGTGCCACTCGAGTGATCTAACTTTGCATCGTCGCTAGGATTGAGTGGCGTGGCAAGTTGAGTGGCTAACATCCTTTGGGAAATGATTATGAAAAGCTAACACACATACACATGGTGGTGTACACTTGATGGTGTTGGCACATTTACAAAGGAGGCGGTGTTTGCAGGGTTGAGATGGGTTTGGATCGGGAAAATAGAATGCCTATTTTCTATTGCGCCGGATGCAAATTCTTGTGGTTAGCACATTGGAGCAAGGGTAAAGAAGTTAGAAGTAAAAACGAGTTGATCGCGAAGACGCTGGGTCTGAAAGCACCGGACGCTGGTCAGGTGCGTCTGGTCAGACTGACGTACGGTGACGCAGAAGCTGGAGTGTGACCGGACGCTGGGCTGCATCCGATCAAGTGTAACCGGACGCATCCGGTCGAGGTCGGTACCTTACTAGAAACGACCGGACGCTGGAGGTTCAGTGTCCGGTCAGTTGAAGCTACTGTGTCCGGTCAGGTCAAGTGACTGTTGGAATCGGGACACGTGGTCGTCTGCGGACGACCGGACGCTGCGGTCCAGCGTCCGGTCAACTCGACCAGAGCGTCCGGTCGGCCCGATTTTTGCCCAGTGAAGGGGTAACGGCTAGTTTAGCCCTTGGGGCTATAAATAGAAGTGGCCTTTGGCCATGGCTGGCGTGGAGCACTTTGGGGGACTTTGTGTCCATGCTTGAGAGTGCTTAGGAGCCCTCCATCTCACACATACTTGATAGTGATCATTCGATTGTGTGAGTGAGCGATTCTAGTGCAATTGCATCGTGAGGTTGCATCGAGTGGCACTAGGTGATCGAGTTGCAAGCCGGTGGTGCTTGTTACTCTTGGAGGTTGCCACCTCCTAGACGGCTTGGTGGTGGTCTCCATCGAAGCGCGCAAGAAGCTTGTGCGGCGCTCCGGAGAAGTGCTTGTGAGGGGCATTGTGCTCGTCCCGCGGGAGCCGTGAAGAGCAACTCTAGTAAAGCGTGTCATTGAGCTACCCTCACTTCCGGGGTAGGTTCTTGCGGCGCCCGACGTGCGGGCTTAGCAGGTGATGCTAATTAGCCGCCGAACCACCAAGTGAGCGGTCGACACAACGGGGACTAGCGTGTTGGCAAACACGTGAACCTCGGGAGAAAAATCATCGTGTCAACCTTATTCTTCCCGTTGGTTTGCATCCCCGTTACACAAGCTTGCAATTACTTTTATACATATTAAGCTTGTGTAGTTGCTCTTGTAATTAGATAGCTTATGTAGCTTGCTAATTACCTTCTTGCTTGTGTAGCATAGAAGTAGCTCTCTTGCGTGGCTAATTTGGTTTTAGTAACCTTGTTAGTCACATTGTTTAGTTTGTGTAGCTAAGTTTTTGCGCTCTCTAATTAGGCATTGGTTGCTTTGTTATTGAGCATTGCTAGTGAGCTTAGTTAGCTTTGTGCTTTTGCTTACTAGCATATGTAGGAGCTCCCTTGTTGCTTAAAGTGCTAGTGGCATAGGTTTGCATAACCTTGCTCCTAGAATTGGTTAGGTGAGCTCTAGCTAGCCCGGCACCTTTGTTACTTGATTAGTATCTTTGAAAGGTGCTAGAGAACATAGATAGAGGGGTGTAGTCTTGGCTAGACCGATAGTTATAATTCCGCACTTGTTTCGGTTAGCCGACGTGATTAATTTTAGAAAAGACTATTCACCCCCCTCTAGTCCGCCATCTCGACCCTTCAGCTGAGGAATAAATTGATTGTCCCTCCTGCTACCAATGTCCATCCTAGGATCCTTGGGAGCAGAAGATGGTACCCCTATTTTAAGGTTGGTATCCATAACTTGTCATACATAGGTCTCATTCATTATCAGTTTAGTATCAATGTTCACTTACACTTATGTTTTGTTGATTTAGGACTACATAGGAGTAATTGATGGTACTCATGTATTAGCTAGAGTGCTTGTGAAGATGCAAGCTGTCTTTAGAGGCAGGAAGCACACCATCACACAAAATGTGTTGGCAGCCGTGGACTTTGACCTCAGATTCACCTATGTGCTTGCTGGTTGGGAGGGATCTGCACATGATGCTCTTATCTTGTCTGATGCTCTTAAAAGAGCTGATGGCCTTAGAGTGCCACCAGGTATCATCCAAACCACAAAAAACCATTGACACTTTGCTTAATCCTAAATGAAACTACTAAAATATATTCCTATCTGCTAATTTCTAGGTAAATTCTATCTTGTTGATGTTGGCTATGCAGTGAGGCCTGGTTTCTTGCCACCATTTCATGCCACAAGGTACCATTTGAGGGAGTTTGGTTCAAACCGACCTCAAAATCAAAGAGAGCTTTTTAATCTAAGGTATTCGTCTCTTAGAGTAACAGTTGAGAGGGCTTTTGGGGCTCTAAAGAATAGATTCTGGATATTGGACAACAAGTCTTTTCACCCATACAAGACCCAAGTTAAGCTTGTTCTTGCCTGTTGTATTCTTCACAATTGGATCCTCAAGCATGGGCAGGACGAGCATGGGCCTGCTGAATCCACATGGACTCCTAACATCAATGACAATGCCTCACAACTAGATTATGTCCCTGACAATGATACCTGGGCACAACAGAGGGAGGCATGGGCTGCACATATGTGACAAAACAGGAGGAATTCTAGGGTGTAGTGGCATAGTGTGTGTACTGTTTAGTAGCATTGGAGGAACTTGTATTTTAACTGAGACCTATGGCACTTTGCAATGATGTAGTACCTATTCCTTTTCTGCCTATTTGATCTGTTGAACTTGTATTTCATATCATACAATTTGTTTTCCTTACGTACTGGTTGTTCAATGTTATGGTAGTTGTGGATAGGAAATGGACAATATGCCTGACCTGGTTGTTAACATTGGTGGTAAGGACAATGTGGTGGAACAGGGTGGGGAGTTGCTGATGATGATGGAAACCAAGCAGCCCCTCAGCCCAATGGCCCTATGCACTAGACTCCTGTCTAGTCTGGGTTCATGCTAAGGAAGTTCCATGATTTGGTGGGGTAGGGGGTCAAAACTAAGAAAGGGTTCAAAGAGGTACATGTTAGGTAGGTTGCACTCATGGTCTCTGAGTTTGCTAGGTTCAATGTGAGCACCTAGCAGATTTATAATCACCTGAGAAAGTGGAGGCAAAGGTGGGTTAAGATTGTTAGGCTCAAGAATTTGAGTGGTGCTCTATGGGATGAGGACCACCATATGATAGTACTTGATGATGAACACCTACTTGGCCACACTAAGGTTAGAAACTGTTTGGATAACACCTCAGCTATCCCTTTTCTTTTCTTTTCTTCTCCTCTATGTCTAATAGTTACATCTGTTTCACTAACTAGGACCATCTCGCTGATGCTAAGTTCTTGAACACACCAATAGAGAACTATGTTCAGATAGAGGCCATCTTTGGTGGTAACCAGGCCATAGGCAGGTATGCAATGGGCTCAAATGAGCCTCTAGGTACTCCAACTGACATTGGCCAAGGTGATATTGATGTCGTTGAGGACATCACTGACTTAGGTGGCACAGATGCTGATTCTAGAAAGGAAACTCCTTCTGGTATGAAAGGCTCTAAGGGTTCTGATGCTAAGGGCCAGGAGGAAAGGGGTGGCAAGAGAAGGAAGCTTGCCCTAGAGGAAATAGACCTCATGAATGGAATGATTAAGGCTATGGAGTTTGTAGGAGATGCTCTCAAGACTCCACAGCACAATGAGGTGCATCAGGATCTTTATGGCTATGTTATGGACTGCCCTGGGTACTCACAGGAGGCACTCATGTTTGCCTTGGTTTACCTGCTAAAGAACAAGGTTGAGGGACTTTGCTTTGTTCAGATGACAGAGGCTCATAGGTTCCTGTGGCTTAGGACCTACCTGAGCACAACCTACTTTGCATAGATGCATATGAGTTGGCCTCTCCACTTTTACATATAGCCATGCTAACTGTCTTATGCTGTAGGAAGTATTTTGATGTGTAGCACTAACCTCATCTGATGCTACAAAGAACCATTTGCCGCCTGACCAAGGCTGCACCTACTTTGGAATAGCATAGGAGCCATGGTGATGGATGTGAGGCTTTGTTGATCTGTGTGGTGTAGACATTAACAACGGGTGATCCATTATCACTTAGTTGATCTGAGCCCTAAAATACATTGGATTATCACTTAGTTGATCTAAGACATTTCAGATGTTGTTATTATTCTTGTTATTCTTATTGTTGGAGTTCCTATTTGGTTGATGATGCAAACTATAGCAATCTGAGGTGGCTGTGGGTATTCTTCATGTTGGTGCTTTATTGTCTTCTTGTGTTTTCTCATGTCTGTCATCAAACCATGGGATACGTCCATTCCAAAGCAACTGTTGTAGGCATGCCTACCGGATGGCTAGGATGGACGTGTCCCACATTTCTATGGGAGCCATGAACTTGCCTCAGCAATTTATGTTCTTATTTGCCACCTGGGATGATTGCAGTTAGCTTGCAAGATGATCATAAGTTAGTTTACATTAGCTGAGACCTACGTTTTTTGTGCTTATGATGTCAACCATTTTTTTTGACTGAGACCGATACAATTATGAGATCCTTTTCATGCCTATGAAGATAATATTGCCAATTTGAGTAATAGATTATGCACATTGATGACTTTGGACTTATGAGGTAGTGGAGCATTGTTTCTTCTATCTTCTGCTTATGCTTTCTCATGCCTGTCATCAAACCATGTGAGACATCCATGGCCAAGCAATAGCTGGGCGGTTGTGATGATCTGATGGCTGGGCTAGATGTCTCTCATGGTTTCATGTCTATCATGATCTTGGTTTTTTACTATCTGTTTGAGCTTTGTTGCTGTCTATGTTTCTTAAGCTCTAAGTTCAAGGTCAAATGAAAAGGCAATTAAATCTGAGGCAAATCGATTGAACTACCCCTCATCTTATCAACATCTTATACTTGCTTTTATGTGTTTTTAAGGGGCAAATGGCTTGGTATGTTGTGTACCGTGGTAGAGTTTCTGGGGTATATGCAACCTGGGCTAGATGCAATGCCTAGGTAACTGGTTTTAAAAACAACAGCTACAAGAGCTTCCCTAACAAAGAAGAGGCAGATGCATCATACTTGGAGTTTATGGGTTATGAAGATGACAAAGTTTTTATCAATCCTCCACCAAAGGTGGTCAGGAACAAACCGGTGTTATTTGTTATGGCTGTGGTGCAGTCTTTTTTGTTGCTGGTGCTCCTATGGTTCGTTCTTGCTCGTTGCTACAACTGTCTGTGATGCTCAAAATGCCATGGCTTGGTATGTTGTCTATCGGGGAAAGGAGCCTGGGTCTATGCCCTAAAATCCCTCCTTGCAGTGCTTCGGGCAACCAATCATGCCCTAAAATACCTTGGTTACTGGCTATTGCTTTGGTTCGATCGTTTATTTTGATGATGCTTCTCTTTTTCATTGCTAAGCATTGTTGTAGGTGCCTCTAATTGTTTCATATTGCATGTGATGGTTTCAAAATGCCATGAACACGTGTAAAGACAATGACCTTGTGAGGAACTGTGACTTTTGTTGTTCATGATTTGCTGCGAGTACTATTGTCATATTTATGTCATTAGAAGCTTCAAGGTCATTGTCAATGCCAAGCTTGTTGAACCGAGGCAAGGTTATCTCTGTTTCCTTCTACTATTCTTCATTCTGCAATAGCTGGTGGTAACCACACCAAACTCATACATGGGTACTCAGACCTGGGGCAATGCGGCCAACCAAACAAGACCTGAAATCACTAGTTCATACACCTAAACGGTGCAAACGGGGAACCAAACATGATGTAGGTCATCCGGTATCCTATGCTCGGATGCAACCAAACACACCTACTTGCATGATTCCATCATGGCTGGGAAGAGCCTGCACAGGGCCCCCATCCCGGATCACCAATGCCGGAGCAACCAATCATGCCCTGATTGAACCACCGGAGATCGACCGGGTCCAAGTCCAAGGACTCCTCCTTGCTCACTCGACCGTCAGCACGCACCACTCACAGCCGCACAATGGTAGGGTCGTATGGGTAGAGAGAGAGCCGTACTGGGACAAGACCACGACCGGGGCGGCCATGGCCCATGGGCCATTTGGGAACTGTGTATCGTGGCAACTTAGGTCTTGTTTAGTTTCTCCAAAAAAAAACTTACACAATATCCCATTAAATATTTAGACACATACATAGAGCATTAAATATAGACTAAAAATAACTAATTGTAAAGATTACGACTACTTTTGGAGACGAATCTTTTAAGCCTAATTAGTCCATGATTTGACAGCATGCTAATGATAGATTAAATAAGCTTGACACCCCCAAACTTTACGCCCGTGATTTAAACAAGACCTCGCTCAACTGCCCCCCACCTGGCTGCCTTGCCGCGCGCCATTGAATGCTCGTCACCGTCCCAAGCCGACGGGCGACGATGGTGCTAGCCGGGTGTATACGTATACGTATACCTATACAAATATTCCTACGTGTAGCATCATCTAGTACAGTAGGTAAGGAGAAACGGATACGTATAAGGCATCCTCGAACCATATCCAGGGCCACCATAACTACGGTCTTTGTCTGGTAGTTGCAGCGTTCAGCGTACGGTTCGAAGCACTTTACTGAGAGACGGATGCTCTGGCCGGCATATCTTCCTTGCCGGGGTCTGGAGATCGAACCATCACCGACGGCGAAGGGTGCATCTGTTTCTGTACTGATGACGCACTATCAATATCGCCGTTTGCGACTTGGAGCGGAACAAGAGGTCCATCTGAAGGCCGGCGGGCCGCGGACAAGTAATGGCGTGTGGAAACTTGGGGCCAGCTCGTCTCCCTTTTGGTTGGGATTTGGTTGCAGGACAAGAACTTCAGTACTACTACTTCAGTTCCATGCGTGGACCGCGAACCCCCCCCCCCCCCCCCCCCCCCCCCCCCCCCCCCCCCCCCCCCCCCCCGCCCCCCCCCCCCGCACGGCCTGATTCATACGTGAACGTTAACCAAACGAGGGGAACTGGGCTGGTATATTTGGGAATGCCATGACCAAGCTGTGTTTGACATTTTTTTTTCTTAGTTTCGTTGCATCGGTGTCGTTGTGGGCTAATGATCAATTTTACAGGCTTCGTCGGTGCCTCCTTCATCCATATATTCAAGTTCAAGTACTGGTCGAGTGTACTCCTCATGGGTACTCTTGCAACATGTCCCACTGTATGCTTAAAATTCTTGTACTAGAAGAAAATTAGAAAACAGTCGCTATTGATTTAGGACAATAAGATTAAAATACTGGGATTAGGGCCTTGGCAACTGTATGAACAAAATGCGGTACCCCATCCGCATTGCTAAACTGCAATTAATCCGAGTCAATTCCTTTGCTATCCCGATCGTCGGTGCCGTCCCTCACTTGTCCATGTGCCACCGCAATCCTGTGAAAGGCTGAAGCCGAAAGAGGAGGGAGTCATCTGGATTCCTACCATGTCAGCTAAGGGTCCGGACCCGGTGAAGGGTTTTTACCAAAGGAACTGCTGAAGCCGGAGGAGTCACGGAACTGAGGCTTCATTCCTAAGGATGGAGACTGATCGAATTCACGTAGAATTGGATCTAGATATCACCTTTTACCAACGAAACTGTTTTTTACAGTAGTCGTGTATCTCTAAAATCAACTACGTCTAAAACTGACTAGCCAACTGCCTTTAGAAATCGACTTTAAAGTCTGCCAACTCCATCTTTTTAGAAGCATCCGGGAATGTATTTTTCAAATGTGGTTCACTTGATGGAGCCTGATGAAGACGTCTATAGAGACTGTTGTTGATCCAGCCTCCTTTAGTAAAAATTAGAGGCGTGCGTATCTGAAAATCAATTATGTAATAATGGTATATATAGAATCTAGGTCACCAGGTAATACACAGTGACAGCTACGTGCATCTCTTTATAGAGAGTCTAGAGAAAGAAAGGTCCAGTGCAAACGGTAGACGAGGCCGAGCTAGCTACATACAGAAATCGTGCAAAAGATCGTTTACGTCGTTCCAGTCATTCAGGAGGCAACCGATTATGACGACTGATTTAGGGGATTTCCACAAGCAGAAAAAGCGATCACATAATCTCCATTACTACTTCCAAGTTTTTTACGCCATTTCTGTACAGCTTATCTTGTGTTAGTAATAAAGTGGCTACTAGTATTGATCACGCCATTTCCAGAAGCTGCGGTTCCCTTTGCTCCTTTAGCTTGAAGAATTAACACATTGTAGTTTCTCAAATTTAGTGAAATTAACCCATTCCTTATACTAGTACTACTAGTTATTAGCTTATGAGGAATTAAGTGGTGATAGATCCGCTTATTCCATTTTATAAAAAAAAAAAAACTAAAGAGTGAGATGATGACAGACTACTTTGACTCCACCAGCAAACACCCTCTGCGTGTCTGCATCCGATCCGATTAGCTGACGCTCTAGCTGCAGCCGGCTGACATCTGATTTTTTTCGATATAAAGAAAGTTGTTATCGAAAATAATTTAGATGGCAACGAGCTAGAGCAGGAGCAGTCGGTTTTTTATTGAAAAAAAAATCAGCAACTACTGACATCCATCACAGCTATCCGTAAGAATCCGATTATCTGCACGGTGACGGAGGGACAGAGACTCAAGAGGCATCGCCCCTAGGGACGAACAACGCAATACTCATGAGGGCATGATCCATGCTCCATACATTTTGGATCAAATGTATTCACCCACCATCGCTTAACTAATAGTAACTGACAGCAGGCACCCTTCTTGCGTATATACGGCCATGGGCCATCATGTTTGCATCGTGGACCTCCTCGCGTTGCCAGCAAAATTTGTCGAGACTTTCAGTGGCGTGCAGGCCCTGATCAGAGATGACTGACACTGACAGGCAGATAAACGCGCACGGTTAGAACGACGGCATCCCGCCATGCCATCAATCAGTTAATAAGCGGTGGAAATGAAAGCCAGCACAGCACGACAGATCTGCAAAAACGGTTGGCCGTTGGATGGTACGGCGACGTTACATTCTGCACAGTGCACTGTGTTATGTTACTCTTAACACAGACACGGAAAGCAGCTTTTCGAGCCAGTTTGGTGGTTAATCAAGCGAGAGCCAGCAGCAGCGTTTACATTGTCAGGAGCCGTGCGCGTACAACCAGGGAGTGCAGCTCCAACGGCTTTGGTTAACGCAGCGTGCAGCCCATCATAATTTTGTTCTGCTCCACCCATGAGATCATGACATGCATGCCGCCTGAAATGTCGTATGCAGCCACGGCTGGCACCAGCAATATGGACAGTTCCATCGTGGTACTGATACTTGGCCCGGTGCAACTAATGGCCGGGCCACTTCTTCTCAGTGATGGAACAGTATTTTTCTCTCATAATAAATTTTCAGTCTAACTTTTCAGCGAAGCGAACTGGACACCAGCAATATGGACAGTTCCATCGTGGTACTGATACTTGTATGGCCCGGTGCAACTAATGGCCGGGCCGCTTCTTATCAGTCATGGTACAGTATTTTTCTCTCATAACAAATTTTTAGTCTAGCTTTTCAGCGAAGCGAACTGGGCCTTAATGTGGAAGAGATCGGCGTCATGGTGGTTGCATGAAGCTTTCTTTGAGCGGGAATGGGGGACGGAACAGATGCATTTCGCATGCATTTATGAATTTTATAGTACACAATTTTTTTTCTATACTTCAAACAGGCCATATACACATAAGATAATATGCGGGCTCCTAATTTCCTTTAGAAACGGACGATGTTATAGCACGACCCCATCGTCTACCGCGCGTCCGTCTCCTCCCCTACCCCTTTCTCCCTCTCCATGCTCCTCCGTCGCCGTCGTCCTCGACCCCGCTTTCTCGCTGTACTCGCCCCGCCGCCGGCCCACGGCCCCATCAGCCCTAGCACGCCGGAACTCTAACAAACCCTAGCGCGCCCACGGCGAGCCCCTCCTCCTCTTCTTCATCTTCGGTGGCGGCTGGGCGCGCGCCCGTGGGCCGGCTGCGTCGCCCGCGCTCGGTGCATTGGCCAGCCTACGTCACGCGGTCGTGCACCAGCGCGACTAGTCGCGTTTTACACTTGTTTAGAAAACTGCAGATGAAACTGGCGCAATGTCTTAAGACCAGGCCTACCTGTGATCTTGGCCCTAAACCCTAAAGCCCACTGGCCGCGGAAGGTGACCCAAATTCTCTTTTTCCGAGAACAAAACTAATGCAAAAAGGTGGTCCTGGATTGCCAGATTCTCTTTTCTGGAGACAATGAGGAGAATCCCAATCTTGCCCCCAAAAAATATCTCTAAAGTACTAAAAAATAATTTAAAAATAAAATCTTTCAAAAAGGGCACGGTGTATGATGTCACCAAGACACGTCGCCACGTCTTAACTCGTAACCAGAGTATGAAACACTAGGCGCGCTGGTGGCTGCTGGCAGGAAGCAGAGTATTTGTGCGCCTTGTGACTTGTGAGACAGAAGCGGTGGTGACGCAAGACAAAAAATACGCCGGATCCAACAATCCTTCATTCGAGTCCCACAAAATTCAGTTTCGTTTCTTTAGCTGACAAGGAGGCGATAGACGGCAAATCTTTATAGCCTGACCAGTTCCACGGTGAATTTGTTCCGAATAAGTATGACACGAGCCACGAGAGCTTCGTTCGGGTCTTGACAAGTAGTGTTCTGAACTCTGATTTTCATGGCGGCGCTAGCCCCGTCTTTTTTACTTTTTAGCTTTTTTTTTTTTTTAAGTTTCTCACAAATAGATCCATAGAGGAAAGATTTCAGAATCTGTACCTTTAGCTTGGTGCCATCGATGCTGGCACCGAGCTAACACGTCTCGGCGCCAGTGTCCCTGGCGCCGAGGTCTTGGGCTCGACGCAGACGTGACGCTGACGTGGCAGGTAGCTCGGCGCCGTAGATGCTGGCACCGAGCTCGGCGCCAGCGTCAACGACGCCGAGCATGCAGTTCCAGGCCTTGAGCGCCGTGTAGACCTCAGGCTGCAGCAGAAAAAAGAATGAATCTGAGTATGTGCACACCACCTCTGCTCGCCGGCTGGGTAGCCAAAGAGGACGAGAAGGCACAAACAAATCCTAACTGCCAATGGCCAACCCACGAGCTAGAATCGAGAGTGGAGTGACCGGCCTCAACCTCACCGGCCGCCCGCCACCGGCTAGCACCACTACTTGGGACGTGGCTTGTGAGAAGAGCGAGCACACACATACGGAGTAGGCACAGCGAGAGATAGGTTTTTAACGACGCCAAGACTACTGCATACCGACCGGTCGGCCTGCGTGCCTATTTGTTCCGTCCGACAAGTGCGCAGAGCTTTGGGTTCCCTCGACGCCAACGCCACCATGGCACCATCCAAGATTCCAATCCAAAGGGAAAGGACAATGGATTGCATTGAATTGTGAAACCTCTCTGCATCATCTGCTTGCCTGCTTTAAGACACCAGCGATGATGATGTGAAGCTGTTGCATCGGTTGAGGAGAGACACGCATGCTTGGAGTTTTTCTTTTCTAAAAAGAAATGCTAGGCAGAGATCGAAAGCGGCCAGGTCGTCAAATCCCATCATGGAAGTAGCTGCCTCATCGAGGGACATGCAGTCTTGGAGCTTTTTCTTTTCCTGAGGCCTTGTTTGGTTAAAGTTTTAGGTGTTACATGTTGTATGGGATGTTCAGATATTGATAAAAAAAGCAAATTACAGAATCCATTAATAAACCACGAGACGAATTTATTAACCCTAATTAATCCA
This sequence comes from Miscanthus floridulus, assembly GCF_019320115.1. Lineage (NCBI taxonomy): Eukaryota > Viridiplantae > Streptophyta > Magnoliopsida > Poales > Poaceae > Miscanthus > Miscanthus floridulus. Next base: position 106,226,776 of record NC_089585.1, on the reverse strand, counting down.
TCATTGGCGCATGTGTTACTGTAACACTTTATTGTCAAATCATAGACTAATTAGGCTTCAAAGATTCGTCTCGCAAAGTAGTCGCAATCTGTGCAATTAATTTTTTTAAGTCTATATTTAATACTTCATTAATGTGTCCAACGTTTGATATGATAGAATATAAATAGTTAGGAGATAGAACTAAAAAGGCCTAGAAAGAAAAGCTTGGAGTCAATTCCTGGGGCAGAGATGGAAAGCGCCAAGTCGTCAAATCCCATCAACCGCAAGTTAAAGAGAGATGCGCGAGTTTTCTAATCCATGGCGTATGATGCGGCCGTCCCATACATGCAATGCACTGACGGCCTCGTCACCACACATGCACTGCGTTTCCCACCGTTGCAGTATGCATTGGATACCTAGGGCGTAGTACTGTTGGTTTAGCAAAGGCTGGCACTCGTACAGGATAGGGTGAAGGCAGTGGTCAGCTTAGGGGGTCATTTCAACTTTAAAGACAGTGGTCAGTGTTCATTTCAAGGGCCTGGAGCTGCATGCTCGACGCCAGCGTCTACGGTGCCGAGCTCGGCGCCAGAGTGACTGGCGCTGAGCTGAATGCCACGTCAGCGTCACGTCTGCGTCGAGCCTAAGACCTCGACACCAGGAACACTGACGCCGAGACGTGTTAGCTCGGCGCTAGCATCGATGGCGCCGAGCTAAGGGTCCATATTCTGAAATCTTTCCTCCAGAGATCTATTTGTGAGAAACTTTCGAAAAAAGGGCTAAAAAGTAAAAAATTCGGGAGCCAGTCCTTCCGACGGTTCTTCGCTAGCTTTGCATAGTTGCTTGGTCTGAACCTAGCCTGAAGATTCGTTCTATGAGTAGCAGATCATTTGCCCTCCTGTGTTGACAACAATTTCTACAATGGAGAGACAAACAACAAACATTACATTAGCCACATGCGTATACATATGTAATATTTAACATTGAAACCAACCATAAGAGCATGTTTGGTAGAGTTCTATTCTACTTCTACTACACCTTGATTCTTTTTTCCGAACAAAAACTTTATTAATAATCACATAGTATCATTACAGACCAGAGACAAAACAAACTCAGGAAAAGAACTAAAAAAGACTTGACTATGACCCGACCTAATAACAAAATGAGCGAGTTCATGAGCTACATTATTTTGACTCCTAATCTTAACGACATCTAAACTGCATAAATCCTCCGTAGCAAGCCGCGCTTCATGTATTAGCGACCACGTCACCGAGCGATCCTGCTCCTTGCTCTTCAGCCTCTCAACAACAGCAGCACAGTCTGCTTCAATCACCATTGGGAGATCAGGCCATCGGGCAGCCATGACAATCCCTTCACGACACGCCGCGACCTCCCCTTCCTCCGCATCCCTGCAATGGACAAGTAAGCGCCAAGCTGATAACTTCGTGTGGCCTTCATGGTCTCTAATAATCACCCCCACCGCAGCCCTGCCAGATTCAGGAAAAAAAGCCCCATCAACATTTATCTTTAGAGTACCAGCTGCCGGTGGAAGCCATCGTTTATGCACTTTCATTGGCAATACATGGGTCTGCCGCGCACCACCAGGCAGTACACATCGCTTCCCTTTGTTGTCAACCTGCACATTCTTACAAAGCATGAAAGAGTCCATGTACCGAGTAAGGAAGTTAACTGATCCCTCAATAGATAACGTCTGGCCAGCACGTAGTACACCATTCCTCACACTCCAAGCCCGCCACAAAATCATGAGAAAATTGGCGATCACTTCTGGAGAGGATCTATTCAGCAGCACCAACAACCAATCAGGTCTTGTAAAAGTTAAATCTTCCTCAGACGGTAGCAACCAGTGTGCTCTCATAGCATGTCGAAGTGCCACTGCATGGGGGCATTTTACACAGGCATGAAAACAGTCTTCACGCTGAAAACCACATAGTTCACAGGACTCCAGTTGTGACAGATGCCGGTAGCACTTATTGGCCTGTGTAGGAATGCCATTATTAGCAACTTTCCATGCAAAAACTTTCACTTTTTCAGGTACTTGAGCAGACCACAAGGCCTTCCAGACCGTCCTACCATCCAGAGTGGTCGAGCTTGTGCCAATATTGCCTTCACCATGCTCCCTTCTCATAGCCAACCTATAAGCACTTTTAACAGAGAAGATCCCATTCTTTTCAAAGTGCCAGGCCACATAATATCTGCCCCCATGGTGGGGAATTTTTATCTTTAGAATTTCTTCAGCATCACATGCATAGAAATATCTTCTAACAAGCGTTTCATCCCAGGAACCAGTCCCAGCCTCAATTAAGTGAGAAACCCATCTGAGTCGACAGGTTCTGCTGCTACCAATTGGCTTCATTCCATGCGCTCTTGGAATCCAGTTGTCGCGCCAAATGCGTATGCTCCTGCCATCACCCACTCTGTATACAACTCCATGCTTCAGCAATTCAAGACCATGTTCAATACCCCGCCAAGATGGAGAGGCATCCCCAGCTGGGACAGTATCTAATAAATTGCCTTGTGGAAAATATCTAGCTTTCAGAACCCTTGCACAAAGACTTTCAGGGAGGGTAGTATACCATGTTAGAACTGTTGAATTGCTAGGACCATAGATCTAGCCGGGGTGCTTGATGAAACAAAGACCTAGAACACGTTCTAGTGCAACAATAAAGAGACAGAGAGAGGTAGATGAGGTCTGACGAACCTGACACCGCGGAGGGGTAGATCCAGAGGCCTCCATCGGGTTCGTTGGTGAAGTCTGCACACGGGCAGCGACGGTCAGGAAAGACGTGTCGGAGATGCGGTGCCGGCGGTGAAGATCGGTGACGGTGAAGTGCTGTGGTGGAGGTACTTCCCGTCACTGATTGCGCCCTTCACTTAAATCGGGTTTAGGGTTTGTCGGTGGGGAGCTCGGCTCAGGCGAACCTCGTGATTAGAGCCGCCGGCCCCCACCTCTTTTTATAGCGTAGGGTGACAGGGGCCCTCCAGCCATGGTGGGCTGGACGCCCCCGATCAAGGCGCGAATCAAAGGCCCAACTGGGCCGTTGGGTCCAGTTAGGTTATAAATCAATCTAACAATCTCTCCCTTGATCTCTTTCCATCTTTTACTTTCATATTATTTATTTTTGTTCATTCCATTATAGATTAGTGTATAGAGCATGTCTCATTGTTACAGTCCATTGCCGATAGATTTAACAGCTACAACACACTACTCTGTTCTGAAATAGATACTTATCTTTGGGCCTTCTTTTGTCCAGGAATTATAGGCTTTCCCTTAAACCTATGCCGGCTACATGTTCTCTGAATATGTTGGGTGGTAAGCCTTTTGTAAGCGGATCTGCGAGTATCTTTACTGTACTTATATGCTCAAGACTTATAACTTGATCCCGGACTTTATCTTTCACAACATAATACTTTATGTCAATGTGTTTGGCAGCACCACTTGACTTATTGTTGTGAGCATACTAGTACTGCCGGATTATTATCGCAGTATAACTTTAGTGGTCTATAGATGTCGTCAACCACCTTCAAACCAGGTATGAACTTCTTTAGCCAGTTCACCTGTCCCGTTGCCTCATAACACGCTACAAACCCGGCATACATTGTGGAACGATGTAGTGACAGATTTGTTTTGAGCTTTTCCATGAAATAGCTCCCCCTGCGAGAGTGAATACATATCCAGACGTGGATTTTCTATTCATCTCCCGCATAATCAGAATCTGAATATCCCACTATATAGAGTGAATCAGATCTTCTATACGTCATCATGAGGCCTTTCGTTCCTTGCAAATAACGCAAGACTTTCTTTACCAATTTCCAGTGTTCTATTCCAGGATTGCTCTAGAATCTGCCAAGTAACCCGGTAACAAATGCCAAGTCAGGGCGCGTGCATACTTGAGCATATTGCAAGCTTCCGACAGCTGAAGCATATGGAACCACTTTCATTTGATCGATCTCATATTGGTTCCTGGGGCATTGAAAATAACCATATCTGTCGCCCTTTACTATAGGAGCAGGCGAGGGACTACATTTGTGCATACTGAATTTCTTTAAGATCTTTTCTACGCATGCCTTTTGTGACAGTCCTAATACCCCTTTACTTCTATCTCGGTGAATCTCGATCCCTAGAACGAACGAAGCTTCACCAAGATCTTTCATATCAAATTTTGAGGACAAAAATTTCTTTGTCTCCAGTAGTAGACTGACATCACTACTAGCAAGTAAGATATCATCCACATACAGGACAAGAAAGATGAACTTTCCATTCTTAAACTTTGTATAGACACAATTGTCCTCTATATTCTTTTTAAACCCAAAATTCCTTATTGTCTGATCAAACTTCAAGTACCACTATCTTGAAGCTTGTTTTAATCCATAAATGAATTTCTTTAGGCGGCATCCCATTCATTTTTTTCCTTCCATGATAAAATCTTTCGGTTGTGCCATGTAAACATTTTCCTCTAAGTCCCCGTTGAGAAATGTCATCTTTACATCCATCTAATGTAATTCTAAATCGTAATGTGCCACTAATGCTATTATGATTCTGAAGGAATCCTTACATGAGACTAGAGAAAATGTCTCATTGTAGTCAATCTATTCTCTTTGCGTAAAGCCTTTTGCCACAAGTCGCATTTTATATCTCTCTATATTCCCTTGAGAGTCAAGTTTTGTTTTGTAGACCCATTTACAGCTGTCTTGGCTCCTTTAGGAATTATTTTCAAATCCCAAACTTTATTGGCATTCATAGATCTCATTTTATCTTCCATGGCCTCAAGCCACTTTGATGAATGATCACTTCTCATGGCTTTTTTAAATGAGGTGGGATCATCCTCCATTTGAAATTCCTCAGTATTGTACACTTCATAGTCAACAGGAATAGCTGATTTTCTAACTCTTTGAGACCTTCTAGGGGCCTGCACATTTGGCACATCTTTTGTTTGAGGTTGTTGTTGCTCCCCCTCATGTGTGGCAATTGGTTCTATAGGATCCTGAAGAACAGGTTCCTCATCGTCATTCATTGTTGCCACAGGTGGAATAACAACAGGTGCTGGCACCACAGTATCTTGTACTATCGGTGCAGCGACAGCAGGTAGTGAGAAAAATGGCTCATGAATCATCGGAGTGGGCGCATACACCCACTTCTCTTCAAGGTCAATTTCTCGAGCTACCATGCTCCCCTTTATCATTTCATTCTCTAGGAAGACAGCGTGTCTCATTTCCATAAACTTTGTATGTCTGTCTGGACAGTAGAAATGAAAACCTTTTGACTTTTCTGGGTAACCAATGAAATGGCAACTCACTATTTTGGAATCTAGCTTCCCAATGTTTGGGTTAAATACTTTAGCCTTAGCAGGACTCCCCCCACACGTAAGTGGTTTAGTGAGGGTACTCTTCTTGTCCACAACTCATACGGTGTTTTGGGCATCGACTTACTTGGTACTCTATTGAGAATATGAATGGCGGTTTTTAACGCCTCCATCCACAGGCCCATCGGTAAGGTGGAGTAACTTATTATACTGCGCACCATATCCATTAGGGTACGATTGCGCCTTTTAGCTACTCCATTCTGCTGAGGTTCGCCCAGTATAGAATACTAGGCTACTATGCCATTCTCCTGTAAGAATCTTATAAAAGGTCCAGGGACTTGACCATATGAGGTACGCCGACCGTAGTACTCCCCCCACGGTCGGACCTGACTATCTTAATCTTTAAATTATGTTGGTTTTCAACTTCTGTCTTAAATATCTTAAATTTATCCAATGTTTCTGTTCTTTCTTTGATTGGATAAATATAGCCATAACGGGAGTAATCATCTATGAATGTTATGAACGAATCATAACCATCCACACTCTTTATAGGAAAGGGACCACAGATGTCTGTGTGAATAATCTCTAGATTTCCTGCGCTTTGTTTGACATCTTTCTTAATTTTCTTTACGTACTTTCCTTTTATACAATCTCTGCATTGTTCTAAATCTGAGAGCTCTAATGGAGGAAGAATATCATTCTTAACTAGTCTTTCTATTCTCCCCCTCGAAATATGGCCTAAACGATAGTGCCATAATTTCGACAACACATCATGAGCTCTTTTTTGTTTTCTGTTTACATCCGCAGACGAGGATACATTCACCTTGTCGCACGCAACATTTCCATCATCGCATACAACATTCACATCATCACGTAGTGATAACAAATAAAGCTCATTTTGTAAGATAGCAAGACCAACACATGCATCATTAAATGTTATCTTACATTTGCCATTTCCAAAATGACAATCATATCCATCGTTGTCCAAACATAAAACACTAATCAAGTTTCTCTGTAACGAGGGAACATAAAGAACATCTCTAAGTATAAGTTTGAAACCATCAGCAAGCTCTAGAGAAAGATCTCCAATGGCTTCAACTTCTGCTCGAACTCCATTTACGACTTTAACGTGTCTTTCTCTTCTTTGCGTAGTCCTCGTCGAACGGAATCCCTGTAAAGAATTAGCAACATAAACAGTTGCACCTGAGTCAATCCACCAAGTAGATTTCGAATACTATATATACAGGGATTCATTTATGAACATAATAATGTTCTCACATTTCTTTGCCATGATCATCTTTAGGTAATCGAGACAATCTTTCTTATAATGTTTCATCTTCTTACAGTAGAGACATTGATCTTTCTCTACTATGAACTTGTTTTGCTGAGGCTGATGCAGCATGGGACCCTTTCCCTTTGACTTTGAGGAGGAGTTAGCATTATTATTCTTTTTCTTATTATCTTTCAGATAATTGATAGAGCCACCATTGGCTGCTTTTATTCTCTCCTCCTCTTGCACACACATAGCCATGAGCCTCTCCATGTCCTATTTCTTGGGCTGTATGTTGTAGTTGACAACAAAAGTGTCAAACTCTTTTGGCAAGGAAGCAAAAATCAGATGGATAAGGAACTTATCCTTGAGAGCTAGATCCATTGATTTTAGCTTAGATGCCAAATTGCTCGTCCTTAGTATGTGCTCTCTTATGCCACCATTACCTGAGTACCTCTCTGTCACCAGCTGTTTTATCAGCTGGGTAGCATATGTCTTTAAAGAGCCAGTGAACTGACTCTTTATTCTTTTGAGATACTCGGTGACGGTGTCATATTCTGGGATTAAGCCCACAATTGTAGGCCCAATCATGTTCTTTATCATAACCAAACACTTCTTATTGACAGTGACCCACTTCCTATGCTCAAGGTCATAGGACATTCTTTGGGATGCAAAATCCCTCTCTCTGGTTGCCCAAGCGGCATCAGCCTCGTTTGTCTCCCTCACCGGTGCCACAGGCTCTGTGGGACACGGTGTGGTGACTACCTAGTCCACCTCAGCCAAGATGAAGGCTAGGTCGATCTTTTTCTTCCACTCAATGTAGTTATCACCTTTGAGAGTGGGGATTTCTTTGATACAACTCATGAAGTTGTATCCGCCTAAAAACACAATTCAAATAGTGTGAGAACATAAATAATAACAATAACAATTGTATGCCTTAGTTTCAACATTGGTCAAAATTAAAACATATAATTGTTCTCTACACTAATTCTACATCACCGTTGGGCAGAAATAGAATTAATACATGACAAAGCATCATAATATTGTCATTAATCAACGTTGGTCAGAATAATAACAATATTATGATCAATTAAAACATATCCATTTTTTAAAATTAAATTCTCCCGCTGGTTCGAATTTAATAATGAAAATAACATCTTTAAATACATAGCGGAAAATAATTCAATTTGATGAATTTTACCCACAGGAAAATCCTCTTTTCTATTTTCTTTTAGCCATTTATCCATTTTCCAGGAAATAAAATTTTACTGGAAAAGGAAAAAACAAAATGACTCAAATATCACTGTTCATTTGACCCGACCGACAAAACAGCCCGGCCCACTACCTCTTGCGCGCGCGCTGTGCTTCCCAGGCCGCAACCTAGGCTTGGGCTGCCAAAGTGGCGCGGCCGCGCGCGCCCGCCTGGGCCATGAGTTGGCCCGTTCGATCTGAGCCGTCCGTCTGCATCGGACGGCTGCGCGGCGTCTTCGGGCGAACAAAACCGCCCCCACGGCCGCGTCCCCGAACCCTAGCGGCAATTCGACCCTTTCCTCGCTCTCTCTTTGCTGCTCTCTCTTCTCTCCTCAGCACCGCAAAGGCGAGCGACGACCGAGCGAACGCAGCAAGCGAGCGAGCAGCCATGGCGCCGTCGCCGGCCCCCTCGCCGGCGTGCACGCTCCCCAGCGGGTGAGCGTGCCGCCGTCGAGCGGCCTGGCCGCGGCGCCCCTTTGGCCAAGCCCGGCGAGCAGCACCCCAACTCGGCGTTCTTTTCCCCGCGCACCGGCGAGGCCGTATCGCTGCGCAGCAGCGAGGTAGGCCACCCTTTCCCCTTCTTCCCCTTCGGATTTGAATCTCTTTTGGAGCTCGTATTGAACCTATTTAGGATGGGGATCGAAGTTAGGGTTAGGGTTTTACTGTTTCTTTTTCCCGAATTGATTGCGGGTTCTAGAGTTCGGTTTAAACGTGAAACCGAGCCCTCCTTCTTCTTTAACCCAGTTAGGGTTAGGGTTCATCCGAACCCTCCTTTCTTTAACCTAGTTAGGGTTAGGTTTGGCTTTCTTCCGAGACCCCTTCTTTTCTCAGATCCGAAAGGATCTAAACTGATAAGCTAGATCTGTACCTAAACCTGGCTTTGATACCATTGTTAGAACTGTTGAATCACTAGGACCATAGATCTAGCCAGAGTGCTTGATGAAACAAAGACCTAGAACACGTTCTAGTGCAACGATAGAGAGACAGAGAGAGGTAGATGAGGTCTGACGAACCTGACACCGCGGAGGGGGTAGATCCAGAGGCCTCCATCGGGTTCGTTGGTGAAGTCTGCGTACGGGCAGCGACGGTCGGGGAAGACGTGTCGGAGATGCGGTGCCAGCGGTGAAGATCGATGACGGCACAGTGCTGTGGTGGAGATACTTCCCATCACTGGCTGCGCCCCTCACTTAGATCGGATTTAGGGTTTGTCGGTGGGGAGCTCGGCTCAGGCGAACCTCGTGATTAGAGCCGCCGGCCCCCACCTCTTTTTATAGCGTAGGGTGATAGGGGCCCTCCAGCCATGGTGGGCTGGGCGCCCCCGATCAGGGCGTGAATCAAAGGCGCAACTGGGCCGTTGGGTCCAGTTAGGTTAGAGATCAATTTAGCATACCAGCCTCCAGGCCTGTTTAGCTAATAAAGCTTGATTGACCAACCGAAGATCTCTAAATCCCATTCCACCAAAGCCTTTGGGCATAATCATTTTCTCCCATGGAACCCATTGAACTTTTCGGCGCCCATTCTCAGACCCCCACCAGTAGCCTCTGATATGGTGCATCAGGTCATCACAAAGGGTGGCTGGTAACTTGAAAACAGTCATCACATAATTCGGCAATGCCTGTGTTACTGATTTAATAAGAATCTCCTTCCCAGCTGCAGATAACTCCTTTTCCTTCCACGCTGACATTCTTTTTTGGAATCTTTCTTCAAGGGGCTGGAAAGCCCCTCTCTTGAGCCTGCCATGTGGTGTTGGGAGCCCCAGATATTTTGCCTCAAAATCTACTCGCTGGACACCCAACAGGTTACGAACTTGGTCGCACACAACATCATCTTTGGTTTCATTCATTAGCAAAGAGCATTTGCTAGGACTAAGCAATTGGCCGGTGCATTTCTCAAACACCGAGAGGAGTTGCTTGACAACAGTTGCCTGATTCAAGTTTGCACGGAAGAAAAGGAGACTGTCATCGGCAAATAATAAGTGCGTAATGCTTGGCGCACGTCTGCAAACTTTGAGCCCTTCTAGATGACCCAAACCTTCCGAATGCCTTAACAAGGAAGAGAGACCATCAGCAACTAGGAGGAACAAATAAGGAGATAGTGGATCACCTTGTCGTAGACCGCGAGGCGGGGAAAAGGAGCGCGAAGGCACCCCATTGAAGCGAACTGTGTAGCGAACAGTAGAAACACATGTCATGATCCACTGAACCCACTTACTTTGAAAGCCTAGCTTCTCCATCAACTTTTTTAGAAAACCCCAATCAACTAGGTCATACGCCTTCGACAAATCCAACTTGTAAGCACAAAAGTCCTTCTCATAATCTCTCTGTATAGCATGAATACACTCAAATGCAATCAAGGCATTATCCGTAATCAACCTGCCTGGCACGAAAGCACTCTGCTCCTTGGAGATAATGTCATCAAGGAAAGGCCGTAGCCGGTTCACCAAACATTTGGAGATGATCTTGTATATAACATTGCACAGACTTATAGGACAGAAATCTTTGAGTTCTTCCGGATTTGCACCTTTTGGAATAAGAACTATAGCAGTATCATTGATCCCCTCTGGAAGGAAGCCGTCCACAAAGAATTGCTGTACAGCAGCCACCACGTCATCTTTAAGTACTTCCCAGTGACGCTGATAGAAACGTGCAGGGAACCCATCCGGCCCTGGTTCTTTCAAAGGCCCCATTTGAAAAAGAGCATCTGAAATTTCATCGACAGAGAATGGTTTACACAAAGCTGCATTCATATCATCGGAAATTTTCCTATCCATCAGATCAACAAGTTCAGTCGAGTCTACTAATGGATCTGCAGAAAAAAGATCACTGAAGAAATCAACAGACATGGCCTGCATCACTTTCGGGTCCTCGCACCATACATTCTCCGGAGTTTTGAGCTTTGTAATTTTATTCTTTCTAGCCCTCCACACTGCCTCTCTATGGAAGTAGCGGGTATCGCGGTCGCCCTCCCGAAGCCAGGCTATGCGAGAGCGCTGCAGCCACATCATCTCTTCCCTATACAGTAGCTCATCCATTTTGTCCGTGACCTGTCGGATATCTGATCTAGTGAACTGGGGGTCATCCTTCATGGCCTCCAACCTGTTCCGCAACCCATCCAATTCTTTCGTGACCGGCCCAAAATTTTCCTTGCTCCAGGCCCTCAACGCACGCTGCACATGTTTCAGAGCACAAGCAATGCCGCCCAACCCCTCTCTACTTGGAGCAGAACACCATGCTTCCTTGATTTCCACAGCCAAGGACTCGAGGCGCTCCCACATGATCTCATAGCGAAAGATCCTTGGCTTGTGCCTTTCCCAGCTCTCCTTTTTAATCTCCAACATCAACGGACAATGGTCAGAACGTGAAGACGCTAAATGATGTAAAGTAGCATCACTGAACAAATCCTCTCCACCGAGTATCAGCCACTGCTCTATCCAACCGTACCTTCACATTTGCATTACCATCTCGGCCATTGTCATAAGTGAAAGGTAAGCCAACAAAACCAAGATCCAGCAAACCACAATCAGCAAGCACGTCCCGAAAAGCGGCCATCTGCCGCTCAGGTCTTTGACATGCTGAAAAATGCTCGTACCCCCACATGGCCTCGTTGAAATCACCAATGAGAAACCACGGCTCCAACGAGGCCCCATGCAAGCGCCGGATCAGCTCCCACATCAAGTGTCTATCTTCCGTGCGGGGTTCACCATACACAAACGTGATCCTGAATCGCGGAGATGTCCCAGACTCACGCACATGAACATCGATGAACCTCCTGTGCTTTTTTATTAACGAGACCTCGATCCCTTCATGCCAAAACAAAGCCAAACCACCACCTCCAGTGCTTGAACCATCCACTGCAATACAATTTTTCAGGCCCTAACGCCACCTCAAGTTAGCCGCACGAACACCAGGCGGGGACTTTTAGCTCCAACAAGAGCAGTAAGTTCTTGAACTGTCCGAGAGAGCCCCAACCCTCGGCAGTTCCAACTTAGTAGATTCATTGCTCCTGACCGTCAGGTTGAGAGACAACTGATCACCATCAACTACTTTCCTCCGCTTGCAAGAATCATCCTGCACCTCTGAGTTTGCACTGAGATCTTGATTTATCACATTTATCTCCAAGTCACGGCGCTTGCCAAGTATACCCAGGCTCTGCTTAACAAGAGCAGCATTCTGCTGAACAATTTCCCGCAGCTCGGGCTCAAGATGGTCTCCCCGACAAACTGCGACAAGTCGCTCAGCCTCACCTGCAGACATAGTAGAAAACTCAGCTTGTACCTTTCGAATCTCATCTGAGACCGTGTCCAGACCCACAGCAGCCGGCATCTGATGTGTATTGTCGGACGAGGAATAGTGCCGTGCTTTGAATTTACGCTGAATTTTTGAGCGCTTGGATTCTGCCATCCGATCCTCCCACCTACACCTTGATTCTTAGCTCCAGCTGCATATGATACTTGTTGAACTTTGGAGGATTTGGAGCAGGCGGAACGCACTGATTTTTCCAAGGGCAAGATCCCTCCACTCAAGAGGTTCTAAGAGCGGTGATCAGGGATGTTGATCAGTGGGCCTGCCGGTATATAGGACAGACAAATTCCTGGTTAAGGCATGGAAGGATTTATTCCTCTCCCACTGTAACAATCTGCACTTCTGTAGCTTTCTCCCCACCCCTGCTTCTCACACTCTCACATCTACTGTACAACCTCCGAGGTCTCTGCTGTAAATGTGGGCTGCAATTTTCAGCTCTTAGTTCAATATAAGTAGGTGGGCATCTCCTCCGAATTGATACAAAAAAAACACAGTTATTCTTATAGGAGAGCAGGTGAGATATGATTCTGAAATAATTCCAGTAAACACTGAATAAGAAACCGTGAGGAGCATGTATTTTTTTAGTTTTCTAGTGTAGTAAACGGAGAAGTGAATTTTTTTCCAGACTTTCAACTATTTACTAGGTAGCGTGCCCGTGCGTCGCTACGGGACAGCTAAACTTTTGCACTAAAAACACACGGATCGCACGATAAGATAACAATATTGTGTGATACAATTCTTTATGACTATAACCTCCAAACGCAATGAGCTGAAAAAATCCATGTTTTACCTGTCCAGCACGAGCTTCTCCTCATAGTGTGCCTGATTGTCCCTGTCACCGCACTCTTTGTGCTCCATATTTGTTGTACCTATATCACCATCTGCGGAACCCTCTAGTCCTAACAACATCTCCATATCATAGTTGGCCTCCTCACCAGGTGGCTCATCCCTATCATTACTTTGTCCGGTGGGGACATGTTCTTCTATGGTTTCTTGCACACAATAAATGGAGATAACATAAAGTCATCAACCTAGATCCCAGCGGCTAGCAAACCGAATCAAATCCAGAGTATATGTTCTGGCTTTACTTTCAAAACTATAATGTGCAAAGAAGCAACTACAACAATATGCAGGTACTATAGGTAGGTTTAAAACTCCATCAAATTAAAAACAACAAAAGTGAAATGCCTAAGTTCTAATCAGCACTGCAATCGCATTGCTAAAATTCATTAAGATTCACGTATTATATATTGTATAACCAAATATTTTTGTCACAGTAAAATATATAAGATTCTACAATTATACCGTTATAGCATAACATTGAGCGAAAGATAATTTTATCTCTAATTTGAAGAATAAATATTGTTCTTTCAACCAAACTATCCAAAATACATCAAAAGAAAATTGATCAACCTGTAAATTTTGTAAGCATCAACCAATGACCGATACAAAAGGATCATGTCTTGAACATTGATGGATATTATAATAATTTATATACCATTATTTTGTAATAAAATAGTTATGATTCCCTCCACTGCCGTCATGTGCTAAAATCACCCGGCATGTGCTTACATGGTCAACAAAGCAGTAAAGCACCTTAGCCCAATACGAGTTATCCTGCAGGCTTTCATATGCAATTTTGACAGTATCCAGCTTTGCCTGTTGAAAAGGAGTCGGTTTTAGGCTGCAGTAGATGAACAAAAAGGAAATTTATCACAATTTTGACAATGGTCAGACTAATGATGACAAGGAGTTGGACCCAAAACCAACATCACATCAGGATGGAAAAGGAGTGTATTATCTCAGGATATAATTCCAGAGGTAGTAAATCATTTTATATTTGGCATATTATCAGATTGCAAGCAGATAAAAAGTAACACCACAGATAGTGACTCGACAAAGTATTTATATCGAAGTCTAAGGGGAGGTACCAAGGCAAGTCAAAATGCATATAAACCAAAATATTTGTATTCAAATCAACTTCATGTATCCCAGCTCCTTTTTCAGTAACTCAAGCTACGTAGCTACCAAGTAGCAACACTTTTTGAGTGGATCTGATCCTTGGTCATCAGGATGAGTAATGCAGTGTTCAGAACTTGAGATTGTTTAATTCTATCAAATTTCAAGTACTTAGCTAATTGTGTTTTGTCAAAGTTGTTTTCATAGCACTGGCCCAAGATGCATTGATTTATCTATGCAGTCCCTACAAACCGGTGCAAACACTCCATGATTGTCCTTGTCTTCTGAATAATTCCTGCAAAATCAACAGAGACGATGGTCAGGCACGCACATTTTGCACATAATGCTACTTACAATTTCACAAATAGCTTACAGGACCTAGCTTCTAATGTAAACCAGCTAGGCCTAGGAGCACATAAAGAAAAAGATTATAACACGTAGAAAAGTATATATGATTGTTACCAACTATAAGCTGAAAACCAAAAGAAAAGTGTCAGTATCATAAAAAAAGGAAGAGCTTCTCATAATTGTCAACACAATCTAAGACAGCTCGTATAAGTACTTTTGGTACTGCATTTCTTAGCCATATGGACACTGGCTTATATTTTTACTACTACTGCCGGTGTTTGGTTGGCACAAGCTAAAAAGCTATGCTAGATGATATCAGTATGCATCCTTTTTTTGGTCAACACAAGACCATGAGGAGCACCAACAGAATTATATAGGATACACTGAAGAAACCCAACAGTAATAACATGAACAGAACAACAGCTTGGCATGTTGCGACATAGCTGGTTGATGACATTTTGCCGTAGGTCCAAATCGAACCCTCAATAAGGATACCTATGAAAAGAAAGGAAAAGCCTTAGCACTCTGATAAATTTACTTTGTTTAAGAATGGATAAAATTCACGTTACATGGTACCAATGATCTTGCCAATAGTTAATGAAGATGAGCAATGTAACTGAGATACATGTGCATCTTTAACTTTAAAGCAACATATTCACTGAAACATGTTTTGCCTGCATCAAAGTGAAAACCAATATTATGGAGCAGATGAAGAAAACAATGGCAAAAAAGTCTCACTTTATACTACCAAAGATCTTTTTTGGGTCCTTGTGGCAGCAGCTTGTACACATGAATCATATTCCTTTGATCGACCTCATTAGAAAATGGCAGAAACTAATTCAATGAAGTCAATTAACTAAATTGGATGAAGGATGAAGAAAGTTTTGAAGAATCTAGAATATGAGAACTGCAGACTATACATGTACCATCCACAACTGAAACATTTAAACAGAGGTAAGCCCGACAAACCCCTGCGAGCCCAATATCTAATTCCGTGGACTAGATGCAGCTCGCGAGAAACCCCTGCAATCCCAATCTTGAGCGAACCACGGAGAGCCAGGAAGAATTTCCTATACAAAGAAAAAGGTATTTAAGTGCTGCAATGCTACAAAGTAGTTGATTGGAACTAAATTAGAAACAAAAAACATGGAACTTTAAACCATTCCGGCGTGTGGCCCTAGAGGACGTCGATGGCGGTGGCGTGGATGGCTGGGAGCCACTTCACGGCCTTCTCCACCGACCGCGCACACGTCGTGGAGGTCATCTCGGACACGGAGAACACTGTCACCCTGTCACCCTCCTCATCCGGTCATCCCCCACAATGACCGTGCCTCTAGGTGTGCGAGAGACGGAGGTGAGGGTGGATCCATGGACATGGTGCCGCCGATCTGATTCCGGTTGAAAGTCAACAGCATAGGAACCTTCACCAGCGTCGTCTCCTAGGTCGACGAGGGTAGTGACGGTGAAGACGGAGGGCGTGCGGCGGCACCCGACGTGGCGGTGTGGCAACGTCCCCTCCACGCGGCAGTAGGGGCGGCGATGAGCCATCGTCCCCGCTCGCGGCGTGGCATCCAGTGCGGCAGCAGATGTGCCTCCCTCACCGGCACGACAATAGGGGTGGACGGAGTGAGCGTGGCTGCATCGACGGCGGCTTAGGAGGTGAGGACCAGAGGGGGTGGCTCCGTTGCCTGGTAGCTCGTGTTGTTCGTGGGAGAGGGGTTGAGGAGGAGTCACGGATACCCTCCGCGTGGCAACATACATGCCTCCCTCACCGGCACAGCAACAGGGGTGGACGGAGCGACATCGAGAAGTGTGGCGAGATGGAGGCCACCAAGCACGCACCATGTGCGTCCTCCGCTGCAGCCGCTTAGTTCCACCAGGATCCGTGGCAAGGCAAGCCATGGGATTTGGACCTAGGCGAGGAGCAATGGGGATGGTGTTGCGGCAAGGACACGGGGTGCGGTGATGGGGAGCGGCAGCGTGTGCGGCCGTAGGGCGCAGGGATGAGTAGCGGCGTGCGCGGCGGAGGAGATAGAGAGTGATTGGAGGAGATGGGTCATAGGAGCGGGTCTCACAGACAAATCGTGGGGGAGCGACGGGATGGCGGTTTGGATCGCAGGTGAGGCGGACCGAAGACGACCCAAAAAAAGTTGCATGAAAAAATTATCTTACTTTTGTTCTTTTTAGTTGTAGGAGATAGCCGAGGAGGGACCATTCTCACGAAGACAAAGGTGTTGTAAAGAGTGGTGCGAAGCGCCCAAACGGATCCTAGGCCATGTTTGTCAATTATTCGTGTAGGGGACCGTGACGCCTAAGAGGGGAGGTGAATTAGGCAACTTAAAAATCGAACTCTAAACTTTGGCCTCTTTTTCTAACCCTAGGAAAACATATGCAAAAGATAAACTATCTAAATGTGCAACTACGGTTATGGTAGTGTATTACTATCTCTACCGCAAAAGGAGTAATGTAATCAATGTAAATGTGGAAGCTAAAGAGCAAGGTAGAGATATGCAAACTCCCATCGATGACTCCGGTATTATTACTGAGGTATCGAGAAGCGCGCAAGCTTCCCCCTAGTCCTCGTTGGAGCCCATCACAAGGGCCAAGCTCCTGGTCGGGTAACCCCATGGATAACCTCAGGCCTTCCCCATGCGCAAGTTGGTCTTCGACGTGCCTTTCGGCAAGCCTCTCCCGGATGCTTCCCGCCGTCTTCACTATCAAGCTTCTGGCCAAAACGTCGCGGGCCTTGTTCCCTTCGGTACACGGTGGCAGCCACACCACAAACGCGGTTGATATGATCTCGCAAGACTACAAGCCCCTCTGATGTACAACAATGGTGCGCGCAAGCATCAAGTGGTAAGAGGTATGAAAACCTCACTAAACACTAGGCCTAAACCTAGAGCAAGCGCATAAGCGGTGGTCTAATCAACCTAAGCACTTCACAAAGTACCTATGCTAATCACCTAATGAATCACTAAGCACTATGCAAGTAGAGATCACTAAAATGGTGTATCAACACCCTTAATATGTTTCCTCAGCTCCACTCTACTCAATTGGTCGGTTGGAGGTTGTATTTATAAGCCCCACTGAGAAAGTAGCCGTTGGGGATGAAATCCCGCTTTTCTACTACTGACCGGACACTCAGGTTGTCCTAATCGGATGCGTCTGGTCGTCCCGACCGTTAGAGCCGCGATCAACTGATCGGCTACTGCCAGCGTCCGGTCACATGCCACCGAACAAGTCTGGTCGTAGTTTTACCGCTCTGGAACCTCTTTGTACTCGATCAAACTCTACTGTCCTACGTCCGGTCGATTTGCTCATTCAGCGTCCGATCGCTGATGTTGCCGAGCCTCTTGATCGGGGCGTCCGGTCACTGTGCTACCAGCGTCCGGTCACTTTTGTGAGCTCATTTCTTCGTGATCTTACATCTGGCTTGGTTCCTATCTTCATGCTTAGACTTTGCTTGATATCTTGGGTCTTTCCTTATGCTTCTAAGGTCTTGCTTAAGGTGTTGATCATCGGATCATCACGTCGCCTTCGTTCAAGCCACGTCTTGCACCCTATTGAACTACAAAACAATCACTTACAAATTCATTAGTCCAATTTGGTTGTGTTGGTCATCAAACACCAAAATCCAAAGTAAATGGGCCTAGGGTCCATTTTTCTTACAATCTCCTCATTTTTGGTGATTAATGACAACACGACCAAAGCAAGCAAATCATAAAAATTTGCAATTTAAAAGCTATCTACTTGCTAGGATGCAATGCAAGGGGCAAGGTTATATGATGCTAAAAGATACTACTTGTAAGACTAAAAGATACTACATAAAAACTTAACTTGTCCTTACAAATGTCCTCATGTGGCATTATGGATTTAAGCCTTGCTTCCTACAAATTCTCTCCATTACATAGGCAATCCATAATCCACTATTCTCTCTTTCTCAGACCATTACCACTTGTAGACATCACTTGTAGACCATTACCACTTGTAGACATCACTTGTAGACCATTACCACTTGTAAATTATTATGATCTAGCTTTTGGTCCTATAAATTCTCCCCCTTTGGAATCAAACACCGAAAAGGAAGACATTAGTAGCACAAGGGAGGGTCAAACTTTGTGATCCTTTGTGTGTAGAGTGGAATATGTCATAAAATTTGACTCTCACATTATATATATTAAGCTCTCCCTAAATATATGCATACATATGGTAGAAGACAAAACATATGCATAATTAGCAAATTATTGCCTAAGGGAATTTAATCTATATAATGCATGGAGAAAGCTTATAAATATCAAAATAAAATCACCATGATGATATCGGTTTAGAAATACCACATGTGGAAGCCAATTTGATTTGTACCACTTGCAATAGGTGGTGGATATTTGAAGTACGATGCTTAACTCTGGGGACTCCATTTTCCTTACAATGAGACTACTACACACATGATAAGCTTAAAAAGGTGTTAGTCTCAAAGCATCCAACTTATAGAGTAACCTCCCCCTAAATTTATGCACATAAGTATAGAATACTTGTAGGAAACATGCACATTGATTTTAGAATCAAAATACCACTTGAAAGATGACATCACATAAATGTGAGAGTCATTTTCGAAGGTGATATTCGGAAGAAATTATCTACAATTTAGACTTTGGCACATATTAGATGAACAATCGACAGACAAGCTATGTGCCGTGCTTCTAAATAATTTTAAACCATGTATGATTGCTCCAAGGAATAAGAATGAAACCGAGCAAGCCTACTATAAGATATACCTAGTGTATGCATGACAAAAGATATAAGCATATAAATGCAAACATAGGCATGAAAAGTAACTAGATTCTTAAAGATACCAATTTGTAAGAAATACCACTTATAGGAAATGCAAATTGATACTACTTGAAGGAAATTGAATCTAGTTACCTAACATGAAAAGGAGAATTTAGGTCCATAGTTTTCACTAACCCACTTGGCAATGATTTTAACCATCATGATGCACCCCATGAAATGCACCCATACTTTGCCAAGTCTCTGAATTCTCTAAAGTCCAATAGACTTCTCACTTCCCTTTCGAGATCTAAACCTTCTTGGTGCTCTTCATGTTAGAAATAATTTTCTTTGGCACCCAAAAGCGTTTGACCCCATTGATGGCTTGCTTGTTCACCTTGATGGCCACCACCTTGTCATTGTTCTTCTTCTTTAACAAGTATGGTGTGGAGGCCTTCTTATCCACCTTGTTGGTCTAGGTGTTGGAGAGCTTGCTTGTTTGCTTCTTCTCTTTCTTCTTTGCTCCTCCCTCATTCTTCACCTTGCACTCATAGGACTTGTGCCCTTCCTTGTGGCACACATAGCAAACCACGGTTTGTCATTCATCAAGCTTCTTCACTCCCTTGACGGTGTTATCTTGATGAAGTTGGGCTTGCTTCGCCTTGCCTTTTACTTGAGTCAAGTCCTTGGTGAGGCGAGCTACTTCTTTCTTGAGTTGCTCATTCTCCTTTGCAACCTCTTGTATGCATGTATCTACAACAACTTTCTCAACACAAACTTAGTTGCACAAAGATGAGTCTAAACATAAATCATTACAAGAAGTAGAGGCATCCTTTTTAGACATGTTGAAGATAGAACTTTTCCTTTTAGATGCCTTGGTGGGGGTTGTACTAACGGCTTCTAGATTAGCAACTTTATTTGTTAGCTCATCACAATATTTGCACATGGTTTCTATATTAGCAAGCAAACTTTTATAAGCATCTTGTGAGCTAGCTAACTTTTCTTTTAATTTTTCATTTCTCTTTACAAGTTGCTCATTATTTATTGTGCATGCATTTGTTGTTGCACTAGTTTCAAGTTGCTTAATTTTACTAGATAGTTCAACATTGAGATTAGCAAAGTTCTCATATTGTTCAAGCAAAGTTTTATATGTTTTTTGTAAACTATCTAGCTTTTCTTTTAATTTTTTGAGCTTCTTTTGTTGACTAGTGCAAATTTGAGCATAATTAAGATTTTGTTGCACAATTTCATCATAAGAAGGCATTTCATCATCACTATCACTCTCACTAGAAGATGAGCTTTTGTTACCTCATGCCATAAGGCACATACGAGAAGAGCTTGATGATGAGTGATTGCGCCCTCACCTCTTGTGATGGTGTTCTTTTTCACTTGAAGAATCATCCCATGACTTTATTGATGTGAGGGCTTGGTTCTTGTATGCCTTCTTCTTTATCTTGGGTGTGGGCTTGTTTGGACAAACTTCCACAAAGTGCCCCAACTCACCGCATCCATAGCATCCTCTCTTTCTTTGCTGATTTCTTTGATTGGTAAAAATGAGATCTTGAATTTGGATGGGCACACCCTTGACATTGAGCCTTTGAATCAACTTCTCCACCTTGTTGATAAAGTTTGATTCATTCTTCATCAAGGTCGGAGGTGGAGTAGGAAGATTAACCATCATCACTTGAATCTTCATCATCATCATCATCATCCTCATCTTCTTCTTTATCTTCACTTGAGGAGCTTGAGCTTGTCTCAACTTGCTTGCCCTTCATCTTCTTTTTCTCGCTACATGCGAGAGCTTTGCCTTTGCTTGATGAAGAGGCTTCTTCATGACCCATCTTATGTGATATTTCAAATGCCACTATCTTGCCAATGACTATGTTCGGGGTCATGGTGCTTAAGTCCTCCATATTATGAAGGATGATGATGATGCTTGTATATTTCTTTTGTGGTAGTACGGAGATGATCTTCCTCACAATATCCACATCATCTAGCTTTGTTAATCCTATTGAATGGAGCTCATTGATAATTAGATTCAAACAAGAATACATATCATGAACAAGCTCATCATCATTTATTGTAAAGGAATCATAATTTTGTTTACCTAGACAATATTTTTGCTCACAGACATTAGATGTGCCATCATGGAGCTCTTGAAGTTTTAACCAAATTTCATGTGCCGTATTTAAAGTGAACACTTGGTTAAACACATCCATACTAAATGATTCAAACAAGCAATTCTTAGCTCTAGCATTGAAATGCATTTTCTTTTCTTCACTCTTTGTGGGTTTACCATGATTCTTAATGGGTTTCATCCCATCATGAGTGACTCTCCAAACTCTCAAATCAATCACCTCAAGGTAGCAAGCCATTCTAGCTTTATAATAGGGGAAGTTAGGGCCGTTAAAGTGTGGAGGCCTAGAGGTATCCATCCCAACTACTCTAAATAGTGTCGGCTCAACGACGGTTAAGCCAAAAGTCCAAATTGAGCCAATCGGCTCTGATACTACTTGTAGGGGACCATGATGCCTAAGAGGAGGGTGAAATAGGTAACTTAAAATCTAACTCTAAACTTTGGCCTCTTTTTCTAACCCTAGCAAAACCTATGTAAAAGATAAACTATCTAAATGTGCAACTATGGTTATGCTAGTGTATTGCTATCTCAACCGCAAAAGGAGTAACATAATCAATGTAAATGCGGAAGCTAAAGAGCAAGGTAGGGATATGCAAACTCTTGTCGATGACTCCGATATTTTTATTAAGGTATCGAGAAGCGCGCAAGCTTCCCCCTAGTCCTCGTTGGAGTCCCTCGCTAGAAATCCCTCGCAAGGGCCAAGCTCTTGGTCTGGTAACTCTGTGGATAGCCTCGGGCCTTCCCCACACGCAAGTGGGTCTCCAACGTGACTTCCAGCAAGCCTCTCTGGGATGCTCTCCACCGTCTTCACTATCAAGCTTCCGGCCAAAACACCACGGGCCTTGTTCCCTCTTGGTACACGGTGGCGGCCACACCATAAACACGGTTGATGTGATCTCGCAAGACTACAAGACCCTCCGATGTACAACAATAGTGCGCGCAAGCACCGAGTGGTAAGAGGTATAAAAACCTCACTAAACACTAGGCCTAAACCTAGAGCAAGCGCATAAGCGGTGGTCTAATCAACCTAAGCACTTCGCAAAGTACCTACGCTAATCACCTAATGAATCACTAAGCACTATGCAAGTGGAGATCACTAAAATGGTGTATCAACACCATTGATATGTTTTCTTAGCTTCACTCTCATTTGGCTGGTTAGGGGTTGTATTTATAAGCCCCACTGAAAAAGTAGCTATTGGGAACAAAATTCTGCTTTCCTGCTACTGACCGGACGCTCAGGTCGTCCTGATAGGACGCATCCAGTCGTCCCAACCGTTAGAGCCGTGATCAACAGATCGGACGCTGCCAGCGTCCGGTCACATGCCACCAAACATATCTGGTCGTAGTTTCACCGCTCTAGAACCCCTCTATACTTGACCGAACTCTGTTGTCCTATGTCCGGATGATTTGCTCGTTCAGCGTCTAGTCGTTGCTGCTGCTGCCGAGCCTCTTGATCGGGGCATCCGGTCACTGTGCTACCCGCATCCAGTCCAGCGTCCGGTCACTTCTGTGAGCTTATTTTTTTGTGATCTTGTGTCTGGCTTGGTTCCTACCTTTGTGCTTGGACTTTGCTTGATATCTTGGGTTTTCCCTTGTGCTTCTAAGGTCTTGCTTAAGGTGTTGATCATCGGATCATCACGTCGCCTTCATCCAAGCCACGTCTTGCACCCCTATTGAACTACAAAACAATCACTTGAAAATTCATTAGTCCAATTTGATTGTGTTGGTCATCAAATATCAAAATCCAAAGTAAATGGACCTAGGGTCCATTTTCCTTACAATTCAGATTCTTGCGAAAATCAGTACAATCAATACCAAATGAATTAAATGAGAAACGTTTTCGAGAATCACTGGAAACATTTTTTGTTTTTATGCCTAGCAAGAAGAAACACATGCATGTTAGCTGGTTTCGCGTGATTTTGATTTTAGCCCCCTTGTGTATTAACAACAATTATTATTTAGTTAGTTTTTAAGTGAAATAAGGTACAATAGGTTGTTCTTCTTCTACAAAAAATTTTGCCCCCTTTTGCATTTAAGTTGTTCTTCTTCTACAAAAATTTTTAAATTTTTTTGAAGTATTTATATGATTTTTCATTAAAATATATTTTTTTAATCAAATTCAGCCCATCAGCCAAAAGGTTTGACAAAGTGATTCTGGTTCATCATGAGAAACTTTTCTTGAACAAATCTGGATCCGAAACTTTTCTACTAGAATCTAGGGCTCTGTTTGGTTTCTACAGGCGCTCCTAAAATTCCTGTCACATCGAATGTTTAGACACATGCATGGAGTATTAAATATAGACTAATTATGAAACTAATTACACAACGTGTGACTAATTTGCGAGACGAATCTTTTAAGCCTAATTAGTCCATGATTTGACAACGTGGTGCCATAGTAAACATATGTTAATGATAGATTAATTAGGCTTAAAAAATTATCTCGCAAATTAGCCTCCATCTATGTAATTGATTTTATAATTAATCTATATTAAATGATCTTTATTAGTATCTAAACATTCGATGTGACATGAATTTTAGGAGCGACTAAAGAACCAAACTATCGGTGCAGGACCCACGGGATACCGCGCAAGGAAGGGAGAAGATCTAGTCTAACTAGGATTCTTCTCCTGTAATTTTAGTAGTAGTATTATTCTGTAATCCTACTAGGAACTCTCATTGTAAACCGACTAGGATTCTGACCTCCTGACTATATAAAGGAGGGCAGGGTTCCTAGAGACGGGCGACTTTTAGACAATTGTACAACACAACACTTTACAATCAATCCAACGTAGAGGCTAACGCTGACTGGACGTAGGGTTATTACTCGATCAAAGATCGAGGGTCCGAACCAGGATAAATCGACTGTCTCTTGCGTAAATCGTCGAGTTTTGCGTACGCTGAAGCCCGAACATACTGCCCTGGGGGACCTCTATGGCAGGCTATCGGTGGTCAAACATCGACAGCTAGCGCGTTAGGTAGGGGCCTTTGGTGACTTTGCATCCGAGAGCTTGATGGACCTCGACAACATGATCTTCTCGAAGGGATCAACCTTCATCTTCGGTTCATGGATCTGCGAGACAGGCGACGATGGCAAGCTCTAAGGCCGTCTCCTTGAAGATTCAGATCATCATCAGGACTTTTCCATTTCGGCAACAATGATAGATCAACTTGCTAGAAGATTCACACAGCTCGCGATGTCCGATCCAACTTAGATTTCATGGCTTTACGCATCCGATTCAAACTCAGGCTCCACTTTCGAGATGGAGTCCTATCCGAGTTCTTTTGGAAAACCGAGTTATTTTCCAATAAGGCTCTAGAACACGATATCAACCTATCAAGAATACAACTCAGAGTACACTCAGAGCACTCTAAAGAAGACAGGTCCTTTCCATTCGGTCTCGGCAACATGGCAATGTCTTATCGGGCATAGCTCAAAAGATCTCTTAATCTAGTGCTTGGAATACCACTGACAGGAGCTTAGAAAGGTCTCGTACTAACTGTAACATCTTAAGACTACATCATCCACTGGCCAGGTTCTGTTCTTGAGGATAGAAGTACCCACCTAGTTGACACAACAACGACAACAGCTCTACCCTACCAAGAAGGAGACTCGATTTGCGACCCTAAAGCCTCTACTAAAGTTATCAACCACTCTAACAGTATAGAAACCAACGCTGATGATAGAACAACTCACGCTCGAGAAGTATTCATGATTCACCGCCCTCGATCACCATTGGTCCCCCCAAAGCACCCAACGTCAGGTCTTCAAATGAATCTAAATCCAACATATCACCATTTACCCAGGGGCACGATGGTGAGATCGAGAGTTAGAGGCAAGCCAGAGAAAGAAAGAACAAATTAAAACAAGGACATCAATGCCGTGCTAAGCAGTGCAAGGAAGCTTGGATCAAATATGAGTCAGACCTAGCTGAGTACAATAGAAGAAAATCAGAGCGAGAGGTTGAAGAAGGACGAGCAGCGAATACACCCTACGATAAGATCTGAGAAGCACTAGAAGAACTCAGGGCGACTTTACATCCCAATGGAAAACAAGAATAGCTCTGAGATTTCCTCCGATCAACAGTCCTAAGGACGCACGACGGAAGGGCCCGCTCAAGACTACCTGATAGGTCAACATCTCATGAGCAGGAAGATCAAAATCAAAGAAAGTCCGCTTTCGAGAGACTTGGACCAAGTGGAAGTCACAACAGAGAAAGTAGAAGAAATCATAGTCAAAACGACCGAGTCGAACAACCAAGAAAGGCCAGAAGAAAAGCACCTACTCAGACAGCCATGCAAAACTACTCTCACCAAGACAACAGTTGGCAAGAAGGGGGTGTTGAATCAGAATACACAGAAGCCAGAACGCACAATAGATTCCCCTATTTTGCAAACAGACTTACTTCAATACGACTGCCTTACAAGTTCAAGCCGTCCAACCACTCTAAGTATGATGGCAAGACCGAACCAAGGCAGTGGCTCAGGATTTACTCGCAATTGATTGAATTGGCCGGAGGAGACGATGACATCAAGACCTTGTTCTTTCCCATGGCCCTAGAAACCATGCCCCTTCAGTGGTTTGACAAATTAAATCCAGGATCAATCAGAAATTGAGAGGACTTGCAAAGAGCTTTCTGTGAAAATTTCATGGGTATCATTACACACCCAATCACCCACGTAGAGTTAAAAGGACTCAAGCAGAAAGGAGGTGAGAGTCTTAGAAATTACTATCGATGATTTGGTGAACTACGGGCTTATGTACATGACATCACCCAATGAGAAGTAATCGAAGCTTTCTCTCACGGAATCATAGCTAGGTGACAATTTCAAGACTTCTGCAAAGAAAACCTAAGAAACAATGAAGAATTTAGACGAACAGTGGAAAAGATGATTACCATAGAGGAAAAGACATGAGAAAGATTCCTGGATAGAAACAACCGAACCCGGACAGGCAAAATCTTCAAAACAACAGACATCAGAAAAGAAAACGTGGACCAGACAACACCGTAGCAGTGATTGACAAATCAAGGAAGTTTTCCAAGCCCAGAAGGTATGACAACATTGAAAACATGCATTGCATCTTGCACCCCAAAGGAAATCACACCATCGGAGATTGCTACACCTTCAAAGATCGATACATAAGGAAAGATAGTAAGGAGAATACCAAAGAAGGCAATCAGAAAAAAGAAGAAGACAATCACGAAGACAAGGGATTCCAAAAATCCAAGGGGACAGTAGCAGTAATCTTTGCCAGGGTTCTAGATTCTAGAAGCAAACATCAAGAAAAGCTAGCGTTATGAACCATCATGGCAGCAGAACCGGCTATACCAAGATATCTCAATTGGTCACAGTATCCAATCTAATTTTCAAGAAAAGACCAATGGACTAGCATAGGAAACGCAGGCCATTACCCACTGGTTCTAGATCCAACTATTGCTGGTATGACTGTTATGAAAGTACTAATCGATGGGGGAGCTGGACTCAACATCATTTTTTTAGAAACTCTAAGGAAGATGGGACTACAACTCACTGGGATGATTACACCAACAAGCATGCTTTTTTATGGCATAGTACCCGACAAGGCAGCAATGCCACTTGGACAAATCACTCTACCGGTTACTTTTGGGACTCCCTCGAACTACTATACAGAGTTCATCAAGTTTGAGGTTATGGACTTCGATTCATCATATCACGCAATCCTCGGGCGTCTAGCACTAGCAAAATTCATGGCAATACCGCATTATCCATACCTGTTGCTTAAGATGCTAGGGCCTAACAGTGTCCTTTCTCTTCGGAGTGATTTGAAGCGCGCTTTTGACTGCGATGTTCATGCAATCCAAATTGTAGCAAAAGCACAGGTTGCCGATGGAAGAAAAGAAATAGCCACTATTACAGCAGAAATGAGCATAGAAGAGCTAGTGATACTGGCTAAAAAACCTAGCATCCTAGCACCACCAAAAGAAGCTGACGTTAAGCAAATCGACCTGGGCACTGGTAATCCCTCCAAAACGGCAACCATCAGCGCCCACCTATCGACAAAATAGGAACTCGTGCTCACCAACTTTCTTCGGGACAACAAAGATATCTTCGCTTGGAAGCCGGCCGACATGCCAAGGGTCCCAAGAGAGTTGGCTAAGCACAGAATTGATATCAATGAAGGCTCCAAGCCTATGAAGCAACGACTACGACAATTCTCACCCGACAAGAAGGCAGCAATTAAAAAAGAAATCATAAAACTAATGGCAGCCAGATTCATCAGAGAAATCCTCCATCCAGATTGGCTAGCAAACCCAGTTCTGGTACAGAAAAAGAATACGGACAAGTGGCGCATGTGTGTCGACTATACAGATCTCAACAAACACTGCCCGAAAGATCCATTCGGGCTACCACGCATTAATCAGATAGTTGATTCAACAGCAGGATCTGTCCTATTATCCTTCCTTGATTGCTATTCAGGATATCACCAGATTGCATTAAAGGAACAAGACCAGAGCAAGACATCTTTCATCACTCCATTCGATGCCTATTGCTACAAAACCATGTCATTTGGACTCAAGAATGCTGGTGCCACTTACCAAAGAGCTATCCAAACGTGCCTTGGTGATCAGATCAGTGAAAATGTAGAAGCATACGTGGATGACGTAGTAGTAAAGACAAAAAACTCGGATACACTAATTGAAGACTTAAAGCAAACCTTCGAAAATCTGAAAAGATGGAGGTGGAAATTGAACCCAAACAAGTGTGTATTCGGAGTGCCTTCAGGACAACTACTCGGTTTCTTGGTCAATCATCGTGGAATCAAAGCAAGCGCCAAGCAAATTTGAGCCATAATAGAGATGGGTCCTCCTCGAAGTATCAAAGATGTGTAGAAACTAACAGGCTGCATGGTGGCCCTCAATCGTTTCATATCAAGACTGGGCGAAAAAGGGTTACCTTTCTTTAAATTGCTAAAGAAGACAGACAAGTTCGAGTGGATAGAAGAAGCCAACGAAGCTTTCAAGAATCTCAAGGCATACCTCACCTCCTCACCCATTCTCACACCTCCGAAGAAATACAAAGACATGATGTTGTACATCGCAACAACTTCTACTGTGATCAGCATAGCGATTGTCGTAGAAAGAGAAGAAGGGCATGTATATAAAGTACAACGCCCCATATACTACATCAGCGAAGTACTATCAGAATAAAAAAATCCGGTACCCGCAAGTGCAAAAATTACTCTATGCCCTCCTGATCACTTCACGTAAGCTTCGCCACTATTTTGAAGGCCACAAGATTACCGTGGTGATAGATTTCCCACTCGGAGACATCCTGCACAAGAAAGACACAACAGGGCGTATATCTAAGTGGGCAGTTGAACTTGGTGCTCTCAATATCGATTTTACCCCATGGAAGGCAGTTAAGTCTCAAGCCCTAGCCGATTTTGTTGCCGAGTGGACAGAAATTCAACAACCTATGTCAAGTATCATCCTTGATCATTGGAAGATGTACTTTGATGGATCACTCAAGCTAGGCAGAGCCGGTGCAGGCGTCCTCCTCATTTCTCTAGACGGAAAACAACTCAAGTACGTCCTTTAGATATTATGGCAAGCTACAAACAATGAAGCAGAATACAAAGCCCTCATCCATGGGCTATGAGTGGCAATTACCCTCGGAATCAAGTGTTTACTCGTATACGGCGATTCAGCAGTAGTCATCAATCAAGTCAACAAAGATTGGGACTGCACCAAAGAAAACATGGGCGCCTATTGTACTAAAATACAAAAGCTCGAAAAACATTTTCAAGGATTAGAAATTCTACACGTCCTGTGTGATTCTAATGTCACGGCAGACGTCCTTGCCAAGCTTGGATCAGACAGAGCGATGGTCCCACCCGGTGTATTCATAGAGGAGTTATCAGCTCCCTCTATCAAACAACCTGGTGAGATAACCCCTGAAATCTCAGCTAAAGGCACCTAGATTTTGGTAATCACCACTTTATGGACCCAGGTTTTTATTGATTACATCAAAGAGAATAAGTTGCCAGCGGAAAAAGAGGAAGCTACCCGAGTTGTTCGCAGAAGCAAGAATTACGTCCTAGTAGGAGACAAGCTCTACAAAAGAGTCGCATCATCAGGAGTACTCCTAAAATGCGTCTCATTTAAAGAGAGCAAAGAGATCCTAGATGAAATACACTCAGGTTGCTGTGGAAATCATGCCGCTTCAAGAACACTAGTCGGCAAAGCATTCCGCACCGGTTTCTACTAGCCAACCACTTTAAAAGACGCAGAAGAACTCGTTAGAAGATGCAAAGGTTGTCAAATGTTCATAAGACAAGCTCATGTGCCAGCTCACAACCTCATCTGCATCCCACCCGCTTGGCCAAGTAGGACCTCTTAAGAAAGCAAAAGGTGGTTTCGAGTACATCTTCGTAGCAGTTGACAAGTTCACCAAGTGGATTGAATACAAACCACTCGCAAAATATAGCACAGCCAAAGCAGTCGAGTTTATCCAAGACATTATGCACCGCTTCGGCATGCCCAATCAAATCATCATAGATTTGGGCTCTCCCTTCATAGCCGCAGAATTCTAAAGTTGGGCACAGGACTGTGGCTTCAGAATAGATTACGCATTAGTCGCACATCTAGAGGCCAACAGATAGGTAGAAAGGGCTAATGGACTCATACTAGCTGGATTAAAACCAAGATTGTATGAAGAACTAGTGGACCATGGATCAAAATGGATTGAAGAATTACCTAAGGTCGTATGGGGGCTATGGACCCAAATAAGTAGAGCCATCGGATACTCACCTTTCTTCCTAGTTTATGAATCAGAAGTCGTACTACCTACCGACTTGATCTGGATGTCACCAAGGATAGAACAATATGATGAAGGAGAAGCAGAACACACCCAAAGATTAGAACTCGACAGTATAGAAGAAATCAGAGTAAACGCTACCCTTTAATCAGCAAGATATCTCCAAGGATTAAGACGCCCCTACAACAAGAATACCCAGCATCGATCACTACAAGTCGGAGACCTAGTACTAAGAAGAATACAAAAAGCTAATGGACGCCATAAACTACTCAGTCCATGGGAAGGTCCTTTTATCGTCACAAAAGTCACCGGACCAGGCACATACAAGTTGATAATTGAAGACAGAAAAGAAGTCAACAATACATGGCACATCAGCCAGCTAAGAAGATTCTATGCATGAAAACAACCCAAGGGAAAATATATATACAAGCCACAAGAGATCAATGTTTATGATCAATAAAGATGGTGCTCATCGACAACATATGTACTATTATGACTTACCAATGTTCATGATCAATAAAGATGGTTTTTTCTAGACAACATATGTCTTATTATGGCTTTCCCAGAGTTGTTTCCAATGAGCCCAACCAAAAAGCAAAATGGCTGAAAAAATGCCTGAGCATACCGGCCAAAAGCAAAAGAGCTGAAAAGATGCTTGAGCCTGCCGATGAGGGTAGCTAATAAGCTAACACCCGAACAAAAAAGCAAAATGGCTGAAAAGACGCCTAAGCATACCAGCTGAGAGCAAAAAAGCTAAAAAGATGCTTGAGCCCGCCGATGAGGGTAGCTAATAAGCTAACACCCAAACAAAAAAGCAAAATAGCTGAAAAGACACCTGAGCATACCGGCCGAGAGTAAAAGAGCTAAAAAGATGCTTGAGCCTGCCGATGAGGGTAGCTAATAAGCTAACACCCGAACAAAAAAGCAAAATGGTTGAAAAGATGCCTAAGCATACCGACTGAGAGCAAAAGAGATGAAAAGATGCTTGAGCCCGCCGATGAGGGTAGCTAATAAGCTAACACCCAAACAAAGAAGCAAAATGGCTGAAAAGACGCCTGAGCATACCGGCCGAGAACAAAAAAGTTGAAAAGATGCTTGAGCCCACCGATGAGGGTAGCTAATAAGCCAACATCCGAACAAAAAAGCAAAATGGCTGAAAATACGCCTGAGCATACCGATCGAGAGCAAAAGAGTTGAAAAGATGCTTGAGCCCGCCGATGAGGGTAGCTAATAAGCTAACACCCGAACCAAAAAACAAAATGACTGAAACTAAGCCTAAGCATAAATCAGAGCAATTTCAACACAAGACCCTCTAGCTCCTTGTTCCAAATAGCAAGAGGCTCGAGGGCAACACTCAGAAGATCCCAAGTAGTGCTACATGGTTTCGCTCAAGAAAGCACTCGGACGATGCTTGTTCCTGCTCAACAAGACTTGAAGGAAAAAGACGAGGCTTTCAGAACTCAACCATGAAGTGCTTGGGGGCTTGTCGATCCTAGGATGTTTTTGCAACCAGAGATAGGACCAGATGTTGACCACACTCCGAGGTAAGCCGAAAAGAAGAAGCTAGAGATGTCCTAAGTCTTTTTAGTACTAACAAGAACACAGTTTGTCGAGACAACGATCTATACCAAGTTGTTTACAAGTCACTGATGAAAGCCAGACAACACTTGACAAATCAAGGAAGTCTGCCAAAACATCAATCTACATATATCAAGTTGTTTACAAGGCACAAACTAAAGCAAGAAAAGCACTCAACAGATCAAGAAAGTTTGTTAGGACAATGATTTACCTAAGCCGAGTTGTTTACGAGACAAAGAAATACAGACAAAGAAGACATCAACAAAAAATAAAGAATCTCCATTTAGTCTTCAAGTATAGTGTTTTATCACAGAAGCTGGAATACAAAGGTTGATTACATCAAGCATTGTCATCAGGAGAAGAAACATCAATGTTAAGATTATCTACAATCTTCCTGGCTAAATCATCGACCTCAAGCTCTAACTTCTCAACAGCATCCAGATACTCTTGACTCTCGGCTTCATCAGCAACCTTGGACAAAGGAAACTCTAGAGAAAGAACCCGGACCTAGGCAAGAATATTCCTGGTACAAAGATGGGCACACCTCTTCACGAACTCCTAGAAACGGGTCGGCACTTGGGGAATGAACTGAGCCCAACAATGACCATCATCTGCTGGAGTCCAGAGAAGGTCAACTACTGACCAAAAAGACTTCCACAAAGCTTTCTAGTTCTTAGTAGCCATTGCCAACTTACCAGTCAAGTCCTCAATGGTTTTTTGGTCCTGCACAAGATCTCTGTCAGCTCCACGCCTAATCAACTTAGCAAGCGCGAGTTCTTCTTCAGCTCGAGTAATTACCTCCTTAGCCTTATTGTGGCTAGTACGAACGAGTGTCTTCATCTCCTCGATACCCTCTGAGAGCTTTTGCTTTTCAACTCGAAGAGCTAGACCAAGCAACAAAAGACAAGTCAGTAGAAAGGCAAATTTGAATACAAAGGGAAACAAAAAAAGAACTCACGATACCTTGGTACTCTTTCTTCATGGCATCCACATTTTTCAAAGCCTCCTAGGCAGCTGCATCCCTCTGCTTTTCCACCTCAACTACCCAGGCATGGAGAGCCTTCTCCTCCTTCTGATGCATCTGATGCTTGGTCTCCAACTCGGCTCGATAGAGGTCAAGCTCTGCCTTCAGGGTACTCACCTCAGAAGACAACTTTTTCTCATTCTCAGATAGAAAAAGAAGCTAGTATGATCATAAGAAAAAGACTGAGCAAAAAGAGAGAGAAAAAAAAGACATAAGGACAGAAGAAAAATGAATATCCAAAGAAAGAACTTCAGAAGAACTTACCTAGAGCTTTTCCCCAAACAAAGTCATGAAGGTCGCCAAGTTTCCCCAGGCAGCAGTCAGCTCCGACAATCGATGAGTGGCATCAAATTACTGCACCATGTCATCAGCCAAAGGCCGACCACCGAAAGCAAGAAGAGGAGAGGGAGAAGCTAGCCGAGGCAAAGAAGGCACGACTAGGGCAATCTCCTAGGAAGCCATAGCTAATCCCTCATATGAACCCGCCGCCATGGCCATGGTCACCTTAGGAGTCAGCAAATCAGTAGTTTCGTACTCTGTCCCCCTCACAGCCACCTCGACGACCGTGTGTTCCGAGTCCTGAGACTCGGTACACAAGGGCACACCAGAGGTCTGACAAGAAGTCGACTAGAGGCTCAGGGAAGACGAAGGCCTAAAAGTTGACAAAGAAACTCGTCAATAAGAATAAGAAAAAGGAGAATAGAAGCAAAGAAATAAAACTAGAATCCACTCACTCAGCTATCTTCTTCTTCATAAAACCAAAAGAAGACCTCGCAGGGGGAACCATAGTAGCAAAAACATCACCACCACCCTACGACGGGAGTAGCGTGGCTGGAACTAGAGCCCCAAAAGAACTCAAACCTAATGACCGCTTACTACAAGGGAACAAAACCAAAGTCAAAACAAAAAGAAGGGTTCAACAACAGGAAAACAAGAAAACAACTCATCGACGAGTAACAAGGGCGGCATCATCATCCTCCTCTTCTTCACTCTCGACCAAGGCCACCATAGCGCCAGCTGAAAAAGGACAAAAGTACTCAGTCAAATATAAAAACAAACAACAAGAGGGCAGAGCGTATTAATATGCACACCTAAGAGCATGCTAGCTACAACTGGAGTACCAGGATGAGTACTCGACTGGCGAGACTTCTTGGCAGCAGATGGAGCAAAAGAACTATCCGCTCGACCCCTCTTTTCGAAAGTACAAGGAGCTTGAGGAACTGGACGAGGAACATACTCTTCATATACATCAAAAAATACAGAAGAAACACCAGGAAGTATCATGGTAGTTTGAAACTTACTGGTCAAGGATGCCCCAGCAAGACTACCCCCAGCCTCCACATTTGCAGGGCAATCATCAAGGGGAATTGGATCAGCAAAATTATGCCCCAATTCCTATAAAAGAGTAAAACAACAAGACAAGGAAGATTAAGCAAAAGTGGATACAACAAAAGAGAATCAAAAGTACCTGCATAAAGAAAAGAACAACTCATAGCAGGGGGTGGGTTGTTAGCACTGTACTCAAGGACAGCAAGCGAGATGACGCTTACTCCTTTTAGCATCTTCTGAAGATGCTCAAGCACCTCCTCGTCAGTCAACTCAAGGGCAGGGACCATATGAGAAGGGTCCTTAGCCCTAGAGTACTCGAAACCGTAATGTTCTCGCTCCTTCAAAGGTTGAACTCGGCGACGAAGAAAACTAGAAATAATCACAAAGCCGGTCAAGCCTTGCTGTTTTAGAGTTCAAATCCTCTCAAGAAACGGTTTGATCGTCTAGAGCTCAGCCACCATCATAGGGTTCTTTTCCCATCGACCATTAACCAATGGACCAGATCCAGAATGAACAGAAAGAGGGGGAATCAAGTTGGCGGCATAAAACCAGTCAACACGCCAATCCCTCATAGAATCAACTAGGTCATAGTCAAAGAATTTGCTCTTAAGACCCTAGCAAAACTGAATCCCACAGCCACCAAGAACATTGGTGTCATCGCGGCTGGGTTGTGGCTTTAGGCGAAAGAAGTAACAAAAGAGAGAAAGAGAAAGAGGAATTCCAAGGAAGGTTTCACAAAGATGAACGAAAATGAAAAGATGAAGGACAACATTGGGAGCAAGGTGGTTCAGGCTAATCCCAAAATAGTTAAGAAATCGGTGAAGAAAGGCAGAAGCAGGAAGGCAAAGACTGGCACGGATAAAGGAGACGAAAAGAATAATCTCACCAGGACTTAGAGCAGGGACCCGATGCTTGCCTAGAGCTCTCCAATCAGCTAACTCCTTGCTCTAGAGCAGACCATCACTCACGAGCTCGCGAAGCTGATCTTCAGTTGTTGTTGGAGCCGGCCAGATCTTCTGAGCAGCCCTCATCGCCATGAATTCTTGATTTTCAATAACGGAGAGCAATGCTTCCTTGTCGACAAAGGTCGTCTGGGACTTACTCACCGACTTCTTTCTACCCATATACTAGCAAAGGCAATGGGGCACTAAGAATAGAGAAGGCTCACACGGTAGCGCTCAGATGACGGCGGCAATGGCGACGACGGAGTTTCGAAGGCTAGGGTTTCAAGGCAAAGGCAAGATACCAAAGAAAAGAAAGAGAAATGCCTTTAAATAGATTTTACACCAGTAAAAACGTAGCCCACCAGGCCCATCTTAACACGGCATGAGGACACAGCGGTCCATTTACCGACGCAGCTAAAATGACGGACGACTCAAATCCACACAACGGTACAGTTCAACGGACATATTTTAGACTTATCCATCCAGCACCACGATGGAGTTATCATATTACTACAAAAAGAACTCATCAATAATAAAGCAAAGAAGGGTTACCTCACAAGGAGCGCAACAACCCGGTCCTTATAGACAGAACTCGGAAATCTCATCAACAACCGGGACATCAGGAGAATAAAGAATGACAACTCAGAAGACAAGATTTTTTCCATTATAAATGGTTTCAAAAAATAGAAGATTACACATCTTACAAGACCCAACGAGCTCGGTACTACGACAAGTAAAGTAGCAAAGAGGAACCCGGACACAGCTAGGCTCTAGAATGACTACGTATTCCAAATTGCTACTCGGTAGAACAAACCGCACTTGGCTACACTATTTTCGTCAAAGGACGGACACAGTGCATCCAAGGCGAAAATCAGCAGCACGGCGGGACAACATGGAGCAGAGAAGACCGATAGGCATCTGTCTACCCAAGTCTGATGTGATGCTGGATATGGTGTTGATCTACACCAGACAGTCTTAGGATAGGCGACGAGGATCAACCCAGAACTGTCAGATGAAGGATCGCATCCCACATCACAAGACTCCCTCCAACTACCGCCACGTACTTCCAAGTACAATGCTGATGCGGAATTAGCCTACCTCTAATCTCTATCACAAGAATCCCTCCAGCTACGGCAAGATACACAAGAACTGTAAAACACGCTCGGAGGCTATTCTACTTCACAAACTATCATATTCATGACTACGGAGACTCCAGACCACGCAACAAAAATGCTCGATGAATCAAAACAACATAGGAGGAGGATATTTATAGGCCAAAGAAGCGGTGCACATGGACCAGGAGCACCAGCGGAACAAACCTAACAAAGGACACAGTGAAAAGATAGAATTCAATGAAAGAGGAGTCAGGTGTAAAGCAGTAGTACTCGAGAATGAGCATATTCAGAAGAATATACCAATACTGTACAACTCGTGAACAAACAACATTTACTATCAACCACCACCATACAACTACATCTGACAATAGCAGACGAATATGCTAAGATCCTGCATCCGAGTTCTTTTTAAACAAAAGAACCCGGATATATGCTCGGGGGCTGCAACAGGAGAGGTTTTCAGTTATTTTGAACAAAGCAAGAGGCTCGGGGGCTATACTCAGTGAGTGCACTTTTTCCTTCAAAGAAGTGCATGTCACCAAGAGGACTACTTTAAGACAACAGTTTTTCAAACGACATAAGATTCAAGACCCTCCAACTTTTTGTTCCAAATAGCAAGAGGCTCGGGGGCTACACTCAGTGAGTGTACTTTTTTCTTTAAAAAAGCGCACATCACCCAGAAGACTTCTTTAAGACAGACCACTTCAAGACCACACGACAAAAAGAACCCGGACATAACTATATCCGAGCTCTTTTCGACAAAGAACCCAAGTATATGCTCAGGAGCCCTTCAACGAAGAATCAGGAAGATTTCAAGAAAAGACCCTCTAGCTCCTTATGCCAAACGGCAAGAGGCTCGGGGGCTACACCCAAATAAAAGTATTTTTTTTCTTCAAAAAGTACACACCACGCGATGATCTCACGAAGCGCTATATGGTTTCGCTCAAAAAAGCACTCGGACAACACTTGTTCCTGCTCGACAAGACTTGAAGGAACAAGACGAGGCTTCGAGAACTCAACCATAAAGTGTTCTGGGGCTTGTCGGTGCGGGACCCACGGGATACCCCGTAAGGAAGAGAAAAGATCTAGTCTAACTAGGATTTTTTTCCCTTTAATCTTAGTAGTAGTATTATTCTATAATCCTACTAGGAACTCTAATTGTAAACCGATTAGGATTCTGACCTTCTGACTATATAAAGGAGGACAGAGCTCTAGAGACGGACGACTTTTAGACAATTATACAACACAACACTTTATAATCAATCCCGCGCAAAGGCTAACGCCGACTGAACGTAGGGCTATTACTCGATCAAAGATCGAGGGTCCGAACCAGGATAAATCGACTGTCTCTTGCGTAAACCGTCGAGTTCTATGTACGCTAAAGCCCGAACATGCTGCCCCGAAAACCCCGTGATAAGCTATCAGTGCTCAAACATCGAGGCAAACACCCCCTACATCTCTACCGAACGCACAAACTATTCACCATTTACACAGCACTATTACTTAGTATACTATACTAGTAGGCAGTAGCTAATTAAACGGAGGCAAAACTATGCTACAAGTCATTTACACCACTGCACGGACCTGTCTCTTTCTACCCTAGTAGAACACTTGGCCGAGAACAGAGAACGGGAACGGCACGGCGCCCCTGCTCTGCGCCAGCTCCGCGGCCCCGCCCGCGCCGGCCTCGGCCCCGACCCCGACCCGCCGCCTTTTGCCCGGCGCCGCCTCCACGGGCGCAGTCGGCGACCCGTTGCCGGCCACGGCCAGTTCCTCCTTCTTGTCGAGCATAGCGCGCAGCACGACGCCGGGTTCGTCCGCGAGCTTGGCGAGGAACGCCATCATCTGGCCCGGGCGTCTCTCGGCGGCGCGCAGGCGGCGGTCCATGGCCTGCAGCTCCTCCTCCATCCCGCGCTGCTCCTCCCGCAGGCGCTGCACGGCCCGGATGGTCCCGCGCACATCCTCCCCCTCCTCGCACAGCAGGTCCCGGTCCCGGCAGCCGCCCAGGCCGCCCGCCTTCTTCTTCTTGCGCACGACCAGCGGCAGCAGGTGCGCCTGGCCCCGGAGGAACGACTCGTGCGCGAACTCCCACCGGTCCGTGTCCACCTTCCTGAACCCCTGTAATCGCCAAGAACTGTTATGATCACACGAGGAGTGCCAGCTGACAGCTGAGCGAGTGGAGTGGAGTGGAGCAGAGGAGGTAGCTAGCGCCCACTCACGTAGGTGTTGAGCTGCCGAACGAAGCTGGCGAAGTTGCGGTGCTTGAAGTAGGAGGGCAGCAGGTAGTCGGAGAAGGTGGCTGGATCGAGGACGAGGAAGGTGTTGCTGGCGCCGCCCCAGCGCACGACGGCGTCCGTGGCCGGGTCGCTCACCATGCGGAACGTCTTCTCCACGAACGGTGCGATGGCGTCCGCCTGCTCCAGCTGCTGCTGCGGGCTGGCGACGCCGATGCCGTAGCCTGCGGCGTGAAGCTGAAGGTGGCCCTTGCACTCGCTGCCCATGACTCTTGCTCCCTAGAACAAGTGAACAACAGATCCCCCGGTTCCCGCTTTGCGCCAGGCGAAGAACCGGATAAGAAAGCCGCTCGCTTTTCTTTCTCTTGCCGTTCTGTTCGCTCGGGGTGTGTGTGTGTGTGTGTTGGCCGTGTGTGGGTTTATTCGTCTCCTTCGTCGGTGCGGGGCGAATCCAACATGTCCACAGATATTTCTGTCCGGGGCGGTAAAGCGCCCGCCGCTGCCTATATCTGGCTCGGCTGCCGACCTTATCGGCGGTCTCAGCTCGCGGGGCGGACCGCGGACGCGAGTGCGTGTGTCCGGCCCAGAGGAGGACGGAGGCCAGGTGTCTCGGTTCGGGCTCGGCGCTCGGCGGCAACGGCAACAAATGGAGCCATGTGATTTGTGAGGATTCGATGCTTGTCGCGTAGTACAGGCCACGTGTGGCGGCACAGGCATAAAGTGTCGCGCTGTCCCCTGGGTCATAGCATGTCCGTTTACAGGCGTTGCGCTCTTCGGCCCGTTCGGCTGCGGAAAAAACGGCGGATAGTATGGTTTATAGATTACGTGAACAGGGCCGTCCCTAGCCTATTGCGCTTTTTTTAGTAGCGTGACTAGAAACACCCAAACACATCCCTAGATTTTGGGCTAGTATTTCAAATTTGCAATGGATAGCAGTCCCTTCCATCTGTTTCGATCCATCAGAGAATATGTCTGTTTAGTTCCTAAAATTTTGCAAAATTTTTTAAGATTCTTTATCACATTAAATCTTTGGACGCATGCATGAAGCATTAAATATAAATAAAAAATAAAACTAATTAGACAGTTTAGACGAAATTCACGAGGCGAATCTTTTAAGCCTAATTAGACTATGATTGGACACTAATTGCCAAATAACAACGAAAGTACTACAGTACCATTTAAAAAAAAAATTTCGCCAACTAAACCGGGCCTAGCAATGGTGCGTATGTTTAATATGTCTAGATAATCAAGCACTGTATCTGCATCCGCTACCAATTTCTTTACTATTTTCAGATGCTCTAAGATAAGGGTCTGACCACTTTTTCAATGATCCAATTATCATCATACCGAGACATTATTGTTTAAAGATGGCTTCCCATTTCTCTACTGCCACTCGTGAACCACAGGTGAGCTAGCTTTGGAAATTTCCCAGTCACTGCATAGCAATCTATAATCTGTAACCGGCATTAGTTAATGGGTGAAATATTTTGTCAAGGTAATATTAGATTTTGTGCTTGCAGAAGATATGGAGCAGATTTTTACAACGATATTAAAGGAGGCGTAGGTACTAGTGCATATGCATGGCATACATCCGGTAATGGCAAGGATCCCTCAAACACACTGCAACTATGAATAAACGGATCAGACATATTCTTGATACTTGACCTAATAACAATGATTTTTTTTTGTCTGTATCTTCATCACTCGTAGCATCTGTTCGTTCACGGTAAAAACACTTATTTGAGGGGGTAGGAAAAGCATTAGCGCTTTTTAGTGTCTGTGCCCAGTTGCCCACCTAGTTGGATGCCTTAATAAACAGTCTAGAATACTTGAAAATCTTTGATGAGCACAGGGAACATGGTAGTATTAGTCGATGTTTTTTTTAAAAAAAATCACTCTCTCCTACATCATACATAATGGTTAGTGCTCACATTGCAGAACTAAACCAAACTAAAGTGACATGTATATTGACTGTAATTTTTGTTTTGTTTAATAAACGGGGTAGGAGCCTATAGAGCAAGTTCAATTCAAACCCAGGCCATGCTTATCATTTCTAATTTTTATGTAGTTATATCCATGCTTAAAGAAAGTTTCTTGGCCATCATATATTCGGTATTATAATACTGTAGTCAAATGAAAAAGAGGGCAGGTAGCATCTTCTGTAATTACCATCATCTATCGTAGCATGTGGAACTTGTATGTTGCCTTATTACATCAGTATATGCACGTCCTGCATCGCCCAGTCAGAATCCGGGTAGATGTCTATGCTGGATCCCTGGATTATTCTACAGCGCGCTACTCCTAGGCCAAAACTGATTTCCATCCCTCACAGGCATCTGAGCAAACAGGTGGAGCGTATGCTATTGCATACCTTGGAGCACGGGAGCAGCACCACGAAGGCCGCCCGCCGCCGGCACGGCCTAGCGAGCGCCGGCAACAGCAGGGGCGGGGCACGAAGCGCTACCGTAGCCTGCTGCAGTTGCGTGTGTTCCCAGTGAGAGATTCTTGAGACCAAAGTTGCACGCCGGCGGTGAGCGGGCGCTGTGTGAGGAGTGGAAATTGGAGCCCAGCTTGCCGGCTGTGACATGGCCTGTGCCCTGTGGAGGCGCGAGATGGTGGAAAAAATGGTGATTGAGGCGGAGTGGCACAGGGAGGGACGATTGGAGTCGGAGATGGCGTCGCGTGCGGCGTGGATCAGGTCCTTGGCCTGGAGCCTGGAGGTCAAGCTGGCAGGAGGAGGCGTCGGCTCGAGGCGGAGGCATCAGCGCCGAGGGAGAGGGCGCGCAGCGTGGTGGTGAGGTTGCGGTGGAGCGAGGAGAGGAGGCATAGTTGAAAGGCGGAGGGGATGAATTGGGCGAGTTCTCGACGATTGGCGTGGAAGCTGCGGCGGCGCGGCGCGAGGAGGGGGGTGGCGGCGGCTTGTCTCACGCCGGAGACGAAGGGTCTGGACTCTGGAATCGCTAGTTGCTGCACTGCGTGTGGATGGTCCGATCAACATCCGACGGAGGAGAAAAACGGGACGACATGGCCCAATGAGAGGGCCGAGCTTGGCCCTGCTTTCGTCTTATAGAGATAGAGAGAGATGCTATGTGATGGTGGTGACCTTTGGACGACGTGTGTACGGTGAGATATTTTGAGACAAAAGCTTGCGTTAGAATGATATGCGCAGACGGCAGATCCGCTCTCTATTCTCATGCATTTCTCCAAACTCTTTGCTTCGACAACGAGCAGGGGCTGCAGGGTAGAGTTTGTGCTACTTGTATCTTGGGAGAGACTATTGGACTCGGGTCACTCTACTCCTCAGACCTCACCTTGGTTAGTTTATTTGCCTTGTGGCGTGGACGGACCCACAGGGCACACAACTCACCCTCGGTACTATTTCAATAATACTTTTTAGCGAACTAACACCGTTTTCTCTAATAATAATTTAGTATAAGCTAAATTTCAACGAAACAAACGGGCCAAAGGACC
This sequence comes from Miscanthus floridulus, assembly GCF_019320115.1. NCBI lineage: Eukaryota > Viridiplantae > Streptophyta > Magnoliopsida > Poales > Poaceae > Miscanthus > Miscanthus floridulus. Next base: position 106,184,955 of record NC_089585.1, on the reverse strand, counting down.
TCCGGAAACAGAACGATCAACTGAGGTCGGTCTGGCACGTTTGCTGCTAAAGTCAAGGTAATCATCATAGCACAGCAATATCTTAAGTGCGGTGCACCAGACAGATTCCTTGCCTCGCTTTTGTTGCCTAAGGGCACTCCCAATGCAGAAACCACTATAGTTTTTATGGACATTAATTGTACTGCCACCTAAGCATTTTGCTGATGTGGCAAGGTAGTTATTGAAGAGATAGAACAAAAATCATAGAAACCGGGTCTAAGTTAGAAACCATGTCTACACGAGAACCAAGACACGAAGGGATGTGATTGGTAGCGAATGGAGAGAGTATGTATGTGATTGGATAAAAAGTTGTTCTGTAGAAACTATCCATTGGAACCATAGTTTCTATACATAGTGTCTATAAAAATTAATAGGTATAGAAACTATACGTAGTTTCTAGCATTGGAACTACCCTAATGCATCCAAAACACAGAGCCGAGAATGGTTAGCATGGTACTTAACCAGTCTAGTAAAGCCCTCCCCTTCGACGATTACAAGCCCACCACGTCGCACTTGACAGGCCAAGAGATCGTGTCACTGAAATAGACGTATCATGGACTACCAGATGGAGCTGCTTAATATGTGCAGCGCAGGTGTGGAGGTGCCCGTGCTAGCCTAGCCAGCCAACCGCCTGAATCCATTTGTGCCCGGCGCGGACAACAACACGCGCGCCACCAGCAGGCCCACGGAAACGGTGGCCCAATGGAAAGCAACCGGCCGGGGCGCGCGGACGCTGGTGTCGTTGACAGGTCGCCTCCTCCCCGCGTGGCCACGTTGCGCGCTCCGGCGTCCCGATCGTCGCGTGCGGGGACGGGGCCAAGCCAAAAGCGAGGGCTATGCGCGCACGTCATCGCCCGGGTCGGCGTCGCAACCAAGCGGCCAATCGCCTCGCCGTCGCCGGGGGTGTCTGTCTGTCGTCGCGGTACACTCGCTTCGCCTTTGCGGGCGCGGTGGCGGTGGTGCCGTGGTGGATGTGGATCGGATGGATTCGACGCGCACTGGCGGACTGCCGGACTGGCCTGAGGGCGAGAAACCGACGGGCCCGGTCGTGCCTTTTCGACGCGGAGGCCTTTGTGCCTTTGTCTCCGATCCCGCCCCGCATACTTCACGAGGAAACCCATCCTGTCGGATCGGCGGCACTCTACGGCGACTGCACGTCCGCTGATCGTCTGATCGAACGACCAACGGCCAACGTTTGAATTCGGGCGCCCCCAAAAATCGATCGTACAGTGGTAAATCGAGCCCACGTTGCCTGATTCGAGCGCAGCTGCCTCTCAGAAAAACTTCACAGTGAAAATGGAATCAGACAACATCAAATTGAGCTCGCACCACGATTTGGATCAAGCTCGTGCCTCTCACATGGAGCCTTAATCCTCCAGAATCGAGCTTTCTGAGGACCTTGGTTCACGAACTGAAGGAGGAAGAAAGAAACTGCTTGGCTTTGCCAGGCAAGGCAAGAGATGGGCTGGCGAGGTAAACAGGGCAAAGAAACATATTGGGGATAAGAGCATCTCTATATGACTCGGTACTCGACGCAACATCGATATTTTGGCATGCAACACGTAGAAATCACTTCCTTCAAAAAAAACACGTACAAATCACCGCTAGAATCCAATAGCACGTGCGAACTGGGTTCCTTGCGGTGGAATGCTCATATTTTTTATGAATTTATTCCAGGATTAAACGACGCTATACTTTTAATAGTTGGTGACGTTCTCGTCGACAGCAAAGCGTCTATGGTGACTTCGTGAATCTCGTGATCCGCCGGCTCAGTCCTTCAGAGATGGTTATAGGTATAGGGTTTGCGTACGTGTATTCATAGGGGTAAATATGCGTGCGTTGTGAATGTGTAATTCTTAAAAAAAACCAATAGCATGAGTAAAAGACGTCTTCCCTGTTCACACGCTATCCTTCCACTCGGTCATGACAAATCGGGCTAGTCTGCGTGCCTCGCCATCTTCGTTCCAGTGACGCTGACAACGCTGACAACTATAGCATGTTACTTTGGTCGTGGCTTGTCGTAAATGATCGTAAATTTTCAATCGGAACAGTATTTTTCTCTCATATAAATCAGCCAGCAGTACTTCTTCACAAACCAGCAATAATACGAACCAGCCAACCAAATAAGCTGTAGAGCCATTGCACTTACAGTGCTTTGCTTCAAAACTTCAGTCATTTCTCCATCTTTCAAGTTCAGAAGGTGACTATATCAAGCTCCTAAGATCACATCTATTTGTATATTGTTAGAATAAATAACATATCCCATTTTAACTGGATTTAACTCATTATAGATTTTAAATTAAGATTCATCAAAGTTGATTGTTTTTATAAATTATATTGATTTGTTTAATTCTCAGAAAACAAGGAAAAATCATATCAAAATTCATGTTAGTTTTAATACCAACTGTCAGCGCAAAAACGTGTCAATGTGCCGGGCACACAGCAAGCCGGAATGATCTGCTTGATGGAGCAAGGCTGTAGATCCGCTTGGCTTCAACGCAGGGCTAACCAATCCTGTGAATTCCTCCCAAAACGTGACAGTCAATTTGACCTGCAATTGACAAGAAGAGAAAGTTTATCAGTAATTCAAGGTGGAACATACCGGTTTTTATCTAGACAGTTCAAGTGCGCCGCTTCGGGAGCATCCAGATGGGAAAAATCGACTAAACGGCCGATATGAGAAGAAATCGGCTGTTTACGGACTGTAAAGCTCATGTATCGTGATTGATTTTATATTGACAAGTACACTACACGTAGATTTGAGTAAAATCATCAGCTAGGTGAGTATTACCATGGTAAAGCATTGAGCCGGTGAATCTAACGAGAAAGGATATAACATGCAAATAAATCGACTGTTTAGTACAAATAGATTTACGAACACTCTTGAATCTAATATGTTACCACCAACAATAAGGTTCGACCGGATCGATGACAGCTATGATGATAATAACGAACCAAAACCGAAGAATCAGTAAAACCGTCTATACATTGACAGGCTTTCCGAAAGATATACTATATGTGTGAAAGCTCAGGCGAATCGGCTAAAATAGCCGATTCAGGTGAAAAGGGACTACATCATGTGAATAATCGACTATTTAACATGGATAAATCTATGAGCTCATCAGACTTAATCTGCTATCTCTAACAGTGGGGTTCGACTGGATCGATGGCAATCATGATCAAGACAACAAATCAAACCTTAAAAATAAACAGATCTATTTACATTTAACAGAATCATAAAAACACACTGTAGATGTTAAAACATAGGCGATCGGCTATTTAGCCGATGCAGGCATAACAGACAGTTAAGATCACGCCTGATCGAGAATAAATCTATCAACTAGCATCCTCCGATCTAAAGTGCCATCAGTGAGGATTGACTGGATCGTTGCAGCCATAACAGCGAACTATAGACCAGATTTAACCAGCTAGCAAACCTCCTCAAGATCGGACATGCTTTAACCGCATACTATGCACGATCAAGATCGAAATAGAACAGCCAATAAAGCATAACTTGTCGCTCAAAGTAAGAAATATCGTATTATAACAAAGCAAACGACGGACCAAAAGGATGTAATGCCGATCTAGATCGATCTCGACCGGACAGGTTGATGTTGCTGAAAATTAATAACAATAAGAATATCAGCAAGATCGATAACTTAATGAATCTACTCGTAGGACGCCACCCTTAGGTAGAGCTGATAACTTGACCTTAATCCAATTCGAGCAGCGGAGGTCAAACTTAACCGATGCAGTCGTACTTGAACTAGATAAGAGTCGATAACTAGTTTATACTAGAGTTCACAGTGGAGGTCGAACTTAACCGATGTAGCCGTACAAATAGAAGTATAAGCCATGACGGTACTTACAGACAAGCCGAAGGTCGGCCGGACCGATGCAACCTTGCTTTTGAAGAACTCGTCGAGATCTACACTACTACTCCTAAGGGTTGGCGTAAAGCCAAAAAAATAATTTATATTGATTGATTGGATGTATTTTTACAATAGCCGGGGTCTAATATTTATACCCGGAGCCTAAGCATTAATCCTACTCAAGTATGACTCATTATAATCTTTTGTATAAAAGACATTTCTATCTTAAGATAACTTGGACCCTAATCTTTTCATTTTTATAGAGTTTGATATGTATTTCCCGACGTCAACCGTAGCCCATTGTCGTTATCTGCTGACGTCATTCGAAGAGAACCGATTCCAGTGCCGCATCTGAATCAGCTGATATCGATTCTTATGCAATTGATTTCTTGATTGACACATTCTTAGAAGCTTTGAGTTTTCGCGTTTTTCTTCCCAAATTTTGATGTAAACACCAACAAAATATAAATCAATGGATACATAAAGTGAGACTTTTTTTGACGCCCATAAAGCGAGACTTGATAGTCTCTTAGAGGGATGAGTGATACGATGGAAAAAGATCTTTTAGGGCTCGTTCAGTTGTTTCGGAATGAGTCTCGGATTAGTTTTGGCTATTCAATTGATGTATAAATTAGCCTATGGTATCCGGTGGAAATCTTTTAGGACATAATTTCGAGAGAAACGAACGGGCCCTATAGTGAACTCAATAGCCAAATAGAGACATGGATGGTGGAATTTTAGAGGAACGAACACGTCTGCTCTAAGCTTGGTCGTTTGGGTTGGTATTGACTACTTTTTATGGGCCAACAAAGCTTCATGTTGGGCCTAAATGATGGCCTGCCTCACTTTCATGGGCCAACAAAGCTTCTTATTGAATTTTGGAAAAAGTCCATGTTACCTCCTTCAACTTTCGTGAAAGTCCGTTTTTCTCCCTGAACTCCAAAACCGGATAAAACACATCCCTCAACTTTTAAAACCGTTCATCTTACCTCCCCGGCCCTGTTATAAGCAGTTTTGAAGGTGGTTTTGTCTTTTTCTTTTTTATTTATTTTGGCTGAATTTTTAAAAAATCATAGTAAATCACAGAAAAATCATAAAATAGAAAATCTATTTTTTTTACTCCACATGAGTAGATCTACAGAGTAAACATATAATATGGTATATTTTAGTACAAAGTTTTTGCTGTCGCTTTAGATCTATGCTTTTATGTAATTAATTAGAATAATTCATAGCTGTAGTTTCTATGGTCCAATTGTGATGAAATTTTTATGGTGGACTAATGATTGTATGAGTAAACTGTAGTAAAAATTTCATACTTATTCGATCATGTATAGCTTGGTTATAGATTTATTTATATTTAACAAGCATAAACATAAATAAAATCTATAACTAAGTTATATATGATCCAATGAGTATGGAATTTTACTACAGTTTAAGCATACAATAATTAGCCCACCATAAAAATTTCACCATAATTGTACCATAGAAACTACAGCTACGAATTATTCCATTTAATTATAGAAAAGCATAGATCTAAAGCCACATAAAAAATTTTGTACTAAAGCATACCATATTATATGTTCACTGTGTATATCTACTCATGTGGAGTCCAACAAAATTATATTTTCTATTTTATAATTTTTCTGTGATTTACTATGATTTTTTAAAGATTCAGCCAAAATAAATAAAAAAAAGAAAAAGACAAAATCGCCTTCAAAACCGCTTATAACAGGGCCAGGGAGATAAGATGAACGGTTTTAAAAGTTAAGGGAGGTGTTTTGTCCGGTTTTGGAGTTTAAGGAGGAAAAGCGGACTTTTGCGAAAGTTGAGGAAGGTAATGTTGACTTTTTCTTTGAATTTATATATTTCTTTGGGAAAACAAGGCCGAGCTGAGCAAGAAAGTGCGGCCCATTTTTCGGACGGCAGCTTGTGAGTCCTCCTTATTCGATCGAGGCCTCCAGCTGGAATATATTTGGGCCTATCAGTATTACGTGACATTATATGGGCCTTTCCGGGCTTCGTTTCTTGTCTACTGCTTACGACTCGAGTATAAACTGTGTTCGGTACATGACAGAAGGATGCTTAAATTTGAAGGATATATATATACGGAGCGGGAGCGTGCGAATTTGCATAGAGCAGATACAGTGTAAGAATACTTTATTTCCTCAAACCAACAATGATCGAAATATATATGATGTGCTGCATGTCAATAGACCTTTAAATATGCAGAAATAATTTTTCAAAAAAATATCCAAATATTTTTTTTCTGAAATAAAGATGTATTTAAAAATTACTAAAATATGACTTAGTATTACAAAATTGATAGAAAATTTGTTTAACTCAGAAAAATATAAAAACAACTAAAATCATATTCTTAAATGAGCACTGGACGGTAAACACTAAAGAGTTTGTCACTTGTCGTTTAGCCATTATTCGACCTAAACAAGCACTTAAATGAGCAAAACGGACGTTTGATAGATGATCGATTAAACGGAAACGGTGTACCACCTTGCAACGCATGAATGGTGTGTAAAAAGGCTAAATGACGCTTTTAGATGAACAATGTTTGGAATTCCCTCAAACCCTTCACAAGCTCTCTCTATATGCGTAGCACACAACTGTGGGTTCAAGAGAGCTCGGAACAAGATAGGGAACACATATATATAGAGTGTGAAGAGGTTAGTAGCCAATGGAAAAGGTCCGCAAACATAGACATCACAAGATGATTCGTCAGATTATCAGATGGTACGTTGAGTGTCACATAGGCACACTAGATCATAAAGCGAATTTCCACACTAGATCATAAGGTGGTCTTATTCATGACGGTTTTCCAACGGATAGAAAAGAATATGCTCCACTAGATACTAGATGATAGCCATGGGCCACACAAGCACCACCAGATCATATGGCGATATCGAGTAGCTTGGCTACTCAACACACAATCAATAACATGGTCGTCAGATGATACTTTGAGTGCCACATAGGCACATTGGGTCATATGGTGAATTTCCAGCACCGTGGCCACAACTAGACTAAGCAGTGCACAACGCCACCGGATGATCCGTCGGGAGGGTCCCAATCATCCGATGCATATTTTCAACCTGTTTTAAACCCGAACTCGTTCAATTCAACTTCTTTGAGATCCTAGACTTATTAAAACCAACCCAATTGGGGGCACTCTTGTGCTGACTTGGTAAGAGTATACCAAACGTGTGTGCTTTCAATTGACTTGACTCACATCAAGCAACTAGTCTCGATCCCCCTAATAGTATTGCCAAAGATAAAAGTAAAGATCGAGACGCTACATCCACATCAAGTGCCTCGAACACCAAGTTTGAACTTGAAACTTATAGTGTCCTTAATCTTAACAAACAACCATGCGTCCATATTTGAAATCAACTCTAGGGCCAATAACATCAATGTGGGACACAACGTGACTAACTCAAAGTGAAAATACCCCGAGCGGAACAGACGTTGGGACCTAGATATGTCTAGGAGGTCTCCGATTAGTAATATTAAGGTTGTAAAAGTTATAAGATTCTGTCTCCATATGACATAGCGGTTTTTGGGGTGCAATGAATTGGGATTAGAACAGATGTCGTCGACATCAGTTGATGTATTGTTCATCATTGAGACGACGGAGATCGAAACACGCAGTGCATGCATTTTTTTCGGTGTATATATATATATGATCTCCGTCGTCTCAACGACGAACGATACATCAACTGATGTCGACGACATCTATTCTAATCCCAATTCATTGCACCCCAAAAACTGCATGCATTTATATATATATATATATATATATATATATATATATATATATATATATATATATATATATATATATATATATATGTGTGTGTGTGTGTGTGTGTGTGTGTGTGTGTGTGTGTGTGTGTGTGTGTGTGTGAGTAGTTTTGAAATTTTTTTTGCACAGATTCTACTATATATCTAGATAATATACGACTCATAATTTATGACGAAGAACGAAATGCTGCTGTTGACAAGGAAACATCAAATATCTTCGGTTGAAAGTCGATGTCCCTCATGGAAAAACGTTGCTGCTAATTAATGCAACGACGTTTACTCTCCAGCAGGTAGTGATAAATATCCATCTAGATGTCTCCAGGCAGTGATAATTATCGTTGCACTCTCCCAACTGCCCGATCCATGGAAAACTACGTACTCTCTCCATACTAAAAAAAAATATTTTTGACAGCAACACAGTCTCCAAAGTATTATTTTGACAACTTGTTTTTTTTTAAATATTTATCAAAAAGTGATATATGTATATTTTTATGAAAGTATTTTTCAAAACAAATCTATTTATATGGCTTTTATATTTTCAAACTCAACAACTTAACAGTTATTCATGATTTATATTCTTCAAGTCTTGTCAAAACGATTTTATTTTTTCTTAGGACGGAGGGAGGGAATACGTGTTGACCCGACGGGCCGGCGAGCGGCGACGGCGGGGCGGCGGGCCTGCATGCTCTAGCTCTTTCGCTTGTCCGCTGCTTCAGTCAGTAGCGTGGCAACTCACAACCACTCATCTGGCCCACAAAAAAGGACCCGGGTTTCTTCGTTCCGTGGCGGCTTCGTGCTTTACTCTGTGGCCGCAGTGTGGGGTGGTGGCACAGCACAGGTCAGCTCTTGGCCGACACGCGACGGCGACGACTCCGCTGGCCGGCTCATCGATCATCATCGCCCCATCGGTCATCGGCTCATCGCCATCGCGAGCGTGCAAATTAAAGTTGCCCGGCTCGCGGCTGACTGTGATCTGTCACCGGCCCTCCGGCCTCCTTATTAGTCCGGCTGAGTGCCGCGTCCCGCGGGGCAGCGCTAGTCCATCCTTGAATCTTCTTCCTGTTTACTCCCTCCGTCCCAACATATAAGGTATAACAATTTTTTATTCATGTCCCATAATATAAAGCATGTTTTTTTAAAAGGTATATGCATCGACGTAATTATACTAGTGTTGACAGAGATAATTAAATACGTTCCTTAATGTTTAAACCAGAGGTGATTACGTCTTGTATACTAGGACTGAGGAAGTATTTGAGAGCAAGCGACTGGCTTATTATTATTAATTGAACCTTGGTTAGCTACGTACTGCAATGAGCGCGGGGCTGGCGGCAGATGCAATGCAAGGAACAAACGCTGCGTCCGTCCCATACTCCAATCGATATGACGACGACGGCCGACGGGGAATGCGAGACCAGAGTCACCAGACTAGGTATGGACATCTAAATCTAAAATAGATAGCAAGAGATCCAAAATCAGCCTCCAACAGAATACCTGTACGGGAGACCTATTTTAGTTTGCCTGAGAGGTACAACCTAAATATGGGCATCCTCTCTTCTGAAAACCCATTTACAGAAATAATTTTCTTTTAGGTCTTGTCGTTGGAAAAGTTGTCGAATAGGTATTGAACCTTTTGTCTATCACTGTCCAAAGGACGAATGAGTTTTGTATTTTTGGTGTTGTCGTTGGAGATAGCCTTATGACTTATCGGATGCATGCACAAATAGCCCTGCTAATAGGGTTAAACCCACCCCATCCCACAGCTCACGGTGAAGAATTACCAACCCGACCCCACCCATAAATTATGCTGATCAACCCACCTCAACCCGCCCCACCATTGCGGGTATGCTATGGGTGTCGGAGATGGCGCCGGACATTGCCTTCTAGGGACGCGCTGCTCTGAGTGCCGGCTGCACGGAGACGCGCTGCTCTGATAGACGCGATAGCAGGCCTTGCAGCAATCCTAGCAGGCCTTCTCTGCTTCTATGTAGCAGCCGATGCGTCATGGCGTCATGGCCGCCGCCCTCGCCATCCTAGATTCCCGGCCGACGGCCGCGTCGTACGTCGTGGCAATCGACGTCAGCCGGGAGTACTTCGACCTAGATGAGACCAACCTTGGTGCCTTCGACTCCGCGTTCTTGGACGCCGACAAGGGGAGCTACGATGGCTGCTGCGGCTGGTCCGCATCAGCTGCGTGCTCGCCTACGACAACACGCTCTAGGGCGGCTCCATCGCCCTCCTCGACGACGCGCCGCTCATGATAGAGACGAGGGGTGAGACGCGCCTGGATCCAATGCTCAGGCGTGGGAGTGGCGGCAGTGGCCGCTGCGGCTGCGGGAGGCATGAGGGAGGTGATTGTGAAGAAGACTCAAATCCCCTATCAGAAGTAAATGTCGAGGCGTTTGATGCGTTGTTCCCAGCATACAGGGCGATTGCTGGTGGAGCAGCGCGATCTGATACTTTAGCTAGATCGTAGTCTAAGTTGATCCTAATGGATCTCAAGGTTGTCATAGTCAAAATGTAGTCCCTTTAAGGTAACCGTCGGCCGGGGACGGTCTCTATTGTATTTTAAACTTCTATCTTCTTAATACAATGATACGCAATGCTCGTACATATTCGAGAAAAAAAATCAACCCGCCTATGCAGAAAACCCACCCCGCCCCAACCCAATCGCTACCAAAACTAGTTTCCACCCATCCAAACGAACTCCATATCAAAACCCAACCCGTAAAACCCATTGTAACCCAACCCATTAGCAGGGGCCTAGCACAAAGCCTATCGAGAAAGCCTTTCGCCAAGGTTTTTACTGGCCCACTGCGCTGTGAGATGCAGAGGAGGCTGTTTGCAGGTGTGAAAGATGCTAGTTCTATGCTCGGCAAACTCATTTGCCAGCACAGAAGCTTCAGACCATCCCCATCACCTAACCATTCATGGTCTGGGGCCTCAACATGGTCAGACCCCTCAAAAAGGCCTCGGTCGGCTTCACTCACCTGCTCGTAGCAGTGGAAAATTCATCAAGTGGATAGAGGCAAAGCCCATCACCAATATCCACTCGGAAGAGGCGGTCAAGTTCTTCCTCGACATCATCTATCAGTTTGGTGTTCTAAACTGTATCATCACTGACCATGGAACAAACTTCACCAGAAAGAAGTTCCTGGACTTCTGTGACGGATACGGCATCTAGATCGATTGGGCCTCCATCAGACACCCGCGTACTAATGGACGGGTCGAGCGGGCCAATGGCATGGTCCTCCAAGGACTCAAGTGTTGCATCTTCGACCGACTCAAAAAGTATGCTGGGCGATGGGTTGCAGATGTCCCAGCGATCCTATGGAGCCTAAGAACAACCCCAAACCGGTTCATAGGGTTCACCCCTTTCTTCCTCGCATACGAAGCCGAAGCGGTGTTGCCCTCCGACCTCTATCACGGTGCCTCGAGAGTAAAGGCCTTTGACCAAGACCGAGCCATGGAGGCTCAGCAGGACGAGATCAACCTGCCCGAGGAGGCTCCTGAGACAACCATCATCCGCTCTGCTCGATACTAGCAAACTCTCTGCAGGTACTATGAAAGAAAAATCAAGGGAGAATCCTCGAGGTCGGTGATCTTGTACTCCAAAGGACCCAGTTGACCAAGGAGAAGCATAAACTCTCTCCACCATAATAAGGACCCTACACGGTGATCGAGGTGATCCGACTAGGCGCCTATCGGCTGAAGGATGATAATGGCAATGTTCTCACCAACACATGGAACAACGAACAATTACGTCGTTTCTTCCTCTAAAGCTTGGTCTTACCTTTTCTTTCCATTCAACGTTTGCTCCTACAGCACCCTAGCCCAAGCACTCTCAGCTTGGGTTGCTCGAGGGCTCCATGAGGGTGTGATACCACCCTTCTTTTTTACTATCATATAGTAATACTTTTGGCCCAAATGAAAGGGCGTCGCCCAAATGAAAGGGCATTCCGTTCCTTTAATTACCATACATAACTTGCATTTTAACCTCCTGACCGATCACACCCCGCCACGACCTACGGTTACGAGCAGTTGAGCCTCACGGGCCATGCCCGGGTTCTTAAGGTTGCAGCCAACGTGTCAATGGGCAGGTACAAAAAAGAAAGGACAAAAAACAAAGCTACGCTAGGGTGAAAACAAGGGCGGATGGGACAAGCTTCCCCTCACAAGTGATTTCATCACAAAATGAACTTAAAGTATTCACGAATGTAAAAACTGTTCACACGGGGGCTCCTCCATGAACTCATCTTTTTACATAAACTGACTATTTCTACTCTAACCCTATTATGGCCCTCCAGTAGCATCAGTTGACGGTACGGGTGACGAGGATGAAGGCGGCTCGCTTCTGGTCAGGTTGATGTCCAGCTCTATTGGGGGCGGGACGACGCTCGCCTCTGTCCCGGTCTCCACTCCCTCCACAGGTTTGATGACATCTTCCTGGCGCACATCTTTAGCCACGCTCGAACGCGTGAGCCTCCATCACCCACTACGCGGTGACCTGCTCGGCGACCATCTGTGCATATGGCACCAAACTCTACCCCAACACATGGACTTCATCTGCGCTCCACCCGTCGGCATACCCTCTGTAGATGGCCGTGAAGTCTAGATCAGGGTAATGGGCCACCACCGAGGTCAACACCCATAACGTCTCATAGAACATGTCGTCGGAGATGAGCGCTCGAACTTTGTTCGGGACCTCCGCTAGCTAGATGGCGGGCGTACTGGTGCTTGGTCTCGACCCGAACACCTCGGAGACGACCACCTACGCGACGTTGCGAATCTAGTCAAGCTCTCCCTTGAGAGCACACCACTCCTCAAGGGATTGGGCTAGCGCCTCGGTGCCCCAACCGACCACCGCTTTGTCCGTCTCCAGCTCTTGCTCTAGAGAGCCAATCTTTCCACCCAGTTCTGGAAAAAGACAATAAATTCAAAAGCAAAGGAAAGAAAATATCAAGGCATCGTCCGAAGACGGAACAGATACATACCAAGATGGGCGCTTTTGAGAATGGAGAGCCCTTCCTCTTACCGGGTCACCCTCTCGAGCAGTCGAGCGTTTGACTCCTCTACCCCGAGCATCTGCCCCTGGAGCATAACCACTTTTTGTTCAGCGTCTAACCGGGCCTTCCGCTCCGCCTCTAGAGCCTCCAAGGACTTTTGAAGTGCCACATTGGTCTCCACCAGGTGGAACTTCACCACGTCAAGTTCTCGCTCGGCAGCAGTCGCCTACTCAACTACACGTAGTTCCGCCTCCCGTGCTACCATCGCCTCGGTCGCCTAGTCTAGGGACTCACGACGGGCGGACTCCAGCTGGTACCTGAGCTCGTTGACCCACCATGATGGTGTTGCTTCCTGCTCCATCTGACCATGCTCCTCCCAAAGAAATCAGGATTTACGGATCGACGTCATCTCTAAATCCTATGAGGCAAGAAGCAGACATGCTAAGACAACCATTGAAAGGCCAAGGAGTCAAGGACAACACCAAAAACGCAGAGAACTTATCTCTACGATGCATGGTAGGTCGACTATCATGGCCTGATGGACGAGCTCAACCCTCTCCATGGCCTCCTTGAGCCTCGCCTTGGTAAGGGTGAGATCAGATTCCATCAATAGTCCTCTCTCCCCGAGCAAGTGCCAGAGCTTCACCTCCTCCTTGTCACGAAGGATGAACTAGGCCTTTCCCAGCTCATAGGGGCAAGGCCACACTAGCTCATGGGTCACCCCCAACCCGCTGGAAGATCCAGCCATCGCAATATCATGCGATGATCGGATCATCACTAGCTCCTGGGATGGCAGGATGGGGATGTCCACCACTAGGACTCCATGGCCTACCAGCCGATGTGGGTGCACTACCTCTGCCCTGGCCATGGCTTCTCCAGACCCCTCTAGCTCTGACCAGGCGAGCGAACCGTGTGCTTCTCCGCTGGGTGAGGCAGGGAGCCTAGTCTCCCTCCTTTCCTCCTCCATAGCCATTGAGGGAGGGACCATGAGAGTCACCTCTGACTCGACCTCCACCATCACCATGAGGATCGCCGCCACCACCACTACCGTCGTACTCGCGACCAGCCAAGAAGACTCAACCCCTGGTAAGGAAGGTCGCACCGCCGCCAGCCTGCTTCCTCCACTGCTTGTTGTGACCCACTATAGGCTAGGTCTCCACTCTTCTCACAGAGGAGGTGGGAAGATTCCTAGTCCCACTAGCCCCTGGCTACTGTCAAACAAGCGTAGGTTAGTCACACTCAAAAACTCAACTATGAGAACAGGAGGGAGTATGAATGCATACCTAGACAACAGCGGCAGAGCCCTGAAGCCCCAACCGGCTGACGATGAGCTGACCAGATGAGGACCGCTCATGGTTCATGACCCACGCTCCCTCATATTAGCCGAGGAAGGAGCCAACCCAGCCGGTCCCTAATCAGCCTGCGAACAGCCGCGCCCGCCAGCTTGTGGCAAAACCATCGGAGCAACTAGCGGGGCACCTCCCCATTGAGGGTCGTGCACACATGCTGACCCAGATGACATAGGGGAATGATCACGCCCCCCGATCGACCGGCGTGCTCCACCATACTCGGTGCAGGGGAGCGTAAAGCTACCGATGCCTCCGAAGGGCGCGGTGATCGTGCCCGCTTTATCAATCGTTCGAGGGCGGTGTCTTTGCTCGTGGCGTGCTTCCTTGACTCAAGAATGTCACCATGCATCTCTGTATCATGCCTGCCCCCTACGGATGTGGCCATGGGCTCATGGTGCTCCACCGAGGTCACAACAGCGCCCCTATCTTCTTCGTCCTCGGAGGCACTCACGTCGCCACCCCTCTCTGTGGGCTCCTCCGACTCGAGCTCTGCCTCCATGTCACTCCAACTCTTGCCCCCTGGACCCACTGGTTGATCTCCTTCTCCTTTTTGAATCTCCTCTGAGCTTTCTCAGCTTTCTTCTTTTTCTTGGCAAGCGACGCCTCCCTCTAGGCAGCTTGCCGAGCTACGCCCTCTAGCCCCCTCGAAAGATGCGGTCGGGATTTATAGCCCGTGAGTCCCTTCAAAATGGGCAACTCAAGATCAATCAAAACATCAAAACAAGGAGGATAAGGTCACGAGAAAGAAGCATACCAAATTGGACAGCTTCGCGGCATGAAGAGGTCCTGGCGTCCCTTTGAGGGAGTCTTTATCCCTCAACTATAGCACCTGATCGAGCCAACTCCAGACCTCATCCTTCGGTAGCTCCTCCAGCGACGCACGATCGGGATCCATCAAGCTAGAGTACTCCCTCATCGGCCATGTTTTCTCCATCAACAGGGAGACCTAATGGTGAAAGAAGGTATGGAAGACCCGCAACCCATCAAGGCCACGCTGCACAAGCCTCTAAAGCTCTGTCTCGATAACCTTTAGCTTGTTCTACCGATCGGCGGGACCCCACGACCAGCTTTCCCTCCTCTCTGGCCTCTTTTCGGTGAACATCGGGAATGGCGCCGCCACCCGGTTCTTGATATAGAACCACTCAATGTGCCATCCCCGGTTGGAATCATAGGGGGAGTATGTAGGGTAGGGGGTCGATGGCTTTGGCTTCTTCTACAAGGTGAATCCCCCAACCGGTGCGATTCTAGGCGGCTTCCCCTCGGACAGGGCTCGCCCACTGAAGATCCCGCCGAAAGGAGTCCACGTGCGGCTCCATCCTGAGGAAGGCCACATAGACGGTGACGAAGCGAGCGATGTGCAGCACCCTAGTTAGGTTGAGGTGTTGCAACTCCAGACCCCACTCATTGAGGAGCCCGCGTAGGAACCAGTGCGTAGGATACCCGAGCCTGCGCTCGTGGAAGGCGAGGAAGGATATGACCTCATTGGCCCAAGGGTGCGGAACAGGGTGCCCTCCAATGCACCACCTCCTTCGATGGGAGCAGCCCCTTCTTGACAAAGGCGGCCAGCACCTCTTCATCCATGCTAGAAGGCCTTCAGTTTGACATCGCACCTTGGATTTATGGATGAATCTATGAGTTTTTCTCTCCCTCGCTTGACCCTCCTCTCTCCTACAAACCACCACGGTGCATGAATAGGCTTGGCAAAAAGGAGGAAGGAGAAGAGGCAGTAGTTGGAGAAAGGCAAAATAATAAGAGGAAAACCCTCTCCCTTCCCCCTATTTAAGGCAGAGAGGCATGCAGTGGGACATGCCCTACCTGATGAAACGTCGCCTGGTTTAATGGGACGCGGCCTAGGCAGGGCCCACCACTACTATAACTCGGGCATAGGAAACAAGGCGCAACCGCACACAAACGACCCTCCGCCTTCCCAGATAGGGTTTAGAAGGGCCCACCAATGGAATCTCCATTGAGGAGAGGCCAACAGGTCACCCGAGTCGATCAGACCACTCAGACAGTTGTCGAGTGATAGGTAAGGAACAGCGGGATGCCCCATGCTGGTTATGTTGGCCCCATCATGAACGACGAACATAGATCCCTTTCAGACATATCCGATAGGAGCTCTCCAGACCCATCACTCGAGCCATCGAGGTAACTTTACCAAACCCCCTTTTCATTTTCTAATGCATGATCATTCATTCCTATGCATGCATTCATACATTCATCCCATACATCCAAGCATTGCATATGCAATTGATGCATCACAACGCTTCGTGTTGTGTCACGAAGCGATAGTCACCTCATTCGATATGAGCGACGACCGACCAGGGTTTGAAGGCCGGTCCGCAAAGGGCTCGAGGCCACCTCGCGTCAAACAGAGCTAGGGGAGAAACATAGATGAGTCCCAACAGCCCTCGCTTGGTCCGTTCCAAAGCGGACAGGGTTATCTCGACCTTCTTGTTTGATCCTGACCTTGAGCCATGCCCATAGAATCTCCATTGAGGAGAGGCCAATGGGCCACCTGAGTCGGTCTCCAGAACGACTCGGGCATCTGCTAGGAGGTGAGTTAAGGAGCGGTGGAATGCCACTTGAGGGCTATGCCAACCCCATTACGAAGGATTGATCCAGATTCCACTCGAACGTACCCATTATTAAGCTCACCAAGCGCGTCACTCGAGCCATTGAGGCAAGCAACTTTGGCTTAACCCCTTCGATTATGAAAATCATGGATGGGGTAACACACAAAACTAGATCGACCCCTCGACCACGCTCGACACTTGGGTTGGCGACTCCACCTCGTCTGACCCCTCGGCCATGCCTAATGCTTAGGTTGGTGCCCGACACCTTGGGTTGGCGCCCTACCTCGCCCGACCCCTCAGCCGCGCCTAACACTTAGGTTGGCGCTCCACCTCACCTAACCCCTCGGCCGTGCTTGACACTTGCGTTGGTGACTCTACCTCGCCTGACCCCTTGGCCATGCCTGACACTTGGGTTGGCGACTCTGCTTAGTCCGACCCCTCGACTGTGCCAGACGCTTAGGTTAGCGACTCCGCCTCTCCCGACCCCTCGGCCACACCCGACATGGGTTGGCGACTCTACCTCATCTGACCCCTCGGTTGCGCCTGACCCTAGGGTTAGCAACCGACACCTTGGGTTGGTGACTCCACCTCGCCTGACCCCTTAGCCACGCTCAATGCTTGGGTTGGCGACTCCACCTTGCTCGGCCCCTCGTCTATGCCCGACGCTTGGGTTGGCGACTCCACCTCGCTCGACTCCTCAGTCGCGCTCGACGTTTGGGTTGGAGCTCCGTCTCGTTCGACGGCAACCCATGATCTTACACCCACCAAGTGCGCTCATAAAAATGAGTATAAATAGCCCCTTCATGACTTCACAGAAGTCCCAAAAGGGCTCAGGGACTCCTGTCGGGTTCATAAACCTGGAGTCCCCAATGTACCCGCTTTCCTACAAAAAACTCGACCCAGCAAATGGTGTTGTGACAAATGCTCGCCTCCCTGGCCGGCCCACATACATAATGATAGGACGACGATTCAGTCCCCAACTGGAAGGCCCGGCCAAGGTGGGGGCAAGGTACGACTCCGACCTCCTTTTCTGGCCAGGGATACGGTGGACCTCTACTCATGATTCTTACCCGACAGACATGATCAGGGCCAACTGGGAACGATCGACCAGGGACGCCCGCTCGGTGAGGGCTCGGGGATTAGGCTGAGCAGATAAGGTAAGGCACTCAAGTCGGCTGTAATACCAAGGACCATACCCTGACATGCCCTATGCACCTTCAGGACGATGCCACCAGGTGAAAGCTCTAGTTTGGTTTTGGTGAATTGATGAAACCCTAAGTGCTAACCTAGTTTATCAAGTGATCATGAGATAGGTAGAACACTTCAAGTGGAGAAGCTAATGAAGATCATAGCATGACTATGGTGATGGCATAGTGATGATCAAGGGCTTAAACTTAAAAAGAAGAAAGAGAAAAACAAAAAGCTCAAGGCAAAGGTATAACTTGTAGGAGCTATTTTGTTTTGGTGATCAAGACACTTAGAGAGTATGATCACATTTAGATTTGATAGCCATACTATTAAGAGGGGTGAAACTCGTATCGGAATACGGTTATCAAAGTGTCACTAGATGCTATAACTCATTGCATATGCATTTAGGATCTAGTGGAGTGCTAACACCCTTGAAAAAGTTTGTGAAAATATGCTAACACATGTGCACAAGGTGATACACTTGGTGGTAGGCACATTTGAGCAAGGGTGAAGAAGTTAGAAGTGAAAACGAGTTGGTCGCAAAGACGCTGGCATCGGTCAACTGACCGAACGCTGGGTCTGAAAGCACTGGACGCTGGTAGCTAGTGAAGTTAGAAGTGTTGTTGTAGAAATTTTTGTTAGGTTATTCACCCCCCTCTAGCTATTAGGACCTTTTAAGTAGTATCAGAGCCGAGGTCACCGTTATTTGAGGCTTAACAACCTTCGGTGTTAAAATGGCTCAGATCAACAACACCGAGAAGCCACCCCAATTTGATGGTACAAATTATCCTTATTGGAAGTCAAAAATGACCACACACATCAAGACAATCAATAGAAAAGTGTGTAAGATGGTAGAAACCAAAATTGAGATTGGTGATCCAGAGAATCCCACCGCCGCCGAAGAAGTGCTTCTCCAAAACAATGACATTGCTCTAAGTGCTATTCATGATGCAATTGATGAGAGAACATTTGAGCAAATCAAGAATATTGAGATGGCTCATGAGGCTTGGAAGAAGTTGGAAGAATCATTTGAGGGCACTCAAGCCGTGAAGGGTGCAAAGGCATATATTCTCAAAGAGAAGTTTGCAAGCTTCAAGATGAAGGATGATGAAAGTGTGTCGGAGATGTCCATAGGCTTCAAGTGCTTATCAATGATCTCAAAGCACTTGGAGAGGAGGTGAAGGACAAGAACTTCTCCCACAAGTTCTTGAGATGCTTGCCTTCAAGATTTGGTACATTGGTCACCATTCTAGTGAGAAGTGGTTTGGACACCATGACACCAAACCAAGTATTGGGAGACATCATGACCGATGATATATATAGAGATGAAGATGAGAAGGAAGAAAAGAAGGAGAAGAAAGATGAGAAGAAGAAGAGCGTGGCATTCAAAGCCACATCATCCAAGGGCAAAGCAAAGCAAGAAACATCAAGTGAAAAAGATAAATCATGGGATGATGATGATGATGAGAAGATGGCTCTATTTGTCAAGAGATTTGGCAAGTTTATGGTGAAGAAGGGCTACCGTGCTAGAAGAAAGAAGTCTTCATCCAAAAACAAAGAAGAGTCAAGAAGGTGCTTCAAGTGTGGAAGCAAAGATCATCTTGTTGCTCAATGTCCATACAATAGTGACAATGATGATGACAACAAGAAGAACAAGAAGAAGGATAAGAAGGAAAAGAAAGAGAAGAAGGACAAGATGACCTTCAAGAAGAAGAAGGGTGGCTCATATGTGGTCACTTAGGATAGTGATGCTTCCTCAAGTGATGATGATGATGATAGTGATGATGACAAGACCACCAAAAAGAAGGCACTTGCAAGCATTGCAATCAATGAGAAGCCTTCTCTCTTCGACACTCCATCATGCCTCATGGCTAAGGCCACTAAGGTACAAATTTATGATGATGGAAGTGATGAAGAACATAATAACGAAAATGAAAATAAAATTGATAGTGATAGTGATAATGATGAACCTACTAAAGATGAATTATATGACATGCTAGAAGATGCTAAAGAACACTTTGACATTAAAAGAAAGGAATGCAAGAGCTTGAATAAGGAGGTAAAAGTCCTTAAGCAAGCCCTTGATGAGCTCAAAGCAACTCATGAGAGGCTAGAGGAAGCCCATGAGAAGCTTGGCAAGGCTCACAAGAAGCTTGAAAAAGCTCATTCCTCTTTGCTTAATGAGCAAAATAAAAAAACATGTTAAAACTTGCAATGTAGGTTTAACTTGTGATATAACTGATGAATCATTATATATGCCTATCATTGTTGCTCCCACTAACCCTTATTATAGTACCTCTATTTCCACCTCATCTAGTAGTGATGGTTTTACTTATGATGCCTCACTAATGGTTGAGAATGAGAACCTCAAGAAGCAGGTCAATAAGCTCACTCACACCTTAGCTAAGGCCTATGGTGGTGAGGACCGTTTGCTTATATGCTTGGGTAGCCAAAGAGCTTCTCTCTACAAAGAGGGATTGGACTATATCCCCAAGGATGGCAAGGCGACCTTTGCTCCTCACAAGACTAGTTTTGTGAAAAACAATGGTCGGCTTTGCACTAGTTGCAAGTAAGTTGGTCATAAAGAGCATCAGAGCAAGAACAAGAGTAAAAATGCTAATATATACTCTATTAAGATTAATTCTTTCTATGTGCTTACTAAGAGTGCAAATGGTGTAAATGCTAAGTTCATTGGTAAACCATGGATAGGCTCAAAGAAGAAAGTCATTGGGTACCAAAGAGCTTAGTAACTAACCTTCAAGGACACAAACAAGTTTGGGTACCTAAAAAGAATTGATCTTCTTTTGTAGGTCAATTACAAAGCCGGAGGAAGATATTGGATTCTTGATAGTGGGTGCACTCAACACATGACCGTTGATGCAAGAATATTCAACTCAATCAACACCAATGGCAATGATGGTTATGATAGTATCATATTTGGTGACAATGGCAAAGGCAAGGTCAAAGGGCTTGGTAAGATTGTAATATTCAATGACATGAGCATTTCCAATGTGTTGCTAGTAGAGAGCTTGAACTTTAATTTGTTATCCATAGCTCAATTGTGTGATCTTGGATTCAAATGCATATTTGAGGTAGATGATGTAGAGATCATAAATGTAGATGGCTCTAACTTGATCTTCAAAGGTTTTAGATATAAGAATCTATACTTGGTTGATTTCAATGCTAGTGAAGCTAGATTATCTACATGCTTGTTCACTAAGTCTAGCATGGGTTGGTTATGGCATAGAAGGCTTGGTCATGTTGGAATAAAACAATTGAATAGATTGGTTAAGCATGACTTGGTTAGAGGCTTGAAAGATGTTGTGTTTGAAAAGGATAAGCTTTGTAGCTCTTGTCAAGCCAGAAAATAAGTTGGAAACACCCATCCTAAGAAAAGCATGATGAGCACTAGTAAAGCATTTGAGTTATTGAACATGAATTTGTTTGGGCCAACACAATACACTAGTATCGGTGGAAATAAATATGGCTTTGTGATAGTGGATAACTACACTAGATACACTTGGGTATTCTTTCTAGTGGACAAAAGTGATGTATTTGCAACATTCAAATCATTTGTCAAGGGCATTCACAATGAGTTTGAAACAACTATCAAGAGAGTTAGAAGTGACAATGGTAGTGAGTTCAAGAACACTAGAATTAATGAGCTATGTGATAAATTTGGAATTAGACATTAATTCTTGGCCAAATACACTCCTCAATCAAATGGCCTTGTTGAGAGGAAGAATAGAACACTTATTGATATGGCAAGGTCTATGCTTAGTGAGTATAATGTGAGTCAATCTTTTTGGGCCAAAGCTATCAACACGGCTTGCTATTGTAGCAACCGCCTCTATTGTCACCAATTGAAAGAAAAGACACCATATGAGCTCTTGAATGGTAGAAAGCCCAACATTGCATATTTTTGGGTCTTTGGTTGCAAATGCTATATCTTGAAGAAAGGCACAAGATTGGGCAAGTTTGACAAGAAATGTGATGAATGATTACTACTTGGTTATTCCACTACAAGCAAAGCATATAGAGTTTGGAATTTGGATAGTGGTACTCTTGAGGAAGTTTATGATGTTGAATTTTATGAAACCAAGGGTTCACAAGTAGAGAATGAGAATTTGAAAGATATTAGAGGCATTCAACTTTCAAATGCCATAAAGAACATGGATATTGGTGAATTGAGGCATAGGCAAGTGAATGATGATGAAGATGATCAAGTGCAAATGCTCTCCAACTCAAATGTGCAAGATGATACAAATCAAGCTAGTGCAAGTGACTCTCATGACATTGATCAAGATCAAGTGGCTAGTACATCATCTCAACCCAATGATTAAGCAAGTGCAAGCAATCAAGTTCCAATACTCCAACCAACAAATATTACAAGAGATCATCCTTTGGATACTATAATTGGAGATATTTCAAGAGGTGTACAAACAAGATCAAGATTGGCATCATTTTGTGAACACTTCTCATTTGTGTCATCCATTGAACCAAAGAAGATAGATGAAGCTTTGAAGGATGTTGATTGGGTGAATGCTATTCATGAAGAATTGAATAACTTCACAAGAAATCAAGTATGGGAGTTGGTAGAAAGACCAAAGGGACACAATGTGATTAGAACTAAATGGGTCTTTAGAAATAAGCAAGATCAAGATGGGATAGTTGTAAGGAACAAAGCAAGATTGGTAGCACAAGGCTATACACAAGTTGAAGGTCTTGACTTTGGAGAAACATATGCCCTGGTTGCTAGATTGGAAGCAATTAGAATCTTGCTAGCCTATGCTTGTACCCATAACATCAAACTCTATCAAATGGATGTTAAGAGTGCATTTCTCAATGGTTATATCAATGAAGAAGTATATGTTGAGCAACCTCCCGGTTTTGAAGATGATAAGAAGCCCAACCATGTATACAAGTTGAAGAAGGCATTGTATGGATTGAAGCAAGCACCTAGAGCATGGTATGAGATATTGAGGGATTTCCTACTCTCTAAAGGGTTCACAATGGGTAAGGTGGACACCACTCTTTTCATCAAGAAGATTGAAAAAGATCTATTTGTATTGCAAATCTATGTAGATGACATCATATTTGGATCAACAAATCAAGATTTTTGTGATGAATTTGGAAAGATGATGGCTAATGAGTTTGAGATGTCCATGATTGGAGAGTTGAGTTACTTCCTTGATCTTCAAATCAAGCAATTGAAGAATGGTATATTTGTGAGTCAAGGCAAGTACATCAAGGACATGATCAAAAAGTTTGGAATGATTGATAATAAAGTCATTAGCACACCAATGGGAACCAATGGCAACTTGGATAGTGATGCAAGTGGAAACATGGTGGATTAAAAGTTATATTGGTCTATGATTGGAAGCCTACTCTATGTGACCGCATCAAGGCCGGATGTCATGTTTAGTGTATGCATGTGTGCAAGATTTCAAGCCTCACCAAGAGAAAGTCATTTGAAGGCTACAAAGAGAATATTGAGGTACTCGAAGCATACACCAAATATTGATTTATGGTATCCCAAAGGAGCAAAGTTTGAGCTAGTGGGTTACTCCGACTCGGATTATACAGAATGCAAGGTTGAAAGGAAGAGCATCTCGGGCACATGTCAATTGTTGGAAAGATCACTTGTTTCATGGTTATCAAAGAAGTAAAATAGTGTTGCATTATCAACCACCGAAGCTGAATACATATCTGCCAGTAGTTGTTGTGCATAAGTATTTTGAATGAAGGCCACTTTGAGTGACTTTGGAATCAAGTTCAAGAAAGTGCCATTGCTATGTGACAATGAGAGTGCAATCAAGCTAACCATCAATCCGGTTGAACATGCAAGAACAAAGCACATTGATGTCCGCTACCATTTCATAAGAGATCACCAACAAAAAATGAACATTTGCATTGAGAGTGTAGGCACCAAAGATCAACTTGCCGATATATTCACCAAGCCATTGGATGAGAAAAGATTTTGCAAGCTAAGGAATGAGTTGAACATATTGGATTTCTCAAATATGTGTTGATGCACTCCCCACTCATATGGCATGCCTCTTCTTCAAGCAATCCAAGGTAAAAGTTGATTGGCATAGCATACATCCTTACTAAGGACATGTTTAGTGCATCTAGTCATATTTTTAATCTTATTAGGACCTTTCAAATGGTTCTATTTTATTAGGCTCATTCATGAAAATCAAATGAATTTGATGTTTATATGGTATCACTATTGCTTCTATGCTTGATTTGATCTAGTGATAGCATATGACATGTTTATGGGCTTGTAAACCTAGTGTTTGATCTAGAAAATGAGCTCTAAGTGTTTAACTCAACATGGTACAAGATAACCCTTGTTTAGAGGTGTGAAGAAGCTTGTCCTTGGATCAAACCGAGCTAAATATCTTTGGCATATATTCTAATTTAAACCAAATTTAGGAAAATGATCCTTACCCCATTGATTGACATTGATAATCTCGACCTTACAAGTAATACTATCTAAATTTAGAACCTTTATGGTCATTGATGACAAAGGGGGAGAGAAACAAAGATAGTAGTAAAAATAGTAAAAAAGGGGGAGAAATGTCATAAAGGGAGAGAAATATAAAGATATCTTGATATAGGAGAGATATGACAAAGGAAAGGGATCAATTAAAATTTTAAGCATACAAGTAGGGGGAGCAAGCTTATAAACTTGTATGGTGCATTTGTATGTGCATTTCATATGTTTGCTTGCATGGCACAAGGATTAAAGTTAAACATCCATGCTTGTGTCATGAATGTTTAGTTGTAAGATTGAATGATGAAATGCAATCATTAGATAACTTTCATTTCCAAGTAAGTCTTTACAAGTGGTATCTTTCTAAAAGTATATTTTCCAAGTGGTATTGAGCTAATCATGGTGCTAAGGATGATATATTGGTGCACTCCGATTGGTATCACGCTTCAAAGGTCCATCTCTTATACCTTAGCATCATTTGGTAGACTTTGACTCCTATATTTCCTATCTAAGCATATGTGCAAGCTTCAATCCAAACTCTTAGCACATATGTAGGGGGAGCAATTGCTACCATTTGGGGTTCATGAAACTTGTCCATATCCTTTTACAAATGGTAAATATGCTTGGGCAAGCAACATGGATTCAATTGAATTTTATTTCATATCTTTGTATAAGGGTTGTCATCAATTACCAAAAAGGGGGAGATTGAAAGCTCTAGTTTGGTTTTGGTGAATTGATGAAACCCTAAGTGCTAACCTAGTTTATCAAGTGATCATGAGATATGTAGCACACTTCAAGTGGAGAAGCTAATGAAGATCATAGCATGACTATGGTGATAGCATGGTGATGATCAAGGGTTTAAACTTGAAAAGAAGAAAGAGAAAAACAAAAAGCTCAAGGCAAAGGTATAACTTGTAGGAGCTATTTTGTTTTGGTGATCAAGACACTTAGAGAGTGTGATCACATTTAGGTTTGATAGCCGTACTACTAAGAGGGGTGAAACTCATATCGGAATACGGTTATCAAAGTGCCACTAGATGCTCTAACTCATTGCATATGCATTTAGGATCTAGTGGAGTGCTAACACCCTTGAAAAAGTTTGTGAAAATATGCTAACATATGTGTATAAGGTGATACACTTGGTGGTTGGCACATTTGAGCAAGGGTGAAGAAGTTAGAAGTGAAAACGAATTGGTCGCAAAGACGCTGGGTCTGAAAGCACCGGACGCTGGCAGCTTGCATCCGGTCGAACTGGTCGGTCGGCACAGTACCTAGGGTATTGCACCGCTGGTCTGTGTCCGGTCAAGGTGGACCGGACGCATCCGATCGAAGAAATACGCCTCGGGGAGCTTACTGAAAACGACCGAACGCTGGGGCTTCAGCGTCCGGTCAGTTTCGTCGGAGCGTCCGATCAGCTTCGTAGCCGTTGAAATATGACGTACAGCGTTTGAAGCTGGTGACGCGTGGCGTCCATCGAGCGACCGGACGCTGAGGGCTGGCGTCCGATCAGAGCATAGTGTGCCTAGTGAAGGGGTACAATGGCTCTATTTCGTGAGGGCTTCTATTTAAGCCCCATGGCTAGCTATGGCTCACATCTTTGGCCATTTGCATTGACATAGCAACCTTATGAGCCTAGCCAAAGTCCTTCCACTCATCTCCATCATTGATTCATCATCATAGTGAGATTGGGAGTGAATCCAAGTGCATTGCTTGAGTGATTGCATCTAGAGGCACTTGGTGTTCGTGTTTCGCTGTGGATTTCGCTTGTTACTCTTGGTGGTTGCCGCCACCTAGACGGCTTGGAGCAGCGAGGATCGTTGAGCGGAGGGTGATGATTGTCTCCGGCTCCGATCGTGGTGATTGTGAGGGGTTCTTGACCTTTCTCCAGCGGAGCGCCAAAAGGTACTCTAGTGAATTGCTCGTGGCTTGTGTGATCCTTATCTTGTGTTGGTTGTGCGGCACCCTATTGAGAGTTTGGCGTGTGAAGCCAATTAGCGCGTGAACCTCCAAGTGAGTAAATCGCCACAACGAGGAGTAGCTTGCCGGCAAGCAAGTGACCGGTAAAAATCATTGTGTTCATTCTTTGATTCCGAGGTGATTGGTCTTCATTGTTATTCATCCTTGTGATTGATTGGTTCACACCTCTACACGGCGGTATAACTATCTTGATCACTCTCTTTACATTATCACAAACTAGTTGACAAGCTCTTTAGTGTAACTAGTTGTGAGAGCTTGCTTGGTTAGTATGGCTCTTTAGTTAGCCTTTGAGAGCACACTAACATAGGGTAGTGTCATACCTCTTGTGTGAATCGACACTATCTAAACTAGAATTGTGGTAGGTGGCTTGTATTTTGAGTAGGCTAGCGCAACACTTGCTTCGCCTCCTAATTGTCTAACCTTTTGTTAAGTGTTGTTGTAGAAATTTTTATTAGGCTATTCACCTCCCTCTAGCCATTAGGATCTTTCACCAGGTCATGCCAGACGGACACTATGCAACCTTATAGGCGTGTTAGAGCACAAACAGTATTGTAGGCACTGATGTTTTGGTGTACCAGACGAACACAGTAGAGCCTGCACATGCATCTAACATAAATAGTATTGTGGACGCGGAGGAGCGTCTCGTACCCAACAACGTGGGCAACAAGACTAGGTAGCACACGTATCCATTCTCTCTTTCTCTGACTTGTAAGGCCATTCCCTTCAACTATAAAAGGGGATACGCTCTCTCCTCTATAGGAGGATGTTCTCTTTGGCTTGCTCTGGCTATCCCTCGAAAAGAGAGGTTCTCTCTGGCTCTAGATAACCTGAGCACTCGAACAGCTCAAGAGTTCTAGAACCCAACAGCTATACAGAGCATACGCTCTAATACTTAGCATATGTTAGAGCACCTGTCACTCTCAGCCGCTTCGGTTCAGAGTTCGACCAGGCCTTTAACACCCCCTTCTCATTCCTACTCGTTTGTAACCCCACAGCAAATTTTGAGCATCTGAACTCAGGAATAAAGTCACCGACCGACTAAAACTGGACGTAGGGCACGTTGCCTGAACCAGTATAAAATCCTACGTTATTGAGTACTAGGCCACATCCGATCACAGCATATAGCAAAACTACAAATATTTACTTATTGATCACTTTTCGCACCGACACAAACCGACACAAATAGAGACATAGATGGTGGAATTTTAGAGCGTCTCCTCTGAGCTCGTTCGTTTGGGTTGGTATTGACTACTTTTCATGGGCCAACAAAGCTTCGTGTTGGGCCTAAACGATGGCCTGCCTCACTTTCATGGGCTAACAAAGCTCCTTATTGAATTTAGATATTTCTTTGGGAAAACAAGACCGAGCTGAGCAAGAAAATGTGGCCCATTTTACGGACCGGAGCTTGTCTGTATTCCGTCCGGACCTCCAGCTGGAATATACTTGGGCTTATCGGTATTGCGTGACATTATATGGGCCTTTCCGGGCTTCGTTTCTTGTCTACATCTTACAACTCGAGTATAAAGTATAAACTGCGTTCGGTATGTACATGACAAAAGGATGCTTAAATTTGAAGGATATATGGGAGCGGGAGCGCGCGAATTTTGCATAGACGAGATACAGTGTAAGAAAATTTTATTTCCTCAAACCAACAATGATCGAAATATATATGATGTGCTGCCTGCACACGTACGTATGCTGCTACGCATCAGCTCCACTTCTCTACCTGTGCTGTGATGACATCCTCGGCTGTCGGCTGCTCGTCACGCTCTGGCGCTAGTACTGGTGTAAGCACGCACGTACGTAAGTACGGTGCATGGGCGTGACGTAAGCCGTTGCGTCTCTCAAGGCCCAGGGAAGCATGCACTTGGATGAATCTCTAGATTCATGCCTGCCTCAGTTGGGAATAAAGGCAGTCGGAACCGTCCGTCAAGCACTTGCTCGCAGCCTACCACCTGCACCTGGTGGATGCTACTCCCCCGTCCAGAAAAAAAAATACAATTCCAGTTTTGAATCTGGACACGGGTGGACGGAGTGAGTACTGTTCATGGTTGTGGAGGAGCGGCAGTAGTGGATGCTAGCATGAAATCCCCGGCCAGGTCAGGTCGACATAGAGCGGCAGTAGTGGATGCTAGCATGAAATCCCCGGCCAGGTCAGGTCGACATAGATTCTACACTGTTCATGGTTGTGGAGGAGCGGCAGTAGTGGATGCTAGCATGAAATCCCCGGCCGGCCAGGTCAGGTCGACATAGATTCTACACCGCATTAGCAGATACCATACCAGCACTGGCACGACCGCTGGACGTGCATACAGATGCAGATGCAGATGCAGTGCCCGGCCAGGAGGAGGAGGAGACGCGCGCCAAAAGGTGAGCCCTTCCGTGGAGCTGGCCGGAGAGGCACTTGCGAGGACGTACGACAGAGCATGCAAGCAAGCACACTGAGAGCACAGATCGAGCAGAGCACACCGGTCACACCGTCCGAGTACGCACTAGCGGCTGCTACTCCATTTACACCAAGCATGCATCAAGGGCGAGGCGTGTGAGTTGGACCCTGTTTGGATGCATTTGCCATGGCAAAAGTTTAGCGGCTAAAATTTGGGCATGTTCGGCTAGTATTAAAGCCGGCTGATAAGCCAGCTGAAGTTGTTTTGTTGTGAGAGAAAAATACTATAAATTTCAACTGATAAGCCGGCTGATTAGTCCTGAGTGAGATGTTTGGATCCATAACAAAAATTTAGTCCTTCATCCTACAATGACCGCTTAAGTCAGGGGGGGGGGGGGGGGGGGGGGGGGCTATATGTTGTCCAGTGCGCCCCCAAAACATTTTAGTCTAGTTTTGCACCCCTCGAGGTGTAAATGGGTAAAACTTTAGTTCACCCTATTTGTTCACTTTTAACCCACTTGTTTGGATTTTCATGACAAAAAAAAAGGCAAAAAGTACAGAGCTAAGATTTTACCATGGATCCCATGAGAACCGAAATGAAAGCTAGGTCTCCTACTAGCTAGCTAGCTCGATCGATCGATTAACACAGACAGCCTTGCTTGGCTGGCATTGACTTGTCATGGCTGTGATGGGCTTCCTATGGCAATGCTCTCGCTTTTGGCCACAAAAGCCTCAGGCGGCAAATGGCAGCCAATTAACGTAACCTGCAGCGCGCACTCACCTCACTGTACTGCACCTTTGTGACATGGCTACGAACGAGAATCTCCGGTGTATATGCCCTGACAAGACGGCAAGTGGCACCAAGTGTTCCACGGAAGGTCGGCCGTCACTCATCATTCATCATCAGGATCAGGAGGCCTTGTCATTCAGGAGATACTAGGAGATACTAGTAGATAGTAGCACGCACCCGGGCAGCTTTATGCATGTACCGGTCCAGCCCTGCACTGCACTGCACACCGTTCTTCATTGCAATTGCGTGCACTCCTCCAAGTAGGTGGTAGGAGAAATATGAATGCGTGTATGTATTTCTACGGCACGTACCATGGCACGATCGAAAGCCAGCCAGCCACAGCCAGCGAGAGAGGCCAAGGCAAGCCGGTCCTGCCATGCTCGAAAGCAGGAGAGCGAGGCACGGGTTTTCGTTCCAAGGACCTGGGAGGTGCAGTGTGCCAGTACTGCGTGCGAGTGGCGAGGCTACTACCTGGGCTTACACTACAGTGCAGGCGGTGGTACGCGTGGTCACTCTCTCATGGCAAAAGGGCAAATAAAAGGCCCGGATGGCATGGGATGGGATCAGAGGAGGAGAAGGGTATGGCCGGCGATAGGAGATATAAGCCTGTTCGGTTGGCTGGTTCATATCGTTGCTGGTTTGTGAAGAAGTACTGCTGGCTGGTTTGTGTGAGAGAAAAATACTGTTCCGGCTAAAAATACTGTTCCGGCTAGAAATTTACTGCTGCCTGGTAGGTATCATGAGCGAGCACGGCGCGCACCCGTGTCCCAGCTGCCTGCATGCGCATGCACGCGCGCATGTGCCGAGTCCTTGGGTTCCGCCCGGCTAGCTAGCCCGGCGGGACACTTTTTGCAATTTGCCGGGCAGCATGTGCTCTACTCCCTACTAGCTAGCTAGCTCGTCGGTCTCGCGCGCCCGCGCCGGCCGGGTGCTCCATCTACACATCTCGATCGGCTGCATGCCGTCCACTCCTTTTGGGTCGCGTCGTCGGCTCCTAGCTCTGGGCCTCGGCGCGAGCCTTTTGTTGCCTTGTTTAGTCCAAACCGGGCGGCGTGCACAAGCGGCCGGCCGCTGCTGTCGATCGTCCATCCCGACCGGGAAACGGATCTGCACTGCACTTTGCACACAACAACAACGCGCTGCTGCAGTGGCTAGAGTGGCGCAGGACATGATTACGCGAATATGCGTGCGTCCACTGGCAAGTGCATGCTACTAGGAGTAAACGTACACATGTCTGGTCTGGTCAGGCGAAACTATCAGGTCTCATCAAGTCATCATGATGATGACGATGGCCCCCCGGCCTGAACGTAACATCACAGCTAGATTCGCCCGCCCAGTTAAGCCACTGCAACTGGCTCGGCTGATGGCAACCGTCCATAACGTACTAGCTTGTCGTCCAGGCGGACGGAGGCTAGCTACAATGGATGCACTCCCTTTTCCGTTCGCTTCTCCTTGGATGCGAGCATGCATGGACGCACATACTGCACCGAGTGCAAAGTCCCATGATAGCCGATCGACGACGATCCGTCGTCGGTGTGCTGTGCATGCACGGTTCGTGATTCTCAGTGAGATCCATCAGAGATCGACCGTACCAGGCAGACATTCGAGAGAGGAGATCGAGGAGAGATCCAGTGGCAGTGACCGACGCGATCGACTGACCGGTGCCGTCGTTCTAACGTGACCGGCCGTGGTGTTGAGAGATCACAAACGTTGCTATCGACCAGCTAGCTAGCTTAGCTCATCTCATCATCGTGCTGTGACACCTCGACGGGGTCAAATCCAGCCGCTAGCCCTTGGTGCTTGCAGGGACGACGTGAATGTGATGCATCGATGCACCAGACGCGCATGTGCGCTGTGCGCTGTGCCCTGTGCCATGACGCTTAAAAATTGATCTCCGCTTCGTCAGCCTGCTAACTTCACGGTCACGGACGCCTCCATCCCCACTGCTCTGCTCATCCTCATTTCAGTCCAGAGATCTCATCTAGCTAGCTGGCTACTGAACCTTGAATCGCTTGACGCGTGGTTACCAACTCATCCACAGCGCCATCGGTGTACATAAATTAGAGCAGCCGGCCGGCCAGTGAAATCTTGCGTTGATGCATACACAGTAAATTGTCAGGAAACGACATTGCCTATGTGACTAAACACGCATCAGCTTACGTGGTCGAATTGCTTCAAGTAAGAATCAAGACGTAAGTAACAGCAGAACGAACAAGGCCAAAAGATGAAAAGGTTTCGTGAGCAAGTCAAGGACAGATATTAGCGTCGCATGCTGTCTTTTCCCACAGTGAAAGGCAAGGCAAGTCCTGTGGAATATTCCGGCTGTCTTTCCACTGCCAGGAATAGCCTCGTCGTCCTCTGCCAAGTGACCTCTGTGGGATCGTGCCTGCTCTGTAGTCTGTACCGAGCCCGGAGCGGTGGAGGCTCTTTCCCTTTGGCATTTTGGCAGGCACGATCCAACTGTCATATCGCCGGGGGATACGCAACGCAAAGATTGCATTGCTGCTCCTGCTCGCTGCCCAGCAACCGAAACTTTTGGTTTTGTGCACGGCCACCAAAAGCAAGAACGGATTCCCGGTAGGTAGCCGATCTTGTCCTTTATTCAAGCATAGGTCTGTAGCCTGTAGGGCACGGTCCTGGAGTGTGAGGGACATCCAAAGAAAACAAAGGATCCAAAAGCTCCGTGCCGAAAGTAACGTGATGGAGCAAAGCCATCGTTGTACTAGTAGTACATTAGTTAGTAACATAATAACAGGTCACCAGTGACCACAGCAACAACAAAGCGAGTGCCACGAAACCGTACACAAAACCAGGCAAGATTGATTCATTATCAGTAGAGGCCAAGTCAACTGGGCGGAGCCCGACTTTTGAAGAACACGGGCACCTCAGTATTCACCCCCACGAGCATGCCTATGCCCTTTAGGATGGTTAGTCATCATCAAAACCAACAAACGCAAAAAATGACAGTACAGTACCCATACCCCCTATACAAGCACTACACACGCAAGTAACAGAGCAGCAGAATGCATACACCCTTTGGCAACTCACAGCCCACCACCCAAGTCGGCAAATATCGTATCACTCACCAAACCTACCACTAGTGTATTCACAAGCTTCTCGGCGAGATGACAGACGACACAGCTCCCGTCATCATGGTAAACAACAGCGACGGGAGCTGGAGGAACCATCCGGATGCATCCCTTTGGCCTTCCATTGCTGCTCGATGTGGTGGGCGATACTCCTGGCCTCGACCGAGGTCCCCGTCAGTCCACGCCTGGTGAATCCAACCGAGTACAGGCCGTTCTCGCCCTTCCACCCGTTCGGAAATGCTTTTCTTGGCAAGCCATCTTTTTCAGAAAATAACTCTCGGTCCTGACCAATTCAAAGCAAAACTCGATTTAGCTATCAAGGATGCATCATAAGAACAGTATCTCACCGATCTATTTCCACTACAAAAATTGGCAAAAAGGCATGATTATGACTATTTTCTTGTCTAACTTCAAGCTTATTGTTCTAAGTAATTACAATATTTTCATTACATGGTCAGATTTTGATTAAAGGTACCTTCAACCAGAAGGGAACGTTGCTCTTGTAGCCAGTCGCAAGCACAATGGCATCAAACTCCTCCAACCCACCATCCGCAAATTCTACCACTCTTCCTGATATCTGTCTTACGGCAGGTCGTACCTGCACGGTTCAATCAATGGGGGAAGATACATGTCAGGACTAAATCAAGACAGAGGCTGATCAGTTGATTCCACTCAACAATCAATCTCTCGTGCTTTGTGCCTCAAATGCGTGAAAACAGACCTTGATATCACCAGACTTAATCTTTGCAAATGTGCCGACGTCAAGAACTGGGGTCTTTCCTGACAGTGACTTGAGCTCAAGAGGACCAAAGGCCGGCCGCTTTAGCCCAAGCTGAGCAGTATCCCCAAGCATGGTCCATGCTATGCACAGTAGAACACGGTCCACAACGTGGACTGGGAGCCACTTGAGCAGCCACATTGACAGACCAAAGGTGGAGTGACCAAGCATCTCCCTGGGCAAGATGTGTACCTGCCAATGATGAACACAATCTTAGCCTGGGCTCACAACAAAAGGAAACATCTGACTAATGATTGGATCAGACAATTAATCAGAATAAATATCTGTTCTCCAAATGCTGCTTTCTGCATGCTACAAGTAGCAACATGTTCAGGACCATACTTTCTTTTTTGAAACGCGGGCCTTGGACCAAACTTATTCCCTTATCTCCAACATAGTATATAATGCAAACACAGATTGCAACTATTTTAATTACACTAAGCTCTTTCAAAGCTGAAAGAGCTGTGAGAAAGGAATGCACCTAGTCGGGAAAGGTAGGTTCTCAAGCCATTTTGTTAATGTTTCTTTTAAAGTGACAAACTTATGCTATACTCCCTCATACTAAAAAATGAAGTCGTTTTGGACAGCGACACAGTCTCCAAAGCATAACTTTGACTACTTATTTTTATAAAGATATTTATCAAAAAGTGATATATGTAAATTTTTGTGAAAGTATTTTTCAAGACAAATCTATACAAATGGTTTTCACATTTCTAAACTCAACAACTTAAAAGTTATTCATGATTTATATTCCCAATGTTTGACCCAAGCCTTATCTAAAACGACTTCATTTTTTAGTACTCTCGTGGTGGTGATGGGGACCCATGGCTAGTGCATGCAAACCATAGTTTTCTCACTAAAGTATAGACGAGAATACACTTTGCACTACCCTTGGGGCAAGAAAAATATTAGCAGGGAGCAATGAAAGAACCAAAACATACATGTGTGTGAAGCACGCACACTGATGGTTAGAGTAGCTGCAAGTACACGCGCATGGCGATGAATCCCAAGAAAGAACTAATGCGGCTACAAATAGCAGCCACAGAAGCCTTAAATCTCAAGAATATCTCGCTTTCCTAAGTGACAACTACCCTGAACTAGCATAACTTAATGCAAATAAAGCTGCTCATGAAAGGTCTTGCTTTTAATGCAACAAAATGATTTTTTTCAGGCTCTAACCCTTCCTCAAGCTCATGAGCTTGAGAAGAGTACAAGTTGCTGATAACTAGCACAAGGCTAAACCAGCACTTGTAAACAACCAAAAATAGCAACCAGGAGGCACCTCTTGTTATTTACACCACTATCACTTTACAGAATTAAGAGTAGGAAACAGATATAAGTCACAGAACAGTATAACTAATTAAGAATGCTTAATAACATTGGAAAGAAAAGGAATTGAGAAGTAGAGAGAAGTCACGTACAGCATCTCTTACTACAATATGGGGCTCTGCATTGTGGTTGCAGAGGTCTAGGCACACCTCCATCCCGGAGTTTCCACACCCGACAACGAGAACACGCTTCCCAGTGAATGCACTGCCGCTTTTATATGCACTGGTGTGCATGATTGTTCCCGGGAACTCTTGCAGACCACGAATATCTGGCTGCACAGCCTCAGCACTCTCACCAGTTGCCACAATAAGCCACCGGGATAAATACTCCACCTCCTGTCCCGTTGTGCCAGAAGTCTGCGTCCTCACACGCCATAGCAGAAGCTGTTCATCATACTCTGCGCACACCACTGTGCGATTGTATGTGGGACTTATGCCAAAACTTGCAGCATAGCTCTCCAGGTAGGCTACAAACTGCTGCTTTGAGGGATATATCGGGTAGTTGGCAGGGAAAGGCATGAGAGGAAGCTCACAAAATTTCCGAGGAAGATGAAGGCTGAGACGATCATATGTCTTGAGCTGCCAGAGGGAAGCTATGCAGCTGGAACGTTCAAGAATAAGGCTGCTGATCCCCTTCTCCTTGAGACATGCAGCAACAGCAAGCCCTGATGGTCCTGCACCGACGATAATTGGACCTGAAACCCAGATGCATGTACATCTCTCAGAAAGAGCGACAGCAGCATCTGCGCTCATTTCCTTGAAGTGGTGGTTTTGGCTGGAACATTTGAAGATAGGATCATGGGCTCTCTTGCCCTCACTTTCACTCCAAGGATCCATGAAGATTCAGGTAGGAAGTAGGCTTCAGTGGGTTTTTCTTGATCTTACTAGCGAGAAATGGATGTGTTGGCTTCAAGCTTCATGGTGTACAAATAACCAGCCAACTTTGCTGCTTATGAAGGCATGGGCGAGAGAGAAGGATAGGGGAGATATGTTGTGTGCATCTCCGGAAGACACTGTGAAGACTGATGCGAATGCTTTATAAGAATCCTGGTTCTTTTCAAGAGGTCGGTGCCTGGGCAATCTAGTGGGACTCCTTGTTGTTTGATGAGTTAGAAGACAGTAGGGAAATACGAGAAGAGAGGAGGAAGTTCTGAAGGTGTCTGTCTTCTAGAGTTCTATGCACAGCTTGTGAATGCATGGCCTAGCTAAGCTAGTTGTGTGCCCTATATACTCTATGTAGGAGTCTCAATTTGATTCAGAACAAGTACGCCCATCCCAAAATAATATAGAAAGGTGAGTCATGGAGGATCACTTAGTGACTCAGGCAGAGGTGTGGCAAGGTCTCACAAAAGAGAACATGCATAGGATATCAGACCCTAGTGACATAGTTTAATAACAGAACTGTACATGAGGTGTAATAGCCCTCAAAAAACAAGCATGAGAATATACTTTTTTTTCATGGCAAGATTTAAGTACATAGTTAATGCTTAAACTGTAAGAGCTAAGCCTGCTAAAGCAAAGATGCCTAAAAAGGATAGTAGAAGTTAATATATTAGCAAAAGCAACTGCAACCATTGTGTGCCATGATTTATTCTGCCATATCTAATGCCCCAGCAATGATCTCATGCAGTTAAAGATGAATGATTCTCAGAGAGTTATGTAAGCTACTATGTTATGAAATGTGTGTTCTACTCCTGAAGCTAACCTAGAAGTATCCACAGAACTGTTTGCCTGAAACAATATCCTAGAAGCATCCACAAAAATAAGAACTGGTCAGCATCTGGCACAATTGTAGCTACATCAGTGTCTGGTACCATGAAAATCACTAGCCGAAAACAATGTTTAGGACGATTCTTTGAATTGGGACACTGAATGGCAGGGCCTAGGTAAATCGGAAATTTCAGCATTCTTGAACTTTTTCAATGATTGTTCATGGACTATCTTGTTTCCATCACAGCATCAAGGAATTATTAGACCTAAGTTCCCAGCCGTCAGCAATTCATGTTGTAACACACTATCGTGGCACTGCACCTGACAAATGACCCCTACAAACCGACTGACCAAGTGCTATACCTAATTTCGTTTTTGCATTCAGAAGATCCCTACAAAATAGTGGTGTTCCCAACATCTCTCCTTGGTAGGGCCTAACAATTCAAAATGTCAACTCCAAACAAACAAGAATGACCAGAATTGTCATTGCACTAAGCCAAAATCCCATGTTCCACTCGAATGAACCAAAATTTGCCCATAACTGAAAGAATCTAATGCAATGATGGACGGTTGAATATTTCAATAAAGTTTCAAATTCAAGACAGGTGTCCTCACTATCTTACTACCTTAACCTACTGCTAATTTGCTTTCCACCTCACCTACTCCTACTTTTATGCAGCACAGCCAGCTATGTAGTCTCTACTCTAATGGAGATGTAAAGAACATGAAAACATAGGAGGAACTATGTACTTCTAATTTTAATGAGGTAGTAAGCAGAAGCAAAATTTTCTCATGGGTGAACTATAAATGAGTGGTTATCCGATAAGTTCCAAGGACAAGAAAAGCATTTTTTTTTAGCTCACCATATAGGTTGATCACAGCTAAAAAGTCAAGCAAAACAGGGCCAGGTGTGAAGCAGGACTGAAACTAATGATGCCATTCCGGTGTGGTGTGCTCTGTTGAGCAACATAGCTATATATATACAATGGGTTCACCATGCACCTAACTTCTTGTATTCTCCACTGACTGATAACCAGACACCATTTTCTTTGTTGCTAGCATTAAGAAGATATACATACAATATGCACATAATACAACTCACAAAAACCCAGTTTCCTCCCCAGGAAACCAACGCCCACCTGCTGTGGGGCACCAAAAAAATGGGGAACCTAACAAGCTTCCTCAGTGGGTGCAACAAATTGTGACCTTTTTGCCCTACACGAGAGCAGTACCCTGCTTGGCACCAATCAGACCCAAATCACTCCTGCTGCACACACTCAGCACATGCTACATGGATCCATCTTCCAATGATGGAGGATCCACTGAGACGTAGCCCATGCCTGCCATTCTCCCAGTATACTTGCTCCAGGATTCCCACTAGATTCCTCTGTACCCAGCCCACTACCGTACAATGAGATCTCTTGAGCCATCGCTTTTGGGGATTCTTGCAGTGAGGCACTCAGAATGCTGTTTCCTTTATTTTGGTGAGTAAACAGCTCCAACTACCCTTTCGGTAGGAGTGAATGCTGTTTCACATGCCATGAATCATCTCAGACCCAGCATTGTTGCAGGTAGAGCACTACAGGACATGGCATGTAGAAGTATACCCTTCCAGCAACAAGTCAAGGTTGAAACAACAGAAGACTCAGTGCAAGTAGCAGTAAGGGATATCTTCAGCTTAAGTCTGGATGGGGGAGGGCGGGGAAAAGGTGTTAATACTTAAGAGTATACTGGGATATCTCGAGATACGTTAGTTTTGAATTTGTATCAATCCCAGGACAACTGCCTTATCTCTAGGAAATTCTTTTTGCTCTCCAAGATTTGTTGTACTCTATATAAAGCATCAATGAGGCTCAACAATATCAAACATGCTACATTATGCCAATCCCTTTAATTTATAACCTTGATTAATCAATAATATGCCATATCATGAAAAAAGATATTGATCTGAGGGTAAGTATTTGTCTAGGCATGAGTTGCTAGTGACATACACAAAGTATAATCATGACTTTAGCTTTGTGACAAGTTAAATTTCTCTAACTTTGACCAAGTTTTAGAAAAATATATTAACATCTACAATACCAAATAAATGCACTATTTAGATATCTTTCATGGTAGATTTAATGAAACTATTTAATGTTTGTAGATGTTGGTGCATTTTTCTATAAAAATTGATCAAAGTTTCACTCAGCACAAAGTTAAAGTGGGCTATAATTTGGAAAGGAGAGAGTAGGACTTAATTGTATCCAGTACAATGGCACATGATATGAAATAAAATATTATGAAAAAAAGGTAACATAATAGCATAGTGCCACCTCCATTTACAAATAGTAGTCAAAATAACTGTGGTAGAAATCATACCTCACTGCTTAGGACCTTGAATGATTTGAACATGTAATGGGCAGTAACAATTCCTCCCACTCAATACAAAGTTTCAAGCAGTATCCGAGAAAGGCATTTACTTGGCCATAGGCTGAAAATTGTTACATCATCAAAAAAGAGGCAGTCTGTGCAGAGTTATGAAGGAATGCTTCAATTGATAGCCAGGGCCTGGGACTGAAAAAAGGAAAATCGTACACACCTCAATAGAAGTGGATTCCTTGGGCTGCACTGCTGCAGTGGAAGAGAAAGGAACAGAAATCAAGCAATGACAAAGGAGTATACCCATTTAAGGTTTACAAGCAAAATGACAGATGAAAAGTTTTATAGAATGGCAAATTGCAGCAGGCACAAAGAAATTTGTTTCGTAGATTGTCGAATTTAAGGTGTGTACTATACATAGGTTCTTTGCAGAAAAGGCAGTTTACACTGAAAAGGATAATACAGCATTATAGGTTGATGTCACTTCGTCCTTTTCAATTGTGCAGTGTAGAACATTGTACTCATTTGCACTAAATACATATTTAAAAAATTGATGTTCATTCAGTATAGGCACCTCCCGTATAAAATGCAGGGCTACTAAAGCATAATGCTCACTAATGAGAAAGTCAGAGGTCAGAACAGTAAAGTTCAGTACATGCCTACAATTTTCTTCTAGAAAATAGACAGATGAAGCAGAATCCTTATTGTAATTTGTGTTTATCAAGCAAGGAGTACACAACCATATTTTGTGATCCATCATAATGGTTTGTAATTTGTGTTTATCAAGCAAGAAGTACTCAACCATATTTTGTGATCCATCATAATGGTGTGAAAATAAACTACTAGAAAAGGTGTCAGTTTTGGGTATCTCGACTGTAAACAAAGAAAAGGGGCCAGAGCCACTAACAACGCAGAACAAATTTCCTGTTCAGTGCTTTTGCCTGTTGTGTTTTGATAACTGATTATAGTAATGGCAAAGGTGCATGCTCATGTAGCTTGAAATATACAACTACACCTTTTAAGCCTGAGAATCTATCCTATGAAGTAGTCTAAAAAAAGGGCGTACCCAGTGCAAAGAGCTCCCGCTCTGTGCGGGGTCTGGGGAAGGGTGTCAGTGGCAAGCCTTACCCTCGCCTGTGCAATCCTATGAAGTAGTCTATTTATATTAAATAACTACAGGCATTTTCCAGCCTCTTATGTTGCTGATGACTTTTTCAGCCAAAAGTGAATTCATATTGTAGAATGTTACATAAAGAACAGGTAAACTCTATCAGAAACTAGCCTAGAACTTGACTGCAAATATATAGAAATAGCTATAGGGTAGAATAGGGGGTTATTAAGCAAAAGAGTTTAGATCTCATAACAAGTCCATCTAATGCACTAGACTATTGTAAAGATTAAAGACTCCTCAGCTTCATTGTCTCACTTATTCTGTATTGTTCATCTAACAATGATTGACTGTGATAAATATACTTTTTTCTTAAAACAGTAGAGAAGAACACTAATAAATTTATGAAGCATTTGACCAGCAAGGATGCAACTATATTGATTACTGTAGCACTCCGGACCAGCCAATGCATGGCAGTGGTCCAAAAGAACAATGAAATGGTTCCCATGGGAATTTTGCGGCCAATGACATTGCGTAAATATTTTTTTCTCGAAGCATAAATTGACATATAAAATAGCTGAAAGTAGATTTTTCAGCGGGTTGCTTTTGTGTGACTATAGCTGGACTTGTGCTTCCACATAGTAAAACTGTTTACTGGAGCAGAACTCCCCTACATACAGAACACAACCATAACTTGCAAGGAACGATAAACATAGTTTACGGTAATACCAGCAATCATGTTAGCCATGACAAATATACACTGAGGTAACACCAGATTCAAGAAACGTAAGTCCTGAATACCATTGGCACCTAAAGCGTTAAGTCATTTCTCATGAGTAGTTTATGTCATGCTATGGAGACAGTGCAAACTAACTGGATATGGAAAAGATTATAAAAAATGGATATGCAAAGGGATAGATAAAGCAGGAAAAGGTGATGAAGTCTGCCTCCCTTGAAAAATAAATACACACCTGTTGGAACAAGTATAGGTAGAAACTACAAAAGTCCCTTGAGTATTAGGACCTGTTTGGATACATTAGCACTAAAAATTAGCAGCTAAAATTAGTACT
The DNA here is from genome assembly GCF_019320115.1 of Miscanthus floridulus. Lineage (NCBI taxonomy): Eukaryota > Viridiplantae > Streptophyta > Magnoliopsida > Poales > Poaceae > Miscanthus > Miscanthus floridulus. The sequence continues at coordinate 106,144,022 of NC_089585.1, read as the reverse complement.
AGTGGATCCAAACAAACCTGCTAATTATTAGCTAGGGGGCTGCTAACTATTAGTTCCATTAGCTGATTTGGAGTTGCTAATAGGTGCTAATAGCTCATATGCACCTTCAACTCACTATCCAACAACCTATTAGCTGGTGGATCCAAACGGCCCCCTACTAAAAATTAGCTAGCTAAAAAATTGCAGCTATTAGCTATTAGCTAGCTAATTTTTAGTGCTAATGGGTCCAAATAGGCCCTTAATCAAATTGTACTTGTAAGGGCAATATTATTGCACATGTGTAGGTTAATGCACGAATATAATAATATTGGAATCTTTGCTTATGGGTGTCATTGACACGACTTAGTAAGAAAGTTAAAGAACCATATTCCACATTGCATACACCTTTTTTTCTTTATGGAAAAGGTGAATACGCAAATAGTATGCATTTCAGATTTAACAAAGTGATATAATTAGCTCGATTCAATGTCCTTGCATCTATCATATGAATAAAAAATCGCTTGAATGCAATTCTATTATTTCAAGTTACAATTTGAAGACTCTAGAATGCTCCGTCAGTTTATCATAGCAAGTTAGCAACTGCTATTTGAAAATGGGAAGTACCTTTACTTTCAGAAAGGCCTAAGCAGAATATTTCTACTTGAGTGCCAAAGTGACAATAGTCAGCTTACAAGGGTAAGCGATGCTACATAAGGAGTTCAAGAATTGCTGGAGATAATAATAGGTAGGCACTGGATTCCTTGGAGGATGATGAGATGAAATGATTGTTCAGAGTGTGTGCAGGCATGGCATATTTATAGATTTCAATAAGTAACAGGTGCACTTTGCGGAATGACAAAATAGAACTTGACTAGTATTGCATTGGCTGTGTGCCTTTTAATACAATTCCACTATGCAGGTATATAAATAGCATAAAGACTAAAGACAAAATGGACCACATTCGGAGGGCAGTGTCAAACCATAAAGCATGAAGTCATGTATCAGAAACGTAGAAATTTCATGAGCTTGAAATCACACTTGTCAAATTAAAGATGCAACATTACTTTAGGTCATTTGTCAGCATAGCAATCCCACTTGCTATTGCTAGAGTTTTTTTAAACGCAAATGGCAGGAGCTCTGCCTCTCAATTAAGGGGAAAAGAAATTATGTACAGGGTGGATTTGAGTTCAATATAAAAAAAGCCACACCAAGGGCGAGCAAAAACACAATAAGAAGGAACTAAGGGGGCTGCACCAATCTCAATTGCTAGAGTGATTTCAACATAAGAGGTTCATTTAAATCCTCAACATGGTATGTTTGAAAGTTGCCAAAAATATCACTAGAAATTGGTGCGCTCCTTGCGTGCCCTACCAGCCAAACAAAGGCAGCTGCAGAAAACTCTTCAGTTTGGATGAAAAAAGAAAGAAAGCAAAGATTTTTTTTCTCGAAAACGCAGGAGAGCTGCGCTTCATTATATTAAGAAGATAATAAAAAGGGGAAAGAACCCATACAACAACACAACACACACAACCCACTCTGCAGCAGCAGCAGCTGCTGCTAGGAAACTAACGCACCCGTGACAGAGAAAACACGACCACAATAGACAGGGCGCTAACCACCCGGAGCGAGGGCATCCAAGAGGGATAATCCTCGAGCCCCCGCCAAAGACCACGACCTTCTGTCATCTTCCGCTACAGCAAGAGCGCCTGCAACACTTGGGGCTGCACCATCAAAAACACATCTGTTGCGGTGTGTCCATAAGGTCCAAGCTCCCAGGATTATGAGAGAGTTGATTCCTTTCCTTACCATGTCACTAGCAGCATTGCTCACTCTCCCACCACGAGTGAAAGGATGTTTCTGTGGACTGCGGGAAAAAGCTTGGAGTCCAATCCGAGAAAAGAAACGGAACCAAAATTCTCTTGCAAAGACACACTGGACTAAGAGGTGATCAATAGTTTCTGCAGCCTGATCACACAAAGGGCAGTGCTCAGGATGAGGGAGTCCACGGCGTGCAAGGCGATCCGCTGTCCAACATCGGTTGTGAGCCACCAACCAAACAAAGAAGCGGCATTTGGGCGGGTGCCCAAGTCTTCCAAATTCTTTCACAAGGCTCAAAAGATGTAGACCCCACAAAAAGTCCCTTGTATGCAGTCTTGGCCGAATACTGTCCATCTGAGGAAAACCGCCAAATATGTCCGTCTTCAACATCCGGTTGCGAAAGGAAATCAGATAGGACGTCCCATAGGAGGAGGTAATCAACAATTACGCCAACCGTGTGAACCCCTTTTATATCAGAAATCCAAGTCTGGTTGGTGAGGGCATCCTGGACAGTTCGTTGTTTGGTCCTCCTTTTAGGATGACGGCGAAAAGACGAGGTGCAAGATCTGCGATACATTGGCCATGGAGCCAACGGTCTGTCCAGAAAAGGGTGTTCGCTCCATCCCCAACTTCTGAGTAAACAGCCACTGCAAAGAAGGTTCTGACTTGCTCTGGAACATGAATTGGAAGATTAGCCCATGGGCGATGCGGTTCTGTTTTTTGTAGCCAGACCCATCTCATTCGCAGTGCCCAGCCAAGGGATTTAAGGTCTGAAATTCCTAAACCCCCAGGTTCTTTAGGAATACAAACCTTACCCCAAGCAACAAGACAGTGCCCTCCTTTTGCATCTCTGCGGCCTCTCCAAAGGAACCCACACCAAATTTTATCCACTGCTTTAATAGCCCAAGGTGGAATATCAATGGCCATAATTAGATAGATGAGCATACCAGTGAGCACAAACTGAACTTGAACCTTTCTTCCAACCTTTCATCAAATCTGCTTTCCAGCCAGGAAGCTGATCAGCAATGCGGTCAATAATAGGCTGAATTTGATCCTTGGTAACCTTCTTCAAAGAGAGAGGCAATCCCAAATATTTGCATGGGAAGTCAGTGAGTGCACAGGGCAGCAGGTTTTGCACTGCTGCAAGCTCCGCATCGCCACATCTGATGGGCAACACATTGCTCTTTTGTAAGTTTGTCTTGAGCCCCGTTGCTTCTCCAAACAAATTGAGGATACCCAAGGTTACAGCAATGTACCAACTTCTGGACGGAGGAACATAACCACATCATCCGCATAAATGGATATTCTATGATGTAAGCTGCGCCTAGATAGTGGCTGCAGCAAGCCTTCATTTTCAGCCTTCGAAATCATGTGCCCCAATACATCCATAACCAGGATGAACAACATCGGGGAGAGAGGGTCGCCTTGCCGCAGCCCTCGTCAATGTGCAATATTGTCACCTGGGATCCCATTTAACAAGACTTGAGTTGAGGAAGAAAATAACAGCCCGCTGATTATATCCCGCCAAATTTGTCCAAAACCGAGCTGCTGCAATATCTCAAGTAGGAAGGGCCAGGACACGGAATCAAATGCCTTCAAAATATCCAACTTGAGTAGAATTCGGGGCTGCTTCTGCTGATGAAGGTACCTTGCTGTCTGTTGCACTAACATGAAGTTATCCTGTATAAAACGCCCTTTTATGAAGGAGCATTGGTTAGGAGAGACAATCTGTTGCAGCCTAGGGGCAAGACGATTAGCAAGCAGCTTTGTTATTAGTTTGGCAAAACTGTGGACCAAGCTTATGGGCCTGAAATCCTTGGGTTGTTCTGCACCTTCTTTTTTGGGGGAGGGTGATGTAAGCTGAATTCAGAGTTTCAAAATTTACCATTTTCCTGCTCCATACCGCTGAAATTGCTACCATGATGTCTTCTTTTATAATAGCCCAGCAGGATTTATAGAAACGACCCGTGTACCCGTCTGGCCCGAGGGCCTTTATCTGAAGGTAACTGCTGGATCGTCCTCCACACCTCATCTTCAGTGAAGGGAAGTTCAAGCTCCGACATGTCTTGTGCATTAATTCCCAAATCAGCCAAGTTGATTGTGTGCTCCCTAACTGTACAGGTTCCCAGCAGGTTTTCATAAAAATCATCAATGACTGCAGCCTTGTCCTCATGGCTGGTGCAAATTCGTTCTCCTGTAATAAGTTTCCCAATAAAATTCTTCCTTTTCCGGTGCCGGGCGTGCATATGGAAGAGTCTTGTATTAGCATCACCATCTTTGAGCCAGCTGATCCTTGAGCGTAAGCGAGCCATTGTGCGCTTGAGGGATGCGAGGGCCAAGCTATGCTTCTTCAGATTGTTCTTGAGCCATACTTCTCCAGGGGAAAGCTGGCGGTTGTCTTGGGCGATCTCGAACTGATGCAAAAATTTCTCTTGCCAAGGCAAGCTGAAAGCTAACCTGTCCCACCGCCTTATCACTCCAACTCTCAGAAAATTATAATTGTAAATAGAGAAAGAAGATGTTTTAAGGGCGGGCCTGATGCAAGCGGTAGAGTCTTACCGCCTGTGACCGGAAGGTCCCGGGTTCGAGTCGCGGTCTCCTCGCATTGCACAGGCGAGGGTAAGGCTTGCCACTGACACCCTTCCCCAGACCCTGCACAGAGCGGGAGCTCTCTACACTGGGTACGCCCTTTTAGAGAAAGAAGATGTTTCTCTTGGTTCAGTACATATATCACCTGAAATTGTTGTTAACCGGATCTGACACATTACAACTAAGAAATGTAAAGTTATATATGTAGAGTTATTTAGACAGGTATGCTACATAAGAGAAGGAACAACAGGCCATATTGCACATATGGTTAGAAAGTACTGCCTCCGTCCCAAAAAAAAATGTAATTCTCACTTTTCAATGAGTCAAACGATTTGAAGTTTGACCAAATCTATACAAAAATGTGCTAACATTTATGATACTGAATAGGTACCAGGGTGGGCGAAACTCCTATGGAACCATTCAAAATTCACAGCCTTTCACAATCCTATTCGGATCTTGCGAGACTGGAATAGGAAACGAAAGTCATCCTGGACGATGCTAGGAGCTTCTTCCCCACATATATCCATCCTAAGCTGGAACTGGCTACCCAACTGGCCGGATTCCAAATTCTCTTGCTTGGCTTCGATGATTGGGACATCGAGGATGGCCACGTGAGAGAGAGATTTCAAATTTGATTAATTATAGAATATATTTCATAGTATTAGAACGTAGGATTGCAAAAGCATAGGAATAGGAAAAACATAGGAATTTTGCATGAATACAATTGCAAAACAGAGGATCAAGGTAGGTGCTTGGATGGGTATAGGAAATTCATAGGAATAGGAATTGTATAATCTCCCGTGGTGTGATGTGATGCTTGTCTTCTAGCTCTTATTTCTCTGTGATATCATTGATTTGGCTCTTGATTGGCCTCGTTTCTACGCAAGCCACAGAAACAAAGATGTAGGAGTGGATATTTCTTTCCCGTACTTTTCCTATGAAATCAGCTGCTCAGGAATGTTTCCTTCCAATTTCCAACGGTTCAATCCTAGGAGCCAAAGGGTGCTACAGTGTTCAATCCTATAGAAAAGGAAATCCTCCATTTTTCCCATGGAATTCCTGTAAACCTAAGGAGGCCTAAACCTATTTGGAGACATAAATGTTGATATTGTTTTATATAAATTCAGCCAAACTTAAGATAGTTGATTTTGGCCATATCTAGAATTGCATCATTTTTGGACGGATGTAGCAATAGACATTGTTTGTTTCAGCTAGTAAGCTAGCAGCCTAGCACGGTACAGCCCATTTGGGTTTTTTTTCTAGCCATATATCATGCTGATCAGAATTCTTAAGTATGAAATGTTTTATCCGGTATTCTGTAACACTGATCTAAATTTACATTCATGGTACTAAAGCAGATCCATGATTATAATATGAAAAGAAATCACCCATAATATGTCACAAAGAAGTTCACAAAAGTGTCTAGTCAACTAAAACAACAACAGTTTTCTTCAATGCCAAATGTCAAATAAACATGTGAAGGGGTAAACTCGGCTGTTTCTACCTGCTCACAAAGTTTGTGGTCCTCTGCCACTAAAAGGTGAATCTGTGAATGCTGAAGGGCCGGTGGATGGAGCACTGCGTTCTGCGTTGGTGATCAGCAACAATGTCAATGCCTAATTAATTGATTTACAATTCGGTTAGATATAAATGAAATTACTACCTTGTTTAGACTTTGCTCCAATACACATCTGTCTTGCTCATGTTGCTAGGAGACATCGTAGATTCAGAAGTATGTGCATTGCAGGTCCCTCTCCATACCAAAATATGTAGTTGACTAAAACAGCAGCAGGCTCTTCTAAAGCAAACGCCAAGTACTGACCAACGGGAGATCATACACAAAAGGGCTTTCCCCAACAGGTGGTGACAAAAAGGTGGGTTCTTGTGGTTAAGCATTTTTGCTTTCTCTGTGCAAGGGAAAAATTATTAGAGATGCATGACAAAGTATGCATAACCAACTAAGAAATGTTACCAAGTGACAGCAGTTTTCAGAGCCTAAATGGAAAGGCTTAGTGACTACAAATGCACTACATGGTAGTAAGTTAATTTCTATTCGGCATGATGTGTATAGCTAGTTTTATTTGGTTAGGTGGATGGTTAGTTAGCACTGAGATACTATAAATCGAGTACTAAAAGATTTACTTGTCCCATGGCATTATCCAGTATTTCTCTGACAAAATGAACAAACAAACTAATTGAATCAGCATATTTTTTCCATGGCTAAACATAACTTTAGCCTACCCCAACTTGTTTGGGACTTAAAGGCTTTGTTGTTGTTGTTGTTGTTGTTGTTGTTGTTGGCTAAACATAACTTGTCACTTGGCAGAGCAAAATACATGAAACTCAGCCTTGCATGTATAGTGCAATATATTAAGGCAAGTCTCACATGCAGATCAGTTCTAGTGGAAGAAAGAAGCAACTCAGATTGGGTTTCTGATTAAGTTGCATCTCTGTAAGCACCACAAGTGGTGAAGAACATTATGGGCAGCACATCTAAAAGGTTTGGTGGGGCAGTTGGGATCTAAAAAGCATTAGAAGGAGCTTGCATCAAATATAAGGGCACCATTGGCAGATCAATGCATGAAAGAAAATAGCTGAAAGGGCAAAAAAAAAAAGTGCAGCATGGTGGAGTAGCATCCTATGAACCATGTTTTTCAGTTCTGCAACATGTTGAAATGTTATGCAAGCTCTACAAGTTTAATAAAGCAGGGAGGTAGAGCTGATCACCAGTGTACTTTTCATGGTTTATGTATGCATATATCGGTTTTACACTTTCATAACTCTGAAGATCTATTGAAACAAATATAGACTAGGGAAAAACATAGAAAATGGTAAAAAGAAGAGACCTTGTCGGCATGTGATAAAGCTTGCAGAAGCCATGGTATCTGGTTGTGGCTTCCTGCGTCAGCGATATCGATTATGCCCATCTAGAAGCTTTCTACAGCTGCTCTTTCCGTCACCAAACTCCCCCAAATAAGTGAAACCTAAATAAACAAAAACTCTTGATCAGACAACTGAATCTGAGTTATGCAAATGTCGAACAAATATTGTAAAACCTGTTGAACTTGGACCACAATATAGTGCCACTATACTACACGAGTGAAAACTGACAGTTTCTCTAGACAAAACGGCTCTCCAGTTCAGTATAGCAGAACCGTTGCACCACATGACTCTATGCTGCTTTGCAATGCTTTTCCTTTTGAAAAGATGTTTTGTAATTAATCTTCCAGGCTCCTGCTTATTCCAAAATATGCTACACTTCACTTGAAGTTGAAATAGATCATTCTCAGCTTACCAACTAACTCAACAGTATGGTAAAACTCAATAAATGACGTGTCTAAATTTGTGCAGATAAGAAAAGGTTTCCTTTGGAGAACTTGGAAAACAGATATACAGATCTATACAAGTTATTGTTGAATTTCCTAGATAAGTTTCTACATCAATGCACAACAATGTTTATTTATCTCGAAATCTACATAAACCCTAGCATATTCTTTATTATTTGTAGAGCACAACAAGCTAGAGTTTGCAACTTTGTGCACCTATGGCTGGGTAATCCTCCATGTCTTGAATCTGCAGTGGAGGGCCGAGGTCGAGGCAGGATCACAGGAGGTCGGCGACGAGTCGAGGAGGTGCAGACCTCGAGGCAGAAGGGCGGAGAAGAGCCGAAGTCAGCGAACCGAGGCACGCCACCACGCCGACAGCTGAGAGTGCCCGGTGGGAGGGGGCCGCCAGGATCCGATTCGCGCCTGAGAGTGCCCGAGGTGGGAGACAGGGAATCAGATCGCCTGACTTGGCCCGAGCGACGTATGGCTGCACTAACCAAAATCGGACCGTCCACTTCCATCCAACGGCGAGACTCGGGAGACCAACCACGCTTCCAGCCAGCTGGTCCTCGGCCCATGAAGAGACGGCCTGTTTCCCAGAACAACGAGTTGTGCGGCTCGTTTTCTTTCTTTCTTTTTGCCGAGGCGTTTGTTGTTTGGGCAATTATCCTCTAAAGTTTAGTTTTCGTCTCTGAACTCGAAAATCATCTCCCTCAACTTTTGAAACCATTCATTTTACCTTTCAAGCCGGGTTATACATGGTTTTCAAAGACAATTTTATCTTTTTCTTTTTTATTTATTTTGGCTGAATATTTAAAAAATCATAGTAAATCACATAAAAATCATAAAATAGAAAATCCAATTTCGTTGGACTCCACGTGAGTAGATATATACAAAAACATATAATATGATATGTTTTAGTACAAAGTTTTTGCTGTAGCTTTAGATCTATGCTTTTCTGTAATTAATTCATAGCTGCAGTTTCTATGGTCCAATTATAGTAAAATTTTTATGGTGGTCTAATTATTATATGCTTTAATTGTAGTAAAAAATTTATACTCATTTCTATTTTTACACACTTTTAACTATTTTAAAACTATTTAACAAGCATAAAACTAAATAAATCTATAACTCAGTTATAGATGATCCAATGAGCATAAAATTTTTAATACAGTTCAATAATATATTAATTAGCCCATCATAAAAATTTCACCATAATTAGATCATAGAAACTGTAGCTTTAAATTAATTACAGAAAAACATAGATCTAAAGCTATAGCAAAAATTTTGTACGAAAGTATACCATATTATATATTCACTGTAGATGTACTCATGTGGAGTCCAAGAAAATTAGATTTTCTATTTTATAATTTTTCTGTGATTTACTATAATTTTTAAAAAATTCAGCCAAAATAAATAAAAAAGAAAAGACAAAACCATCTTTGAAACCCACCTATAACTGGATCAGAAAGGTAAAATGAACGGTTTTAAAAATTGAGGGAGATGGTTTACCCGGTTTTGAAGTTCAGAGAGAAAAACTAAACTGAGGATAGTTTAGAAAGGTAAAATGGATTTTTTTCCTTCTTGTTTTTAGGGCGGCCCTTGGCTTTTTTGGCACGAGGTTAGGACGCCTGCTCATGTTTCGTCTCATCATCCTGCTGCAGTCTCAGGTGCCGGCAATCGTCTCGTCGTCCCGCATGCTCAGGGTGCGTGCTAGGTGCTCAGGTTCCAGCGTACTTTGATCTAATTGCTTTTGTCCTCCCTAGTAACTCATTCGGTTGTTTTGGGTTTGATTCAAGGGAAAATCTGCATGTTTGAGAATTGAGATGGCAGATCGAGGGAAACATCAATTTGTTGCATGCATCAAAACTAAATCTGAATATCCAAGATGGAAGAGAAAAAAGGTGTGTTACACCATGGCTGTTCCTTTTTGTCCATGAGATCCGATAGAGCTTTTCTGTTGTTCAGATTTTTACTTAGCAGCAGATATAACATCTTTTCATCATTAGTTTTTATTTGTACAGAGTGTTTCATTCTGGTTTGTTACCTCTAAGTTGGCATGGAATTTAGTAATATAAATGAGGCCTAGATGTTTTTGGTTAGCTATGGAGGTCAAAAGAGTTTTGAGGTTAGAAAAAAGGTACACAAACAAAAGAAAGTCGGATGGGAAGGTTAGATCCTGCAGATTTGTTTGTGCAAATAAGGGTCATTGATTGCAAGATAAAAGAGGTCATCTAACAAAGTGTCCAAGAGCTGAAACTATAACCAATTGTCAAGTTCGCATGGGTCTTATTCTAGACCGAGAGAAGGAAAATTAAAAGTGACTGATCTAATTTTGGGACACGATCACATTCTTCGGTTGCCACAAACTTCACATTTGATGGTGTCCCATAGGAAAATTTCAGATTTACAAGGTTTTGAGATTGAGATGATGCAGGAATTTAGCCCAAAGCGGCACATGAGTTAGCCATTATCCAAGTTGGTGGCTCACTTAATCTTAGTTACACACTTCATGATCACAAGAGCTATTTACGAGGCAAGCGGTAATGGGAGATGGCATATGGTCAAGTAGGAAGCATGCTTTTGTACTTCCAGGACAAAATTGTTGAGAACCCGTCGTTCCAATATGCATTGCAAATTGACCTATGACGCTAAAATGCTCATTGACTATGCATATTTTGGTGATGTTGTTAGTCTTAACACTACTTTTCAACATGTGTTTTGACACTACCCACACAATATGCATTGAAGCGATGGACACGTGAAGCACGCAACGAAACAATACAGGACAGCCATGGCCGAGACATAATAGATAATCCAGGATTAGACAAAATGCTCCGTTGCCTTGGTCATCATGTCTTGAGCCTCTTGCTTGCCCTTCTCACTTGCACATGGTCATTTGCAACCAAGCCTTGCATTGATCTTCACCATCTTTTTGTCTTATGAGACCATGTCATATATCATAATCAATATGCTTATTCTTTTTTTATCATCTCACCATCTTCATTAACTATTCACTAGTTGAGCACTTGCATCACATGCACATGCCATCTCTCCTCCATGGCCTTCATTGTTCATCTCACATGAAACCTCATTAGTCCGGTGAAATTATCACTCAATTATCAAAACCAAACTGGGACTTTTAGTGGCACGAGCTAATGGCGTCGTGGCGTGGGTGCGGGAGGGGCATGGCCTAGAGCGGTAGTGCAAGCACCGCCCGCGGCCGTAGTGTAGGCGCGGCATCGACAGAAGATATATGAATGCAACCACAATGCTAAAAATTTTATGTAGATGGATCTATAGGTAAATCATCCAATCACATTGTTAAAAAATCACGTTGTTCTCACTATTTTGTTACACACCAAAAGGGAAAAACATAGATTCACATTCACATCTCCAGGTCATTTTTAGCAAAAGAAAAAAATGTACAAATCTTAGTACCACTTAATTTCTTCGATGCTATTTCATTTATAAAAGTTGCTACGAATGATCACATCATATATGGTATACATGAATTTTATTTTATCATTCCAAATGTAGTTACGGTTACACAATGTATGAATTTTGTTTTCTTTTCTACCTGAACCATGTTTCTTACCATACATTTGGATGACCATCCACAAATCTACTTGTCTCCAACCATGTAGATATTGTCATCTAAGGAATATTGGTTCTTACACAATGTGCCCAAGTTTCACATATACTACACATTTATGTTATTTCCTACTCAATATAATCATCCATTTATCTTTATTTTACCAATCATGTATTCATCTAAGGAATTTGGTTCTTATATGACTTCAGTAAGTTTCAATTATACTATTACACATACTTTTCAAATTTGCATTTTGGAAATAATATCCTAAAGATTTTGTAGTGCGCGAGGTATCACCTAGTATATATTTAATAGGCATAGCTATCCTAAATCTATCGTAGAGTGCAAATATGAGGACTTGTAGTCCTAGTCGCGTCCCTTCCAATTGACTCCATATCTCTACCTTACACTAATTGCAAGCAAGCTTGAAGTTTTGTGTATTGTTATTATCTACAACACTAGATTTAATAACAACACTTTACATTAAACATGAATGTGTATTACTATGTTATGCTCTAGTTGATATATGACTATCAACACTGTACAACTAAAAAGATCTAGGATGGCTAGAGGGGGGTCTGAATATCCTATTAAAAATTCCTTCAATGCAACAAGCCAACGACAGTAGGCACAAGTGATTAGTACAAGAGATAGCCCTAATAGCCACTACAAGCCTAGCCTAGTGCACTTTAATGCAAGCCTCCTAAATAATTCTAGTAGCAAGGATTACATCTACTACTAGAGCACTCAATCTAACCAAGGAAAGCTGCTGAACTAATCGAGCTACACAATAAGTAGCTACTCGAAGTAATCAACTCAAGTAGTTGAGCTACTCTAGCAACTACACAAGCACAAGAGAATACAAGTGTAGTAGAGGGCAAACCGAATAGGGTGAGACCTTGCCTTCTCGTACATAAACTGTAACACCCTCGGTGTTACACCCTAAATCATTTACTAAAATATGTCATGAGCATCATACTTGTGTGTTAATGCATGTCGTGAAGTGAGTAGATAATGCATTGCAACTAAAACGATCAACAAAAATGCAAAACAGAAGTTGCTCCATGATTCATACAGTTAACAAGTAGGGGTGTAAACTAATTTTTATTGAACAAAAATGCTATAGAACATGTATATGACACTTAAATAAAGTTTGAAGTACAAACTTTGTAGATGACAATGAAATACTTGGTATTAAAAAAGAATATTGCTAAGTAATATTTTTAGTAGCTTAGAAATGCAATCTGAAATTAAGATTAGCTCAAACACAGAAATTTTTAAGCATGTGGATAGCTAGACGTTGCTATGTTTATCAATTTATTTGGAGAGATTGGGTTGAGGAGTGGTGTAGTGCTATGATTTGATTTAGTAGTTCCATATGCCATCTGGAGTGTAGTGAAGCCAATTTAGATTTAGGAGCAACAGTTTGGTCGTGATCAACGCTTTAAAATTCATGCACGTCACATGTCTCAGGTTGGTTGGCGCCATGCACGCAGTCACCGCGCGGCCTTCCCACGCCGCGCACATGGCCGTGTCTCACACGGTCACCCTGTGCCGCCACACGCAGTGACCCCGAGGCCAGCCGCAGTGAGCCGTTGGCCCTGCACACTGCTGCCCTGCCTCACGCTGCCGCCATTGGTGCCGCCATGGCCGCGCTGCACTCTATCGCATCATAGTACTATCGACGAGCCTCGTGTCATGACGCTGCCGCTGCCATCGCATCATTGTTGCATCTGTGCCTATCCACTATAACCTCGCACCGTTGCTAGCCCAGTTCAAGGCTGTCGTTGCCACGCGCACATGGCCGAGCCACCGTCGCCATATCATTTAAGGCACTATGGCCGCATGGGCCACGCTGGTCGGACGCGCGCACACCTTATCTGTAGTGCATGCACGTGGGTGTGCTGATCACACCGCTCGCGTCTCGCCAAGGCGAGGACGAGCTGAGCCCACCTGCCGTACCACGTCTTTTTCTGCTCATGTCTCCCTGCCACCGTCGAATCACACTGGCGCCGTAGCTGCGTTGGGTCACCTCTCATCAATCCCTCTTGTCTGTACCCCCGCCCTCACATCCCATCTCCAGCCGCCCCCACCCCGCTTTGATTGCGGCTCAGCCGAGCCTCAATTTTGGAGCTTCGCCCCACCACCGCACCGTTAAGACCCATCACCACTCGTGCCTTGGCTAGCCTCCATCAGTTCCCCCTGTGCAAATTCCTCTACACAACTAGCATCGCCTTGACTCCCTCTCCACTTGCACGCCTTAGTTGAACCGCTATCATCTCCCCTTCATCGCTGACGTGACCGTGTCGCCGTGGTGCGCCACCGCACGGCTCAGCCGCACATGCCCAGCCTTCCTCCAACATCTTTCGCCCCAAGTGTCACCTCAGCCTGGTCCATGGTAGCCTCTTGATGCTCATGAGCTAATCAATTAGGCCTGTAGCTACCCCAGCCCACTAGAACAGTGGCGCCACCGTCGTGGATGGCCGCACGCAGCAACCTTTTCTAGCCAATCGTGTCACCCTGCACCGCTGCTTAGCATAGCCGCTCAGGTCAAAGATGGTGTCGACCTGTTAGGTGGGCCCACTCAGGCCTAGGTGTCTAGTGTAGGTGCTCAGTGCTGCCGCTCACCGTGCTGTCATGCACTGAGTCACCGAGGGTGCACGCGGGTGAATTAGAGAAAGGCCTAGGGGTTAAGTGTGAAGTGAAGAGAGGGAGAAATAGTGTTAGTACTTAGTTGTAATTCAGGAGAAGGGTCTATTTTGCAAAAACATCAGTGCACGTGGGGTTTCCCTGTCGCGGGCCATCTCCGCATGGGTCGCATAGCTGGCTGCCATGTGCTCACGCGCACGCTGCGTCGCGTGGGCCACGCAGGAGAATTCATTTTTCTTTTTCATAAGGAATTAGAAATAGTTTTCTAATATAATTTTTGAGCTGATCTTTGATAAATCATATAAAATCATGTAGGTGTCCAAAAATTATGAAATAAATTCTATTAAGTCCTAAAATTGTGCTCTATCTATTAGTATACTTAGTTCATATATATGCATGTTGATACCAGGAGCTATTAAATCACTTGAAAATGTTTAATATTGTTAGAAGAATTATTGTAGGAATTTTTGTGGTAAATTGGTGATAGTTTTAGCCCTAAAAAATTTATAGCAGCATCGTGGTATTATTATGTGCTCACTGTAATTTTTGTAGCTTTAGAATAGACTAAACATAAAGGTAGTTAAATGCTCTTTGTTTCAAATATACATTAAATCATTAGTAGAAATAAAGATATATCATCCGTTTGTAAAGCTTGGTGTTTGTTAGTTGAACCCAACACTTTGCTTGGTAAAGATGATAGTTAGCTTAGTGCCTTAGTCATTAGAGCTAGCTTAGTAGCTTAGTATGCATATTCTTATTTTAAGAGTTGTTGTTGCATAAATGCTAAGTGTTGCATCGTCATGGCATACATGCAGAGAACGAGTTGGTGGAGTTCGTGACCACCGGAGAGCAGGAGTACGAGGAGGTGATTGAGGAGTATGAGGAGAAGGTTCTTATATAGGAGGAAGCCTCGGAGCCACCAGCGACTGACTTAGTTGACACCCCGCCTGCCCAAGGCAAGCCTCAATGCATAACCCTTATTTTGAATAATCACTAGATATATATATGTGATATGCATTCACGTTATAGGATTTATATTGAAACTACATGCGTAGATAAACTTACCTATGAGTCCTACTAGCATAGGTCGAGTAGCTGATATGCTTAGGCTATCGATAGCGTGAGTAACCTACCGTTACTCACAACAGGTGATTATTATTATTACTCTCATGATAAAATGGTAAAAGGAAATGGAGACCGGGCAGGGCTGTGGCACAGGTATTGGTGGGTGTAATAGGTTGTGTCCTATGGCCAATAGGGCATAGCTTGTTTACACTATTTTCCCTATCCATATCGATTAAGAACTATCCATTGTTATAGATGGTAAACAGGTCACAGACTTATTATCCTGAGCACATACTTGCTTATATAAGCGGGAAGGCTCATTGCTCTCTTATCATGGGTTCTGGCTCTTTTCGGACCGACTAATTGGAGGTGAGGATGGTGGAGGTCTAAGCACCACACTAAGTCCAGAACTCAGGAGTGGGGGCTTGGAGTCCAAGTTTGGACGGGGACCTGGACCCCTTGACAGGACAGTGGTGGGTTGGTCTTGCTTGTGCTTGGGGTATAAGCGAGGCATGTGTTTCGAGGTATCTAGCTGGGATACATTGGTTCATGAATCATCGTATGATACGATACGACTTGGCTATGGTCTAGCACCATAGTAAGAATTGAAAGATGAAAGGGGATGAATGGATCTGATTGCTCAACTCTTGCTTAAAACTAGAACAGGTGCTTACATAGAACGGTTAGCTAATGAACTAATCATGACTGCTAATAAAACACATACATAAGGATTCACTACTAGTAATGTTTTTCACAAAAAGGAAACCTAGCAATCCATAAAGCTTATCATATCCTTTAGGGTCGGGAAATTATTCCCACTAGTTGGATAAGTCTTACAAGTATATTGTGTACCTAGGGTTTATTTACCCCTGTTGTAGGTGCAACTTGAGGAGTGGTTGTTGTGTAGAGGATTCTTCTGGTGGGCATAGACGGATCCTTGTATCTTATCATTAGATGTTTATTTAAATTCCGTTATTTAAATTCCGTACTCTAAACTTGGTATTGTAATAATGTATTTCCGAGAACTCTTATTGTATAAAATAGACTAAGTATTATAAACTCGTTCTCATTATTAGATTCTAGATGAAAAACATAGATTGTTTGAGTTCTCCCTTGGGGTGTGCTCGACAGAACCATCTAGTGTAGCTTACTTTCGGGGTGCTTAACGTCTAGTGGAAGACAAGTGCCTCAAAGGTGTGTTATTTTGGGTGGTTCTGCCATAGGTGGTATTAGAGACAATAATGAGTCTATGAGTTTAAAAATTCTTTTCAAAACATAAAATTTGACCAACATAAGCTTTGTGAAAAGTAGGATGCGATAAAATTATGTAAATAAGTATAAGCCCTAGCAATATGGTCTATCTAGGATAGCAGCACTGGTTTTATCTAATCAATTTTCTATAGGTACACTAACTTACGCTGCATAAGAATCGTTTAGCAAGCGGAAAGTGAGCGTACGATGTGCCAATTTTTTTTTGCAAATGCCACTATATTCTGGCTTGAGTGAACGGGTAGGACGATGCATGCATCATGAAAAGAAAATCTTGCTTAAACTAATCTCCCCCACAAGTATAATTTGGATTAGTGAATTGATAGGATAACCTAAAAGAATGTTTTAATAAAAGGCTTATCATTTCTTAAGTCTCTTGTTCCTAATCTGGAGGGTTGTCCCTAATGGTTGGTTCTTATCTGTTTATAGATGAACCTAAGATCTGGTCGGGGGAGTACTAGCGCTGGGGTAGACCAGGGTGATAACGGTCATGGTGAGGACAATGGCAACACCACTGGGGACAGCCACAAGGCCCCACTTCTGGCTCCTCCTCTGTGACCACCACCTCCGATGACCCATGCAAAGATGATGGTAGAGATGTTGGCTGCTCAATGCGAGTCAGCCCGTGCCTTGGAGATGCTTGCCCAAGCTATTGGTGGCTTCGCCCGTGGAGGCCCTAATGGCAACGGTGGGAACAGAGGTGGTGCTCGTGCTCCTATGGGGCCCTATTCCTACTCGGACTTCTTAAAGACATACCCGCCCATGTTCACGCTAATTGATGAGCCTCAAGATGCAGAGCATTAGCTTTGTATTCTAGAGTAGAAGTTTTAGCAGCTTCTAGGGTCTGCCAGTGCATGGTGGGATACTTTCAATGCCATGCAGCCGACGAACCACCGTGTGACTTGGTAGGAGTTTACCACTGCTTTCCGTGAGTACTATATTCTCATTGGTTTGCTAAATAGGAAGTTGACTAAGTTCCTAGATCTAAAGCAAGGGAGTTTGATTGTGATGGATTATGTGAACAAGTTCAACCATCTTGCATAGTATGTTAGGACCCATATAGACACTAATGAGAAGAAGAGGGACCATTTCTATCGTGGCCTCTCTTACATCTTGCAAAAGGAGCTATACACTGGGGGATATCAGACTTTTGGTGCTTTGATGAATGCAGCCATTGCTATGGAGGGACTTCAGCGTGATTCTCAGGTGGAGTGGAAGCACAAGCGGGTGATCACTGGATCTTCAGTCACCCATAGGCTCAGAAGGTGTAGATTGTCAGGAGGATGTCCTATCACTCTCTGGGTGGACAGATGTCCTGTTAGTTTCAGCAGGCTTACCAGGCACCTCCCACCCACTATTGTGCACCTACTCAGCAGATTGAAAGCTCTAGTTTGGTTTTAGTGAATTGATGAAACCCTAAGTGCTAACCTAGTTTATCAAAGTGATTATGAGATAGGTAGCACTACTCCAAGTGATTAAGCATGTGAAGATCATGACATGATGATGGTGATGGAATGGTGATGATCAAATGCTTGGACTTGGAAAAGGAGAAAGAAAAACAAAAGGCTTAAGGCAAATGTGAAATTGATAGGAGCTTTTTGGTTTAGTGATCGAGACACTTAGAGAGTGTGATCACATTTAGGATCGATAGTCATATTATTAAGAGGGGTGAAACTCATATCAAAATGTGGTTATAAAAGTGCCACTAGATGCTCTAACTTATTGCATATGCATTTAGAATCTAGTGAAGTGCTAACACCCTTAAAAATGTTTGTGAAAATATGCTAACACACATGCACAAAGGTGATACACATTGTGTTTAGCACTTGGGAGCAAGGGTTCGAAACTTCACTGGCGGAGTGTCTGCCCATAGAGTGTGGATAGTCCGATGGTCCCATCGGCGCCCTATACAGAAAAGATAGGGTTTCACAGAGTGGACCAGACACTTGCCTCAACTGGACCGGCATGTCTGGTCAATGGAAGCAGTGAAGACGCTAGCATCGGTCTTTGACCAGACGCTAAGTGGGTGCGTTTAGTCCCGCTGACGTGGCAGTGCAGAGAAGAGGAGAAGGACCGGACGCTATTGCTGTGTCCGATCATGACCGACCGAACATGTCTAGTCATAGTTGAGTAGCTTTGAGAGCTCTCTGGACTCGACTGTATGCTGCCCCTTCTATGTTTGATTGTGATCGAACTGACACATCCAGTCGCGAGTGGTACCTTACTAGAAGTGACTAGATGCTAGGGTCCTGTGTTCGGTCCTACACTATAGAGTGTCTGGTCACAACTTAAATGTACTGATGACTGTTGAGATTGGGCGATCAGCATTTGAAGTAGGGACCACGTGGCGTGCATCGTGCGACCAAACGCTGGGGTCCTACATCCGGTCGATCTAACCGGTGCGTCCAATTGGCCTAACTTTTTATAGAACAGAGAGCCAACGGCTCTATTCGTGGGGGCTCTCTATTTAAGCCCTATGGCCAGCTCAAGCTCACTCTCTTGGCCATTTGCATTAACATAGCAACCTTGTGAGCTTTGCCAAAACCCTCCCACTCATCTCTATCATTGATTCATCATCTTTGTGAGATTGGGAGAGAATCCAAGTGCATTGCTTGAGTGATTGCATCTAGAGGCACTTAGCATTCATGTTTCGCTGTGGGATTCACTTATTGCTCTTGGTGGTTGTCACCACCTAGATGGCTTGGTGCAGCGAAGGAGGATTGGCACGAGTTGATGATTGTTCGTGGCCATCTTCTGGTGATTGTGAGGGGACTTGTGCCTTCTCCAGTGGAGCGCCAAATGGTAACCTTAGTGGATTGCTCATGTCATTGAGTTACCTCACTTGTGGGTAGGTTCTTGCGGTGTCTAATTATGTGGACAAGGTTCGTGCAACACCTCTTAGCCATCGGACCACCAAGTGTTGGTTGACACAATGGGGACGTAGCATGTTGGCAAGCATGTGAACCTCGGGAGAAAATTGGTTGTCTCTTGCCCTTTGGTATTCTCCTGATGATTGAGTTAGTATTCATCTTGTGATTGGTTCACTCCTCTATGCGGTGGTATAATCACCTTACTTACTTATTTACTTACCCGCAAACTAGTTGTAGTAAGCTCTTTAGTGTAGCTAGAATTGAGAGCTTAAGTTCATTTAGTGGAACTCTTTAGTGTAACAAGTGTAAGAGCTCTTAGTGAGTAGTGACTTAGTAAATTATGTGTCTAGTGATCATAGTAACTAGAATTATTGGATAGGTGGCTTGCAACCCTTGTAGAGCTAGAGCAAGTTTGCTTTTTGCTATTTGTCATACTAATCAAATTGCTCTAGTTGGTTTGTAGATTTTAAATAGGCTATTCACCCTCTCTAGCCATATTAGGACCTTTCATAGGTGCAACAGCAGCCTCAGGGACAGTAGGTTCTGCCTCGTCAGGGACAGGGGAACAAGTCTGGTGTTTGTTTCAAGTGTGGCAAGGAGGGCCACTATGCTCGGGAGTGTCCACAGAACAAGCCTGTGCAGTCTTCCCAGCCTTCAGACAACTCCCGTCTGGTCAAGAGGACGATTATCAAGAAGAAGGTGCCCATAAGCCGCTCTGGGTAAGTCAACTTCACTCAGACTGAGGAGATTTTGTAGAATGAACCTGTGATGGCTGGTATGTTTACCATTGATTCCCACCCAACATATGTGTTGTTTCATTCTGGTGCATCACATTCATTCATGAGTATAGGGTTTGCATAGAGGCACAATATATCTCTTATGGCTATTCCTATTGTCTATAGAATCAGTACTCCGACTGTGCGTTGTGCATTAATACTCGGATGGACACAATCAGATTAGTGCTAGCCACTCACACTTACCATCTCTAGTTCATGATGCTGCCTGGGCAAGGCATATATGCAATTCTGGGCATGAACTGGTTGCGAGTTTATGGGGTAGTCTTGAACCTTAAGCAGAGAGTTATTGCGTTACAGCTTCCTTCTTCCAAGGATAGGATGTCTCTCCTTATGTCCTCAGATCTAGCCTTACCAGTTATTGCTCATGTTGAAGCTCCTCTTGATCTTGCTTCTATTCCTATGGTCTGTGAGTTTTTGGATGTCTTTTCTAAAGATCTACCTAGGTTGTCATCGGATAGGGACGTGGAGTTTACTATTGAGTTAGAACCTAGCACTGCTCCTATTTCATGGTGTCCCTACCGCATGGCTCCTAAAGAACTAGCAAAAATGAAGAAGTAGTTAGAGGAATTCTTATAGAAGGGCTTTATCTGTCCTAGCTCTTCATCACGGGGTTGCCCAACTATTTTTGTTTAGAAGAAGGATGACACTCTTTGGATGTGTGTGGATTATCGCCCTCTCAATACGGTGACCATTAAGAACAAGTATCCTTTACCTCATATTGATATTTTGTTTGATCAGTTGGTTGGTGCAATGGTGTTTTCAAAGATTGATCTTTGTTCTAGGTATCATCAAATTAAAATTCGGCCACAAGATATACCAAAAACAACTTTCTCTACTAGGTATAGACTTTATGAGTACCTAGTCATGTATTTTGGTCTCACCAATGCTCCTGCATTCTTTATGTACCTCATGAATTTAGTCTTTATGCCGGAGTTGGACAAGTTTGTAGTGGTGTTCATTGATAATATTTTGATATACTCCAAGAACAATGAAGAGCATGCACAACATCTTCGGATAGTATTGACTCGGCTAAGGGAACACAAATTATATACCAAATTCAACAAGTGTGAGTTTTGGTTAGATCGAGTGCAGTTTTTGGGACATGTTCTGACACCTGAGGGTATCTCTGTGGACCCAAGCAAGGTGCAAGATGTGTTAAAATAGAAGTCTCCAAAGTCAGTGCATTAGATTTGTCAATTCCTTGGTCTTGCTGGTTATTATCGGTGTTTCATTCCTGACTTCTCCAAAATAGTCCAACCAATGACCAAGTTGCTTCAGAAAGATGTCAAGTTTGTATGGAGTCCAGCTTGTGAAGAAGTTTTCCAAGCTCTGAAGCACTTTCTTACCACTACTCCTGTTCTCACCCAACTAGATATTGATAGGCCATTTTATGTGTATTGTGATGCCTTAAGGACTGGATTGGGATGTGTGCTTATGCAGGATGGACGTGTGATAGCTTATGCTTCATGTTAGTTGAAAAAGCACGAGTTGAATTATCCCACCATGATTTAGAGCTAGCTGCAGTTGTGCACGCTCTAAAAATTTGGAGGCATTATTTGTTGGGAAATAAAGTGCATATTTATACGGATCACAAGAGCCTCAAATATATTTTCACTCAGTCCGAGCTAAACATGAGGCAATAGAGATGGCTAGAGCTAATCAAGGATTATAATGTGGAGGTTCATTACCATCCTAGAAAAGCTAATATGGTAGCTGATGCTTTGAGACAAAAGTCATATCAAGTTGAAGAAGCACCTTTGTTTCTCAACCATGCGGAGGTGCTAGCTCACATTGTTCTAGTCTCGGATCTACTTGAGCAAATTATTATCGAGCAAAGGCAAGATACTTCATGAATTCCTCAGATTAAGAAGTTAATCACTGAAGAGCGTGGTCCACATTTTAGTATTGATGGTCAAGGTGTACTAAGGTTCAATAACAGATTAGTTGTTCTGTCAAGTGAGGAGCTTAGGAGAAAGATTTTGGATGAAGCTCATAACTCCAAGTTATCCATTGATCCAGAAAGTAACAAGATGTATCATGATTTACGTCACTTGTATTGGTGGCCAAATATGAAACATGACATTGCCAAATACATCTTAGAATGTGACATTTGTGGAAGGGTTATGGCCGACCATATGCGTACGCTTAGATTTCTACAGCCCTTACCCATCCCTATTTGGAAATGGAAGGATATTTCCATGGACATTGTTGTGGGTTTGCCCCGCACACCAAAGGGGTATCACTCTATTTGGGTCATTGTGGATCACCTTACCAAGTCCGCTCATTTCCTCCCGGTGGATACAAGGTATTCAACCAAGAAGTAGTCCAAGTTGTATTTTGATCAGGTTGTGACCCTACATGAAGTTCCTCTTACCATTATTTCTGATAGAGGGTCAGTCTTTGTCTCTCGTTTCTAGGAGCAACTTTAGAAATGTCTTGGTACTAGTCTCCTCAGAAGTTCAACTTATCATCCGCAAACTAATGGTTAGACAGAAAGAGTCAATTAGGTCCTTAAGGATATATTAAGGGCTTGTGTCATCTCTTTTTCTAGAGAGGCGGGACGAATGCTTGACTCTAGCTGAGTTTTCTTATAACAATAGCTATCAAGAAAGCATTCGTATGGCACCTTTTGAGGCCCTGTATGGCAAGAAATGTAGAACACCTCTTAATTGGGTTGAAGTGGGTGACCATTGTTATTTTGGACCTGATTTTATCAAAGAAGCTCGAGAGCAAGTTAGTGTTATTCAGAGTCATTTGAAGGTAGCTCAGTGTCAGTGTTTCAGACCAGGGGGTCCACGACCGACCAGTGAATTTGTTCTGCGTGCTCCCGATTCCAGATGGTGATGCAATGAGACACAAGATTTATACTGGTTCAGGCAATCGGCGCCCTACGTCTAGTCTGAGAGATCGAACTCGTGTTCCTTGCACCGAAGTGCTCGTAGTAGGGGGTTACAAGCTAAGGGAGAGAGGGAACTAGTCCCAGGTCTCGGCAGGGTGTCGTGTGGGCTGTCTGAGACATTGCTCTCAAGTGGCTGGAATGTGTGCGTGTCTGTGTGTTACAAGGTGTCCTCCTCTTTTCCTCCCCCCTAAATGGCCCAAGTCCTCGCATTTTATAGTTGAAGGGAAGACAAGGACAGTACATGTGTTAACTATGCGGCGTCGTGCCAACAGGGGCGGCATGTCCGAGCCCTGTGGCCTGTTCCTGTGGCGGTGTGGTCGTTGGAGTGGTCCATCCTTGGGGTACTAGGGCGGCGTGGTCGTCCCATCAGATCCTGTGCATCATGGGAGCCCTGGGAATGCCTTGGAGTGGACGCGGCGGCGAACGTGCAAGCCACTATGGACGGACTGTGCGCGAGGCCGAGACTTGGTTGGTGCCGAGGCTTGTACCGTGGTGGGGGGGTCTCGGCAGGCACGAACCTCAAGATCGCCGAGGCCCTAGTGTACAGTGTCGAGGCCCCGGTGTACAGTGCCGAGGCCTTGAGTGGGCGGCCGATCATGGGTACAGCGTTAGGACACAGTGGCCGGTAATCCCCGTCGTACCCTGTCCCAGCCGGTATGGCGCTGATCGTGGACACAGTGGTGGGACACAGTAGCCGCTAATCCCCGCTGTGCCCTGTCCCGGCCGGCATGGCGCTGATGCGACCTCGGGTCGCGTCGGCCGTTCTATGGCGTGGAGCCACCGTCCGGCTGAGATTGCGGGAGTGGTTGAAGCATTAATGAGACATGACACGTTGTCGGGAGGGTCGGCCGAGGCGGGGGGCGACGGACCGTGGACGAGCTGGCCTCGAGCGACACGGAGAATGAGGCCTCGCGCGAGACGGAGATCAGGCTCCTTGCCGAGGCCTCATGCGAGAGGCCTCGCGCGACACGGAGAACGCGCCTCCTACCGAGGCCTTCCGTGGAGAGCCTCGGGCGAGGCGGAGATGGCGTTCCCTACTGAGGCCTTCCCTGGGGAGCCTCGCATGAAGCGAAGTTCACGTCAGGATGCCGAGGCCTCCCGCTCGAGGCTCGAGGCGAGGAGGGAGAGGACCCAGTGGGCTCGGTCGTGGCGGGTGAGGGGCCCACGACTTACCTTCTAGCTTTTCTTATTATTTTTTTTAGATGGGACTTTAGCAACCCTATTTGATGTTTTGCTTGGGGTACCCCATACTAAGGTACCCGACACATTCCCTACGAGCGTCCGAGGCGCCGCATGGTGCTCGCAAGCGCCTGCGTGTAAATCCCAAAGTAGGGCTTGGCCCGCCTCGATACTGATACACCATTGGAGGACACTTAAGGGACTTCGTCTGTACAATTCATCATTGTAGAGGGCATAGGTCTTGGCTCGGCGCGCAAGCCGTCGCGCCTTGGTTCTATCGTCAGGGAGCTCCCCTCGATCAAGCCAATCGAGGAATGGGACTCGCCAATCCGCGTTCTGATCAGTCTGCGGAGGCTTGGTGTTGACTTCCATGACCTCAGGCTCGGTCAAGGGGGGTCTCGGCAATAGAGGGAGCGTCGAGCTTCATCGTGGGTTCCACAGGTGGACCCTCCTCTGTTGCCGAGGTGTGGCCAATGGATGATTTGTGGAGGTCTCTGGTGAAGACATTCGGAGGGACTGGGGCCCGTGCTGAGGCCATCTTTGCCAGCTCGTCGGCGGCTTCGTTGTACTTTCGCGCGACGTGATTTAGTTCGAGACTGTCGAACTTGTCTTCTAGGCATCGTAATAGCTTGCAGTAAGCCTCCATTTTGGGGTCGAGGCAGTTTGACTCCTTCATCACTTGATCTATAACGAGCCATGAGTCGCCTCGGACGTCGAGGCGCCGCGCCCCAAGTTCGATGGCGACTTGTAAGCCGCTGATGAGGGCCTCATATTCGGCCACATTGTTAGAGGCGGTGAAGTGGAGCCGCACCATGTAGCGCATGTGTACTCCGAGGGGCGAAATGAAGAGCAGGCCCACGCCTGCCTCGGTCTTCATTAGGGATCCATCGAAGTACAGGGTCCAGCACTCCATCTGAATTTGAGCAGGTGGCAGTTGGGTATCTATCCATTCAGCCACGAAATCGGCCAAGACCTGAGACTTGATCGCTTTTCGAGGCACAAAGGTCAAGGTTTCCCCCATAAGCTCGATAGCCCACTTGGCTATCCTACCCGAGGCCTCCCGGTTATGAACTATCTCGCCTAGGGGGAAGGATGATACCACAGTCACTGGGTGCGACTCGAAGTAGTGGCGCAGTTTGTGCCGGGCCAGGACCATGGCGTAGATCAGCTTTTGGATGTGGGGGTAGCGTGCTTTGGTCTTGGAGAGCACCTCGCTGATGAAATAAATAGGTCGTTGGGTGGGCAGAGTATGCCCTTCTTCCTGCCTCTCTACCACTACGACGGCACTGACCACTTGGGTTGTTGCGGCGACGTAGAGTAAGAGGGCCTCGTTCATGGCTGGGGGTACCAGGACGAGAGGATTGGTGAGCAGCCTCTTGAGTCTATTGAGGGCTTCCTCAGCCTCGGGGGTCTAAGAAAAACGCTCGGACTTTCTCAAGAGTCAGTACAGAGGCAAGCCTTTTTCGCCGTGGCGTGAGATGAAGCGACTCAGGGCCGCAAGGCATCCCATGACCCTTTGCACTCCCTTGAGGTCTTTGATTGGTCCCATGCTGGTTATGGCCAAGACCTTCTCTGGGTTGGCTTCGATGTCGTGTTCCGAGACTATGAATCCCAAGAGCATGCCTCGGGGGACCCCGAACACACACTTCTCGGGATTGAGCTTGATGCTCTTTTCTCTAAGGCATTTGAAGGTTATTCTTAAGTCATCGACGAGACCCTTGGCTTTTCTGGTCTTGACCACGATGTTGTCCACGTAGGCCTCGACGGTCCGCCCAATGTTGTCGCCAAAGACCTGGGTCATGCATCGTTGGTACGTGGCACCTGCGTTTCTAAGGCCGAAGGGCATCGTCACGTAGCAGTACATGCCGAAGGGTGTGATGAAAGAAGTCGTGAGCTAGTCGGACTCTTTCATCTTGATCTGATGGTAACCAGAATACGCATCGAGGAAAGACAAGGTCTCGCACCCTGCGGTGGAATCAACGATTTAATCGATTCGAGGTAATGGGAAAGGGACCTTTGGACAGGCTTTGTTCAAACCGGTGTAGTCTACGCACATCCTCCATTTCCCATTTTTCTTCTTGACTAACATGGGGTTAGCCAACCACTCTGGGTGGGACACTTCTTTGATGAACCCGGCCGCCAAGAGTTTCTGTATCTCCTTACCGATGGCCCTACCCTTTTCCTCGTCGAAGCGGCACAGGCGTTGCCTCGCCGGTCTAGATCTAGCCCGAATGTCTAGGGCATGCTCGGTGACCTCCCTTGGTATGCCCGGCATGTCCGAGGGACTCCATGCGAATATGTCGGCGTTTGCACGGAGAAAGTCGACGAGCACGGCTTCCTATTTGATGTCGAGGGTGGCGCTGATCCTCAGCGCTCGGTCGTCGGGGCAGGCGGGGTTGACCGGGATGAGTTTGATGGTTTCAGCAGGCTCGAACGCCCCCGCGTGACGCTTGGAGTCAGGCACCTCGCCACTGAGTTGGTCGAGGTGGGCGATGAGGGTCTCGGCCTCCGCAAGAGCCTCAGCGTACTCGATGCACTCGACGTCACAGTCGTATGCATGTTCGTACATGGACTCAATCGTGATGACGCCACTAGGGCCTGGCATCTTGAGCTTGAGGTAGGTATAGTTGGGCACTGCCATGAACTTGGCATAGCACGGCTGCCCCAGAATGGCGTGGTAGGCTCCCCCGAACCCGATGACCTCGAAGGTGAGGACTTCCTTACGGTAGTTGGAGGGGGTGCCGAAGCAGACAGGAAGGTCGATGCGCCCGAGGGGTCGTGTGCGCTTCCCTGGCATGATGCCGTGGAAGGGTGCGACGTCACCTTGGAGCATCGACCGGTCGATTTCCAAGAGCTCTAGGGTGTTGGCGTAGAGGATGTTGAGGCCGCTGCCTCCGTCCATCAATACTTTGGAGAGTTGGGTGTGGCCAATGATCGAGTCGACGACCAGTGGGTACTGCCCGGGATTCGGAATATGGTCAGGGTGGTCATCTCGATCGAAGGTGATTGCCTCTCGAGACCAGTTGAGGTACTGGGGGGTGGCCACCTTGACCGAGAAGACTTCTCAGCGTTCCCTCTTGTGCTGCCGCGCCGTAAGGTAGGCCAAGGGCCTACCGAAGATCATGAAGGCGTTGCATACCTCGGGGAACCCGTCGTCCTTGTCTTCGTCCCGGCCATCGGCGCCCTTCTGCTTAGCGTCGTCGTCGGGGAGTCCGAGCTTGGCATAGTAATGCCGCAGCATGGTGCAATCCTCGAGAGCGTGCTTGACCGGGCCCTGGTGGTAAGGGTAGGGTTTCTTGAGCATGTCGTTGAAGGGCCTGGGGCCTTTGAAGCCTCGGGGGTTCTTGCGTTCCGTGGCTATGATCAGATCAGCCTCTAGGACCTCCTGCTTCCCCAGGCGCCCCTTTTTCTTTCTCTTAGGAAGGTGGGAGGATAAGGCCTCGGGGGCCTCATCCCTCCGCTTACCCTTGGTGTCGGTGTCGGGGAAGATGGCTCCGACAGCCTCTTCACCCGAGGCGAAGCTGGTGGCGATGTCAAGAAGCGTGGCAGCAGAGCGCGGCACATTCCGACCTAACTCTCGGACCAAGTCCCGACAAGTGGTGCCGGAGAGGAAAGCTTGGACGATCTCCGAATCACCGACGCTGGGCAACTCGGTGCACTGTTTGGAGAAGCGCCGGATGAAGTCTCAAAGAGACTCGTCCGGCTTCTGGCAACAGTTTTTGAGGTCCCAAGAGTTCCTAGGGCGCACGTATGTGCCCTGGAAGTTCCCGACGAAGATCCTAACTAAGTCACGCCAGTCGTGGATTTGCGGGGGAGGAAGGTGCTCGAGCCAGGCTCACACCGAGTCTGACAGGAGCAAGGGGAGATTGCGGATGATGAGCAGGTCATCGTCCACACCACCTAGCTGGCAGGCTAGGCGGTAATCAGCAAGCTAGAGCTTTGGGTTGGTCTCGCCGCTGTACCTCGCGAGATTGGCCGGCTGCCGGAACTGGGTGGGAAAAAGAGCAGTGCGGATGGCCCTGCTGAAGACCCAAGGGCCTCGTGGTTCAGGGGAAGGACTGCGGTCCTCCCCACTGTCGTAGCGACCGCCTTAGTGTGGGTGGTAGCCCCGAGCGGGCCCCTTGTTGTCGTGGCGTCATTGCCTGCTGACCACCTCATGGTCTCCCTGCACCTCGCGTTGATTGCCGAGGCGATCCAGAAGCATGGGGACCCTGTGGGCTATTGGCGCTCGGTCGGGCTCGGGATGAGCCGGGGCTTCCCTCTCCTACCGAGGCGGTGCCATGGGTAGGTTCGAGGCGCCTCCGTGCCATCGGGAGGTGGAACTCTCAGCCTGCTGAACTGCAGCGGTCTCTAGGAGATCGCGGAGCTCACCGCGGACCCGTCGCCCCTCCGTGGTAGAAGGTTCGGGCATTGCGCGGACTAGCATTGCCATAGCCACGATGTTCTGGCTAGCGCGATTGAAGACTGGGGGTTACTCACTCCCTTCGTCGTCGTGGATGCGGTGATGCACATCGCGGGCCCTCCGTCGGGCTCCCTTGCCTTCACTACGGCCTCACTGTTCTTGTTCGAGAGAGTCTCGAAGCTGCTGCAGAAGGAGTTGGTCTTGTTTGACCTTGGCCTAGAGCTCACAGAGCTGCTCTAGGTCTAGGCACTGAGGTCGTGCAAGAGCGACGTTCTCATTTCATGCGGCCGACAGGGCAATGCGTGGGGGCGTGGCGGCGCCCGCCCCTGGGTGAAGTGGGGAGCGGCTACCTGCCGCCTCGTCCTCTTCGCCTGCCCTCGGCATCCCAAGCCCGACATGGAAACACTCGCGAGTGGGATCATAAGTGCCTTCATCGTCAGAGTCGGAGTAACCAAAGCAGTAGTCGCTTGCGGCCAAGAACTAGCGTAAAGCCCTAGAGTCGTGGAGCCCGGAGAAATCCACTTTGGGCCATGCCTCGTCCTCATCCGAGGAGTCGGCGTGCGTGCTTAGGTCGAGACTGAAGCGCTGGCTGCGCTCTGAGGGATCCTCGTGAGCGGCAGCGTATGTGTCGGCGTAAGAAGCGGCAGCATTTCTCAACCCAAAGGGGTATGGGGATGGTGTCGTCGCCAGATTCTGCTCCGCTGGGGTCAGTTCTTGAGGGAGTGGTGCAGCGGAGCTTGACGACTGGGCATCGCCGCGAGCCACCGGTGATTTTCCTTTGTCCAAGCTCAGGCCAGACAGGTCCCCAGCCAGGGACCCCGTACCAACAGCTGGTCACAGGATATCGGCGAGGAGTGGCGTGCCGCCCTGGGTTCGCGTAGCGTTGGGGTGGCCTTGCTCGCGTCGTGCCTAGCGAGCGCGGCGAGAGCGGCTGCCCAGGCGCCGCCTACGCCCGGGCTGCCGGTGCGTAACTTCATCGTCGGATGGTGGAGCCCGAGGAGCGAGGAGTACCATGTCGTACTCATGCCCTAGAGACATGAACTCTAGGCTCCCGAACCAAACCACGGTGTCGAGATGCAATGATCGTACGGGGTCTGCCATCTGGAACCTGCTGGGATGATGAAACTGACACGCAGAGCCCTCTACCTGGCGCGCCAACTATCGGTGTTTCAGACCGGGGGGTCCACGACCGACCAGTGAATTTGTTCTGCGTGCTCCCGATTCCGGATGGTGATGCAAAGAGACACAAGATTTATACTGGTTCAGGCAATCGGCGCCCTACGTCCAGTCTGAGAGATCGAACTCATGTTCCTTACACCGAAGTGCTCGTAGTAGGGGGTTACAAGCTAAGGGAGAGAGGGAACTAGTCCCAGGTCTCGACAGGGTGTCGTGTGGGCCGTCTGAGACGTTGCTCTCAAGCGGCTGGAATGTGTGCGTGTCTGTGTGTTACAAGGTGTCCTCCTCTTTTCCTCCCCCTAAATGGCCCAAGTCCTCGCCTTTTATAGTTGAAGGGAAGACAAGGACAGTACATGTGTTAACTATACGGTGTCGTGCCAACAGGGGCGGCATGTCCGAGCCCTGTGGCCTGTTCCTGTGGCGGCATGGTCGTCGGAGTGGTCCATCCTTGGGGTACTGGGGTGGCGTGGTCGTCCCATCAGATCCTATGCGTCGTGGGAGCCCTGGGAATGCCTCGGAGTGGATGCGGCGGCGAACGTGCAAGCCACTGTGGATGGACTATGCACGAGGCCGAGACTTGGTTGGTGTCGAGGCTTGTACCGTGGTGGGGGGGTCTCGACAGGCACGAACCCCAAGATCGCCGAGGCCTCGGTGTACAGTGTCGAGGCCCCGGTGTACAGTGTCGAGGCCTTAAGCGGGCGGCCGATCATGGGTACAGCGTTAGGACACAGTGGCCGGTAATCCCCGTCGTACCCTGTCCTAGCCGGTATGGCACTGATCGTGGACACAGTGGTGGGACACAGTAGCCGGTAATCCCCACCGTGCCCTGTCCCGGCCGGCATAGCGCTGATGCGACCTCAGGTCGCGTCAGCCGTTCTGTGGCATGGAGCCACCGTCCGGCTGAGATTGCGGGAGTGGTTGAAGCATTAATGAGACATGACACGTTGTCGGGAGAGTCGGCCGAGGCAGGGGGCGATGGACCGCGGACGAGCCGGCCTCGAGCGACATGGAGAATGAGGCCTCGCGCGAGACGGAGATCAGGCTCCTTGCCGAGGCCTCGCGCGAGAGGCCTCGCGCGATACAGAGAACACGCCTCCTACCGAGGCCTTCTGTGGAGAGCCTCGGGCGAGGCGGAGATGGCGTTCCCAGCCGAGGCCTTCCCTGGGGAGCCTCACACGAAGCGGAGTTCACGTCAGGATGCCGAGGCCTCCTGCTCGAGGCGAGGAGGGAGAGGACCCAATGGGCTCGGTCGTGGCAGGTGAGGGGCCCATGACTTACCTTCTAGCTTTTCTTATTATTTTTTTTAGATGGGACTTTAGCGACCCTATTTGATGTTTTGCTTGGGGTACCCCATACTAAGGTACCCGACACTCAGAATCGTCAGAAAACTTATGCGGTCAAGCGAAAAAGACCCTTGCAGTTTGAAGTTGGTGACCATGTGTACCTAAACGTATCCCCGATGAGAGGTGTGCATTGGTTTAGAGTCCATGGAAAGTTAGCTCCTTGTTATGTTAGACCTTATAAAGTTTTGGAATGATGTGGTTCGGTTGCTTATCGTCTCCAACTTCCGGATATCTTGTCAGCAATACATAATGTCTTTCATGTTTCCTAATTAAAGAAGTGTTTATGAGTTCCCGAGGAAGTGGTGGAAATTGAAGGACTCCCTCTCCAACCTCATCTTTCTTATATTGAGCATCCTATCAAAATCTTGGATGAAAAAGAGTGAGTTACTAGAAATAAAGTGGTGAAATTTTATAAAGTCTAGTGGCAAAACCATTCAGAGGACGAAGCAACTTGAAAGCTGGAGAGTTATATTATAGAGCATTATCCCCATCTTCTTCCCGATGTATCGAGGTAATAGTTTATGTTAAAAGCTCACTCTTACCCTTTTTCCTACACCAGGCACTCACACGAAATCTCGGGACAAGATTTTATTTAAGGGGGGAGAGTTGTAACACCCTCGGTGTTACACCCTAAATCATTTACTAAAACATGTCATGAGCATCATACTTGTGTGTTAATGCATGTGGTGAAGTGAGTAGATAATGCATTGCAAATAAAACAATCAACAAAAATGCAAAACGAAAGTTGCTCCACGATTCATACAGTTAACAAGTAGGGGTGTAAACTAATTTTTATTGAACAAAAATACTATAGAACTTGTATGTGACACTTAAATAAAGTTTGAACTACAAACTTTGTAGATGACAATGAAATACTTGATATTGAAAAAGAATATTGCTAAGTAATATTTTCAGTAGCATAGAAATGCAATATGAAATTAAGATTAGCTCAAACACAAAAAATTTCTAAGCTTGTGGATAGCTAGACACTGCTATGTTTAGCAATTTATTTGGAGAGATTGGGTTGATGAGTGGTGTAGTGCTATGATTCGATTTAGTAGTTCCATATGCCATCTTGAGTGTAGTGAAGCCGGTTTAGGTTTAGGAGCAACGGTATGGTTGTGATCAGCGCTTTAAAATTTGTACGCGTCACATGTCTCGAGTTGGTTGGCGCCATGTGCGCGGTCACCGTG
This sequence comes from Miscanthus floridulus, assembly GCF_019320115.1. Classification (NCBI taxonomy): domain Eukaryota; kingdom Viridiplantae; phylum Streptophyta; class Magnoliopsida; order Poales; family Poaceae; genus Miscanthus; species Miscanthus floridulus. The sequence goes on along the minus strand of NC_089585.1, from coordinate 106,111,873 downwards.
CAGCCTTCCCACGCCGTGCACGTGGCCGCGTCTTGTGCGGTCACCTTGTGCCGCCATGCTAGGTCGGTCGAGCCACCTGGGCTTAGACGGGGCTAGCCGCAGCAAGCTATTGGCCCCGCGCCCGGCTGCCCTACCTCGCGCTGCCACCATGGCCATGCTGTGCTACTATTGCATTGTCGTACTACCGACCAGCCTCGTGTAGCGATGCTGCCGTTATCATTGCATCGTCGTCGTGTCCGTACCTATTCGTTGTAACCCTATGCCGCTCTCGGACCAGTTCAAGGCCGCGATGCCGTGCGCACATGGCCGAGCCACCGTCGCCATGTCATTTAAGGCATTGCGGTCACGTGCATGCCTTGTCTATAGCGTCTACGTGTGGGTGCCCTGATCGCATCGCTCGCGTCCTACCAAGGCGAGGACGAGCCTAGCCCACCTGTCGCACCCTATCTCTCTCTGTTCTTGTCTGCCGCCATCGAATCGCACCGACACCGTAGCTGCGAGGGGTCACCTCTCATCAATCCCTCTTGTTCGTGCCTTCGCCCTCACGTCCCCTCTCCAGCCGCCCACCCTGCTTTGATTGCAGCTCAGCCAAACCTCAATTTTGGAGCTTCGCCCCGCCACCGTGCCGTTAAGACCCATCACCGCCCGTGCCATGGCCAGCCTCCACCACTTCACCTTGCGCAAATTCCTCTGCACAACTAGCATCGCCTAGACTCCCTCTCCACCTTGCATGCCTTAGTTGAACCGCTACTGCCTCCCCTTCATCGCTGACGCGACCACACGGCTCGGCCACATGTGGCCAGCCTTCCTCCGTCATCTTCCGCCCTAATTGTCACCTCGGCCTAGTCCATGGTAGCCTCATTATGCTCACGCGCTAATCAATTAGGCTTGTAGCTACCGTAGCCCACTGGAACAATGGTGCCGCCATCGCGGATGGCCGCGCGCCGCTGCAACCTTCCCCAGCTAGTTATGTCACCATGCACCACTGCTTAGCATAGCTGCTCAGGTCAAAGATGGTGATCGACCCATTAGGTGGGCTCGCTCAGGTCCTAGGTGGCCGGTGTAGGCGCTCAGTGCCACCGCTCATCGTGCCGTCGTGCACTGAGTCACCGGGGGTGTGCGTGGGTGAATTAGAGAAAGGCCAGGGGGTTAAGTGAGAAGTTATGAGAGAGGGGGAAATAGTGTTAGTACTTAGTTGCAATTCAGGAGAAGTGCGAGGTGGGTCAGCTCTCCAGGAGGAATCCACACATAAGGGTCAGCTCTAGCATCCACCTGTCACCTGCAACAGGGGGAAATAAAACCCTGAGTATTCAATTGTACTCAACAAGACTTACCCAATAGGAGAAAAGAAAAGACTCTAAGGATATGCAAGGCTATCTAGCGTGTGGGTTTATTGCATCTGCAGGAAGCATTACTAAGCGTGCGTCCTTATATTTGATTTTTATTAGCAGTGCATTAGTTCATTAACTAACCATTCTATGTAAGCACTTGTACTACTTTCAAGCAGGTGGTAAGCAATCAGATTTTCATTTCTTCACCTTTCATCTTTCAGTTCTTACTACAGTACTAGAGTTAAGACAAGTCATACCGGAATGCCAGCGATTCATAAATCAATGCCCCCAGTTGAGTGCCCCAAAAACACATGCCCCGCTTGTATCCTAGGCACAAACAGGACTAACCCACTACCCTCCTGTCATGGGGTCCAGGTCCCCATCCAAACTAGAACTTCAAGCCCCCGCCCCTGGGTCCCGGACTCAGTGTGGTGCAAGGACCTCCTAACCCAAAAACCGGTTGGTGGCCAAATTTGGCCGTGAGGTCATCGACGGCAGTGAGGAGGAGGCGTCGTGGCTTGACTGCTGTCGGGCGCACCCGCTGGTGGACACGGCTCGGCTAGAGCTAGAGTGTGGAGCTTTGGGCATGTGCGTCGGTGCTCGTGACCAGGCGGCTCCACAATGAGGGCCATCCAGCGGTGAGGTGGTGGTACAGGACCGACGTGGGATGGCCACTATGGTGGCGTGGCTAAGGCAAGGATGGCAGACGATGCAGAGGAGGCTCGAGGCAAGGCGGAGCTACGCACGGTGAAGCCATACTAGCGCGGATGGGTAGCACCAAGGGAGCTGCAGACTAGCATGAGGCCACGAGGACGCGCATGCGCTCGCAAGAGATTAGGCCACGGACAATGACGGCGCGGCCATGGTGGCCACGTGGCGGTGCGGCGTGCTTGGGCAAGGGAGCGGACGCCAGGCTGCCAAGCGCAGGGGAGGAAGAGGATGGGGCGTTGGCGACCATGGGCACGGGCGATGGCGGTGTGCCACGGCAGCACTGAGAGAGAGGGCGAGGAGCAGGCGCAGGAGATGGAGCAAGGTGGGGGCTTGGGAGGGTCAGTGTAGCAGCCACAACTGGAGGCAGCAAGGTGTGCAGCCGTCCAAGAAGGGGAGTGGTGTGGGACAACGCGGGCCCAAGCGCATGCTCACATGAGAGGAAAAAGGGAAGGGCAACGCTGTGGGCCATGTGCGTGCGCGTGTGCGGTGGTCGGTGATGGGAGCGTGGCCACGTCGGCTCTACGGGTTCTGGCCATGGAGACTCGATGAGGAGGAGCAGCGCTTGCGAGCGGAACCAACGACGATGGGCACAACCATGGCGGCCATGGTCCAGCACTGCGGAGCTGAAGGACCAGCGAGGGCTGAGGAGCTTGTGCACGCCCGCGCGCACACGAGAGAGGCAACGGGGCACGGGCGTGCCTTCGCGGGTAGTGGCTGGCGATGGAAGCGGACATGAGCTGGGGCCTCCCTTCGGTAGCAGGAAAAGAGAGGAGAAAAGCAGCGCGAGGCTCGACTCGGTAGAGCAAGCGTAGACAGGGTAGGGCAGCGTGGCAAGAACAGTTAATACCGACTCTGTCGGAGGTGGTAAACAAACAAACCCACGTACCCGACGACAGGGAGAGCAGCGGCATCACAACAAGGCCATTAGTTCGATAGGACAACGAAGGCAGTGGCTACTCGGTGGTGCACGACAGAGAGAGGAGAAACGGACGGAGGCAAGGAAGAGCAGTACACGGCAGCAGCAGCCTGACCAACAAGCTCGTAACACCAGAGGTGTTACATGGGCCACACAGGAGAATTTATTTTTCTTTTTCATAAGGAATTAGAAATAGTTTTCTAATATAATTTTTGAGCTAATGTTTGGTAAATCATATAAAATCATGTAGGTGTCAAAAATTGTGAAATAAATTCTGTTAAGTTCCTAAAATTATGCTCTATCTGTTAGTGTACTTAGTTCATATATAAGCACGTTGATACCAGGAGCTATTAAATCACTTGAAAATATTTAATATTGTTAGGAGAATTATTGTAGGAATTTTTATGGTAAATTGGTGATAGCTTTAGCCCTAACAATTTTATAGCAGCATCGTGGTATTATTATGTGCTCACTGTAATTTTTATAGCTTTAGAATAGACTAAACATAAGAGTAGTTAAATGCTCTTTGTTTTAAATATACATTAAATCATTAGTAGAAATAAAGATATATCCTTCATTTGTAAAGCTAGGTGTTTGTTAGTTGAACCCAACACTTTGCTTGGTAAAGATGATAGTTAGCTTAGTGCCTTAGTCATTAGAGCTAGCTTAGTAGCTTAGTATGCGTATTCTTATTTTAAGAGTTGTTGTTGCATAAATACTAAGTGTTGCATCGTCATAGCATGCATGTAGAGAACGAGTTGGTGGAGTTCGTGACCACCGAAGAGCAGGAGTATGAGGAGGTGATCGAGTTATACGAGGAGGAGGTTCTCGTATGGGAGGAAGCCTCGGAGCCTCCGGCGACTGACTTAGCTGACACCCCGTCTGTCCAAGGCAAGCCTTAGTGCATAACCCTTATTTTGAATAATCACTATATATATATATATATATATATGTGATGTGCATTTACGTTACAGGATTTATATTGAAACTATATGCATAGATAAACCCACCTATGAGTTCTACTAGCATAGGTCAAGTAGTTGTTATGATTAGTCTATCGATAGTGTGAGTAACATGTCGTTACTCACAACAGGTGATTATTATTATTACTCTCATGATAAAATGGTGAAAGAAAATAGAGACCGAATAGGGATATGGTACGGGTATTGGTGGATGTAATAGGTTGTGTTCCGTAGCCAACGAGGCATAGCTTAGTTACACTGTTTTCCCTGTCCGTGTCGGTTAATGACCGTCCATTGCTGTGGATGGTAGTCAGGTCACAGACTTATTATCCTGAGCACATACTTGTTTATGGGAGTGGGAATGCTCGTTGCTCTCTTGTCGTGGGTTCCGACTCTTTCCGGACCGACCGATTGGAGACGGGGATGGTGGAGGTCTAAGCACCACACTGAGTCTAGGACTCAGGAGTGGGTTCTTGGAGTCCAAGTTTGGACGGGGATCTGGACCCCTTGATAGGAGAGTGGTGGGTTGGTCTTGCTTATGCCTGGGGTACAGGCGGGGAGTGTGTTTTGGGGTACCCAGTTAGGATACATTAGTTCGTGAATCGCCGTATGATATGGTACGACTTGGCTATGGTCTAGTACCGTAGTAAGAATTGGAAGATGAAAGATGATAAATGGATCTGATTGCTCAACTCTTGCTTGAAAGTAGAATATGTGCTTACATAGAATGGTTAGCTAATGAACTAATCATGATTGCTAATAAAACAGATATATAAGGATTCACTACTAGTAATGCTTTTGGCAAAAAGGAAACCCAACAAACCATAAAGCTTATCATATCATTTGGAGTCGGAAAATTATTTCTACTAGTCAGGTAAGTCTTGCGAGTACAATGTGTACTCAGGGTTTATTTACCCCTGTTGAAGGTGCAGCTTGAGGAGTGGTTGTTGTGTGAAGGATTTTTTTGGTCGGCACAGATGGATCCTTGTATCTTATCGTTAGATTTTTATTTCAATTCCGCTGTTTAAATTCCGCACGCTGAACTTGATAGTGTAATAATGTATTTTCGAGAACTCTTGTTATATAAAATGGACTAAGTATTTTAAACTCGTTCTCATTATTGGATTCTGGATGAAAAACGTGGATTGCTCGAGTTCTTCCTTGGGGTGTGCTCGATGGAACCGTCGGGTGTAGCTTACTTCTGGGTGCTTAAAGTCTAGTGGAAGACAAGCGTCTCTAAAGGTATGTTATTTTGAACGGTTCTGCCACATAAACAAACCAAAACCCTAACCCAAGTCAACGACACTCAGACTTCCGGTCGCCGCATGTATGATTCATTTTATCGGTAGTGTGTAGTTCTTCTCCAACTCCCTCATGACCTTGCTCTCCTCCAACTCCGGCCTCGCCCTCCTCCAACTATCACCCTCCACGCGCGGGCATCCTTCACTCCTCCTCGCTCTACTCCAGCTTCTCCCCCAGCACCGGCGGCAGCAACCCTAACCCAGGCGTGGGAGCGCGGCCTCAGCCAGTGTGTGCCACCGCGAGCGACGCCTTCTCTACTAGTGTCGGCAGTGGTGGCCTAGTAGCGTAGGGACTTGGGTGCGGAGCGAGGCATGCCCGGCTCGCAGGATGGCCCATGGCCTCAGCTAGCTTGCATGGTGTGTCGCACTTTTGTAGGGGTAGGATCATGTCAGGCTCGGCGGGCCCTCGAGTTGCCACATCACGGCTCGACTCTTATAGGGTCATGCCAAGGCCGGCCATAGTCTGAGCTCGCTGGCACGACATGGCACAAAAGGGCTCATCGGGCCGTGCCTTCAACGGGGCCAGGCCGTGTCGAGCCGTGCCACCCATTTGCCATCTATAACTCAGTGTATCCAAACCAGTTGTAGACGCGTAAAGTGACATCGTGATTTTAGCCCCAAGGGCTTGTATCCAAACTATTATAATAATAACCTTATTTATGTATGTAGTGTAATGTTTTGTGTAGATTAATAATCAGTTGAAAATATATGTCCATGATAGTTGAGATCTAGGACTATTACAGAGGGGGTAAAAGAATCAAAATTTTGGTTTTAAAATTTGGGTCCATTTGAGTATAAGAAAGACCGTAGAAATGCTAGTCCACGGATCCATGCGAAAATGCATAAAAAAAGTTAGGGCATTTCACTCTTCCCAAGTATATTCATAGAGGCGTATAAGTGTCGTGTTTTCCTCTCGCGGTCTTTGCCGGTACGTGGAGCCGTCGATCGAGGCGAGGAGGCCCCGCGCCGCGCATCGATCGCCATGTGTTGGGCACTGAAGTGGAACGACCTTCGTGCCCGGCTTCCTTTCGCCCACGAGCAGATCGAGGGGGAAATTTCGCCCGGGCCGCAGCCAGGACAGCTCTGCTCTCTCGTGCTCGATCGACGACCGCGGTCGCGCCCTCGCCCCGCTGCGGAGGAATCTTTTTGCTGGGGGACGGGCCTTCATGTTGGCGCTTGCTGAAACATGCATCCGCACGTCCGCGAGTTCCGAGGCCGAGGTCTATAAGTGTTTAGCTGTTCCCACCACCGCTGTAAACGCGTGCCACTACACTATAATCCCGGCCAATTAGACGCGCAAAGCGAAGCAGCGGTTTCACACTGTCGATGCGTCGATGTTTCTTTGTTTCTATACACTTGTAACTCACATGCATGCTGGTACATCCAGTGCTAAGATCCCAGCAGACTATTATGTTCATGCCTACGTCCCTTTGCTATCGCGTGAAAGTGTGGTATACGGAGGGAGTAGTTATTCGCGAATCTGTGAAGGCTGCATCATGCCTCAACCTGTAGGTGTGCTCTTGTCGTAGGATGGGCGATCGTATCAGTGCAGGGCATCACGATACTGTACCTCGGTCGCCACTATCTAGCTTAGCTTCTGACCTTCTGTGCCTGTGACCTTCCAGGGCATGTGGCCTCGTGGGTTGTGCACCTTTGGATGAGGCCCTCTCACTCTCACGGTCGAAATTGAGCATCGACAGGACGTGACAGCGCCGTCCGGCCGGAGCCAAAACATCCTCCGTCGGACCGATCGGCAAAAAGGGCCACGGGGCCATGCTTCGAAACGTCAGTTCATGCCCTCCGTCCGCCCGGCCTTCTCCGCACGAACAACAATGAAACAAGACAGAAATCGGACGCGTCACGTTGAGCCGATATTAACAGTCTCAGACTCTCAGGCAGATCGAGCAGGCCGTCATCATACGCCTGTCAGTGTGCCGGCGAATCACCGAGCCGCCGTAGGCTTTACAGGAGCCAGTCGTTTAACCACTGGCTGATTGCGTATCCGATGCAAGTACGCTACTGTGCAACATCACGACACAAATTTTGGATATATTACGGCTTGACCCTATAATATTTAATAAATTAAATAAAATTTTATAGTACGTAACATTAAGCGTGATATAATTTAGTACCGTATAGGATTTTAACTGAACGCTGACTCGGCTTATTTGGTTAGAAATTATCAATCTTAATTGAAAAGCTGAGAAAATGATACAGGAGTGCCACACATGCGCGCCGACGGCTGCCGGGCCGTGGGCGTGGCTGGCAGGCAGGCGGCGAGCGGGCGTGGCCAGATTTTGCCACTTAATCCACATAATTACGCGAGTTTATCTCTTTTATGGTGGAGGCGAGTTGATTGCACCAGTTACCGTCTCTTCGTATCCCCGTCTCCTGAGTTCCTCCGCTGGCTTTCTTCCTCCCCGCCGCATGCATAAAAGGAAAAGTCCTCCGTGACTCCTCCCGTACCTTCGCTTTTCGAGAGACCACATCTCAGCCGCCCTTTGGTTTTTCCCATCCCGTACCTCTGCACGCACGGAGAAACGGGAGAGCAGGTGCCTCTAGAACCCTCGTCCGCCTACGAACCTTGCACGGGGTGTGCGGCGATTAGGTTTTTGGGGAGCGATTCCATGACTGCTTGTTCACGTCACAGACGTCTTCTTCCTGGTGATCGCTCGCGAAACAACAAGGTGCCTTCTTCCTGGTGACCGTTCGTGGGACTACACTGCGAACACCTTTCTGCATCGACTGTGGTCCACGACTTCGAGCAATGCACTATGTCTGGTGCGAATGAAGCCTCCGATGTCCTCGGCATGGGACCCTCCGCTGGGTATACTCTTAACTCTGTGATTACCGTACTCTGCGTACTTACTGTATCGATCAGTATGTCATACTTGCATATTGTAGCGTTTGTTAGTGACATACACATACACATATATGTCGTCACGAACCGGCTGATGTTTTATTTCTAGATTAAATTGATCATGAAAATGCCTAATTATCTAACAACACAAAAACCTAATGTTAGGCAATTTTCTGTCAGTGATTTTGCTGTTGCTTTGAAGCCGAATAACTTTGATGGCAAGAATTTCATGATATGGCGTGCCAAGATGGTGTTGTGGTTGACTGCTATGAACTGCTGTGGCAGAACCGCCTAATCTAATGCCTCCCAGAAGTGCTTGTCTTCTATTAGACCCTAAGCACCTAAAGGAGAATACTAAATTACTCGGTTTCATCGGGCACAACCCAGGGGAGAACCCAAAAATCTACATTTTTGCCATTAGGATAACAAATGAGAGAATAAAGCTTACATCATTCATAACCATTTCTTAAATCACTTTTAATACAACATCAGAGTATAATATTTATTAATATAACAGTGGAATGAAATCATATTATCAGAGTCATGAACAATTTAACTGAACAGTGGAATATAAACATGTGATCAGAATTACAGCGGAAATGAATATCTAATCATGACATGATGAAGTATTGATATATAAACTACGACAACAGATTATAAAACTTTCATTTATAAAAGCATTTGGTGAGAATTTATAAATAACAACTACGATCGCAGCGTAAACGAATCCTCGCTGAGCCCACTAGGAGGTATCCACACACAAGGACCAGCTCTAGCATCCACCTATCACCTACAACAGTGGGAATAAAACCCTAAGTACTCAATTGTACTCAGCAAGACTTACCCAACAGGAGGAAAGAAAAGACTCCAAGGATATGCAAGGCTATCTGGCTTGTGGGTTTATTGCATTTACAGGAAGCATTACTAAGCGTGCGTCCTTATATTAGATCTTTATTAATAGCCGCATTGGTTCATTAACTAACCATTCTATGTAAACACCTGTACTACTGTCGGTGTTTCGTACAAGCACCGGCAAGTGAATTTATAGTAATGCACGTTAGGCTCGGATGGTGCGCTAAAGGACACAGAATTTATACTGGTTCGGGCGAACGTCCCTACGTCCAGTTTGTTGCTGCTTGTGTTATTAGCACCGTGAACGGTCTGTAGTAAGGGATACAAACTGCTGAGAGAGGGACTGGTCCCAAGTCTCTGATCGAAGGATTCAAAGGTGGTCAAGAGCTTCGTAGCTGCTTGAATGTGTGTATGAGTGCGTACTATCGTTTTTCCGTCCCTTTGATGGAGGATGCGCCTCCCCTTTTATAGATGAAGGGGCTGGCTTTACAAAGGTGAGGACTCCAGGATGCGTATTCTACTTAGTCTTGTGGCTTACATCTATCCGATCAGGTCCTTCATCCTGATGAGTGCGAAGGAAGATAAGTGCTTACGATACTGTCGATGTCTCTGTAGGATGTCTGATTCAGTCACAGCATGCTTGCCCCAGGGTATGGGTTGTAGTACAGTGGTTTTGACTTAGGAGCCTCCCCCCAGCCTTGCTCCACACGCCTTCTTGTTCCCATGATTCTTGTTGGGAGAATTCAGGGGTCGGGGTCCGGTGTAGCGCCGTGGCCAAGGCTCTCTGACTGGGGGGACCTGAGGGGTCGGGAAGAGGGCCCCCCGCTCCCTCGGGTCCACAGTGCGGTGACGGAGTATCCGTCGTTCGTGGGGATAGCAAATCCGTTCTTGGAGCATAGCGGTTGTCGTATATCTTCGTTGGGTTCCGTGTCCCAAGGCTGAAGGCGGCGCCTACAACTCTACAGAGTGAGGTGCACGCGCCTGTAATACCTTTTGGGCTCTGCGGCGCCTGGAAGGGTCTAAAGCATCAGTCCTGTCGTTCTCCTGGCAGTTCTCTTCCTGTCAGGGCGCAGGGTATGGTCGTCGGAGCCATGGTTGACCCGAACGTCTTGTCTCGTCCTGTACCCATCATTACGAGGGATAGATATCGATCAGGGCGAGGCTCGTTCTGGGCCGTCGGGTGAGACGGAGGCCAATCCCTATCTCTTGGGCAAGACTAACCCTATCCCTCCGGGGTCGGGCGAGGCGGAATCTATCCCTTAGCCTTCGGGCGAGACCGAGCCCGCCCTATAGGCGTTGGGCGAGACGGAGATTAGCCTTGAGCCTTTGGGGCGAGGCAGGGTTATCCCACAAAGGCGTCGGGTGAGGCTGACCCCACCCCTCCGGGATCGGGCGAGACGGAAACTCATCCCTCAGCCCTCGGGCGAGACCGAGCCCGTCCTCAAGGCGTCGGGCGAGACGGAGTTTATCCCTCGGCCCTCGGGCGAGACCGACCCCATCCCGAAGGTGTCGGGCGAGGCAGAACCGAACTCCTGTCACTCGAACAAGGGATGACGTGGCGCCCTTATGCGTCCAGAAGTTTTTTACATTTGGTGGTTATTGGTTTCACCTCCTGGGGTACCCTGGTATCAGGTCCCCGACAGTAGCCCCCGAGACTCCAGGTGATTCGGGTAGAACCGCCTGGAGGGTTTGCCGGAGGGTGCGCGCGAGCGCACCCGATGGGTGTAGCCCCCGAGCCCCCGGGTGACTCAAGTAGAGTCGCCCGGGGGTTTGTATCGGCCCCTTCACGGGTAAGGCTGATGGACTTAGTTTTACATCAACTGGGTGTTTCTGCCCTTGATGGCGGACCGTTCGTGGATTCCTTCTTAGTTGGGCCGGCCGGTGAGTCTCTGGGCCCTAGGTGGGCCAAAGAGAAAAGAACAGGCCTTTGTGGCTTGCGCTTCCCTGGTGGGTAGGGAGTCCGGATTTGTTTGGGGAAGGCGAACCGTCTGCCGAGATTTTTGGGGTGAGAGGATAGGGACCGCGGACGCGTGTCCCGCGATGTGACGCTGGGGGCGCGCGTGGCAGGCCTGGAGATCGAGGCGGGCGGTTGCCCTTCTCGTGTCCGTCGCCCCCTATAAAACCACGGGGTTCGCCCCCAGGGTCCCGTATTTCGCTCCCCTTCCTTTGCGTTCTGAGACATCCGCCGCCAATCTTCCCAGCCCCTCACGCCCGCATCGCCACCATCGACCGGCCTGCGTTCGTGTTCCAGCCGCCGTTAAGCTCGCGCCTGCCCTTCCCCCCTACTGCCTCAATGGAGTTGTGGGGCAGATCAAGCATCTCTTCCCGGCGTCTGGAGGGCCTCGTCCGCCGTGGCCTTCTCCGCCCACAATCCACCATCCAGGAGTGGTTGCTTCCTAGGCGACGAGGGTGAGCCGGTGCCGCCCTGAAGGGTATGTCATCTCTTTTGCCCTCTTCCACGAGCGGGGATTCGGTGTACCCGCGCATAGATTCCTACGGGGGCTATTAGATTACTATGAGGTAGAGCTGCAGCATCTAACTCCCAATGGGATACAGCATATGGCAGCGTTTGTTGCCCTGTGCGAGGGTTTCCTGGGGATCGATCCCCATTTTGATCTGTGGCGGTATTTCTTTAGCGTTAGTCTGTCGAAGAGGAAGATTGGGGGGAAAGAAGTAGACGCGCCGATGGGGTGTGCCAGCATTCACCTGCGCCATACCCGGTCGAAGGGTTACCCGTACATGCGTCTGGCCACATCCAACAAGGGATGGCATTCGCAGTGGTTTTATGTTAGGGATGATGCGAGTGCCCCCCTACCGAAGTACACCGGACGTCTTATTGTGGATGCTCCGGCGTCATGGGGCTGGGGCGTCCAGGCTAAAGACAAGAAGCACATCTCCGACCTTCTCTCCACCCTCCATGCCCTGAAGGGTCGGGGTGTAAAGGGGTCGAGGATTATCGGTGCCTACCACGCGAGGAGGGTGGCGCCACTGATGGCGCGTGTGCTTCCCCTGCATCGGATGATGCCAGGGATATCGTTCGAGGGGACGGTGCTCATTGACGAGGCGCTCCCTTATTCGGAAGTGGCGCAGCGTGTCAAGGAGGCGACGGAGCCGACGAAGGATTCTGCCGGCATGGTCCTTGACGTCGTGTATCCGGTGCCCGGGCATCCCCCAATGCGGTCCGGAGCCTGGGTTCTTCGAATTCGTAAGCCCTCTTCTCCTGCACTCCTTTCTTTCTCCTGAATCTCCCTTTTTTAATACTTGCTTTTGTGATGTTGGGGCTAGCCGAGGGGGCTAGTCTTCAAGGATAGTCCGGCTCCACTGCCGAAGGACAGGGCTGTGGCGGCGGCGAATCAACTCGCGGCCGAGCGGGACAAGAAAGCAAAGGAGGAGATGAAGAAGGTGAAACGGCTGAAGCAGGAGGCACGGAACCGGGGAGAGGACGTGAGCAGTGAGGATGACGACGATGATGATGATGACGACGACGACGACTGAGGTAGCCGTCGACGTGGATTGGGGCGTCCTGGCGGATGAGGAAACGCTGACAAGTGGCCACCCACCTGTGCAGGGGCCCTTCGCTTTTCACGCAGAGGGAAGTGAATCAATGAGGTCAGTGGAGGCCGGCGAGTCCGCCGCTTCGCACGGCGCGCCGGCCGAGGATCGGTGGATGGGGGACGCCGGGCTTGCTGTCGCCGACCCTGAGGCGATCGTGGAGGGGGGTGGTACTGGAGCCGCGCCCTGGCTTTGGTGCCACGCCTCGTGATGTGATGGAGGGGAGCAGCTTCGGTGCTGCGCCCCGCGAGACGAGGGAGGGGGACGGCTCCGGAGCCGCGCCCGACAAGACGATGGGGGGGAGTGACTCCGGCGCCGCGCCCGACGAGACGAACCCCCCTGCCCCGGAGCAGGGGGCAGGCATGAAACGGTCCCGCCCAGACGAGTCAGGGCAGGGGTCTGGGGATCCGTCCCCAAAACGCTTCCGCCGGCCGAGGACGTCAACGTAAGCTCTTGACTCCTCTGTTTTCTTCTCTTTTTCATTTTTATTTTGACTTAACGGTTATTACCTTTGTGTAGGTTCTTGCGGACGGGTCACCCCCTGGGGCTAGCGCCCAAGAAGAGTCTCGCCCTTCAAGCGGGACAGACGGCGTCGCCTGGAGTTACCCCTGTTTCGGGCAGGGGTGGTGCCGACGTTGGGGCCGCGTTGGCCGAACCGACGGCGTCCATGGTGGCTCCCACGCCCGCGGAGGCTACTGAGCGAGCGGCTTCTTCCGTGGCGGGCGTGGAAGAGCCGCCCGAGGATCGTGTGCCGCCGGTGATCGTGACTGCGCCGAGCCAAGATCAGCCAGGCGCGGTCGTGGTGGCACCCGAGGGCGTGGTGCAACCCACGCCGCCAGGTGCCCATGTGGATCCGCCCGTGGCGCCCGAAGCGGTCCAGACGGAGGAGGGTCCAGCCGGAGGGTCCTTGAGTGCTGCGGTGGTGCCGCACAGGGTCAGGAGGGAGCCGCCACCGGCCCCTTTGTCGGGAGGAAGCCGCTCCCCTGCGCGGGGGGAGCCGCCGCTCCAGTGGATGGCTGCTCAGGACCCGACGTCGGCTCTTTTCTCGCTCGATGATCATTCCGAGAGTATGGAGCGAGAGGGTCTTGACATCGGGATTTCGACCATGCTGAACGCCCTGGACCAGGCCAGAGGAGCCCTTCATGAGATCGTTATCCCTACCTCTCAGGTATTCTCTGGACTTTCTTTTTTCTTTCTTCGTGTGTTTGTGGGTTCTCTGCGTTTCTGATATCAGTCTTCTTCTTCAGATTCTTGTTGCTCGTAGCCGGAAAAAATCCCAATTCCTCCGCGAGCAGAAGGCGGAGCGGGATCGCCTCTCCGAGGAGGCCCGGCTGCGAGCAAACATGGCCGCTCAGCTTGCCATCGTCTAGGAGCGGGAGGCCCAGGCGCGTCAGGATGCGGAGGAGGCGCACGGGATGTTCGAGGACCTGTCGGCGAGGTCCAAGCTGGATGGAGAGGAGATTGCCAAACTCCAAAAAGAGCGAGACGAGCTGCTGCAGAGGAATGCCGCGGCTAATGAGAAGGCCAGCGAAATCCTGAAGGAGCTAGAGATGGAGCGGGACCTCCGGCAGAAGGCCGAGAGTAGGGCCACAGCCCTCCAGCAGAAGGTGGACGAGGACATCGAGGTGGTCCGCTCTCTCCGGGCAGAGCTTGATGAACGGGTGAAAGGAAAGTTGAGTGCCGAGAACGTCGCCGCCAAGCTGGAGAAAGAGGCTGCCTATACGCGCAGGGCCCTTCAGGCGGAGAGCGATGAGCATGATCTTCTACAAGCTGCTGGTCGGGGTGGTCCTTAATGCCCTGAATGTGACAGAGCCTGTGGAGACCAGCCCGCTCGCTGGCTCGTGTCGGAGGTATCACGGCTCGGGTGGGCCAACTTGAGGAGAGTGCCTTTCACGCCGGGATTACCCAGGCCTTCACCGTCGCCCACGCCCATTATGAGAAGGAAATAAACCTGAGGGTGATGAGCGAAGGCTTTCCGTCCACCTACGAGGATGAAGAGCTGGAGGAAATGGAGAAGATGGTCGCTCCTCTTGCGAAGAACCTGGCAGACAGTCTGAAAGAAATGGTTCTCCCTTCGCGGGAGTAATTAGTCGAACAAATTTGAGAATAGCTTATATGTAATATGTGGACAAGTGTCGGTATTTTTCGAGTCTGGACGCCTTTCGTGCTTTTGCGTCTTAATTTCATTTTGTTTGATTTTTTGCGATTTGATTTTTTATGGTCTTACCAATATGTTCCCCTGAATTATGCCGCTGAATTATAATGTGAGGAGATTGAGGAGGTAGCCGTACCTTAACAGCCCCCGAGTAAGGTCCGACCCCCGCACCTGCCTGGGGTCGGGTGTTACTGGAGACCGGAATCGTGGTTTTGGTGACAATGGATGTCCTCAGCAATAATCCCTGCCCTGCCTTCCAACAGAAATCCCAACTGGGGACTCTATGGGCTCGGCAAGGTGGGGCCTTTGCTCCTGCATTGTTTGGCCCGAGCCCTCGAGCCTTGTTAGGGTCTGATGGGGGTCGGCCATTATTTGCGTGTTACCCCATCCTCGGTTTTCGCAATCGGAGGGGCTGAGTGAACGACACTTGCCTCGACGGCTTGAGTACCGTGCTCAACGAGCTCGCTAATGGGTATGTTCGTGTGGAATCCGGGTCCATCATTTGCTGATGGGATCGGCAGAGCCCTCTGGTGGCACTCCACAACTTCTTAACCCGCCTCCCGGCAGATGCCTGAGTCGTTCGATAAGCTCAGGGGGCCCGATGGCCTCTCCTCGATGGAGATTCTGTGGGTTTGGCTCGAGGTTAGAATCGAACGAGAGAAGGTCGAGACGTCCCGGTTCGCTTCTGAGCGGGATCGGGCAAGGCCGCTGGGGCTCGTCTTGGTTATCTCTCCCTGGCCCTGTTCGGCGTGAGGCGGCCTCGAGCCCTTCGCGGGCCGACCTTCGAACCTCAGCCTGTGGTTGCCTATATCGGATAAGGCGACAGCCGTTTCGTGATGCGACACGAATCATTGGGATGCAATTTTTTGCATATGAAATGTTTCGAATGCAAGATTTAATTGAAAATAAAAGCGGTAACGTTACCTTGGTGGTATGAGTGGCGGAAAAGCTCCTTCCAGATGGGTTCGAGCCCTGACGTTTGTGACGAGGTTGGAAAAACCTGCGTAAGAATTGCTATTCTTTGTTTTTGTGTCTCGGTGACGATCCGAGCTGTTCGATTAACTTGGGCAACCTGACAGCTGTAGGCGGATCCCTCTGATCCCTTCTTTGGGAAAGGCGGACTGTCGAAACTAGAGACTGCGAGAGGCGTTTGAGCGTGATCTTTCTGGTGAACAGAAACATCGTAGCTCCCGGGGCGTAGAGTTTGCTAGTTCGTCCAGTTTTACTCAAAGCTCTGTGCTTATATATCGTGCCCTTAGTTTCAAGCGTACGGAGGGGTCGGGTGAAGAGGATGTCTGGATTGGTAGTCATCCTCGACAGCCCCCGAGTGATGTTCGCGCCCCTACTTTTTGACGGGGTCGGAATCTTGCGAACAAATTTTAACGCACAAAATGTGAAAGCTGAGAGGCTTATCTTTCTTTGGTCGTTCGTTCGTCGTGTCTTCTGGGCCGAATGGTTGACCCAGGAGGTCTGAAGGGTCCCGTCATCGAGTCGTCCGTGGTCCTGCATGGGGAGGCGAAAAAGTTGTCTGCCTATGTGGGCGCCTTAATCGCCGCGTCCAGAGCGGGTCAGTGGCGGGCCGTACCCAGGCAGTGTTCAGTTTGACCAAAGAGGGACGCTTCGTAGACCGGGGTTCGTCCCGTCACCTCTGGCGCGTCCCTTCAGATATCAACCAGCATTGATTGCGTATTTAAAAAGGGGAAGGAAGAGGGTTTTTCGTCCGACCTTTCGCCTTTCCTTAGTTACTGCGCCTCCTCTTTAAATAGGGAGGGGGAGAGGAGTTCTCATCCCACCTCCCCTTCTGCCTCCGAGCCGCTATCTCTCCTTCTTCTTCCTTTCCGCCAAACGCATCCGTGCGTCGCGGTGGTTCCTGAGTGAGGAAGAGTAATGCCCGAGAGAGAGATAGAGAACTTACAACCTTGCTCATGAATCTGGTGCATGATGTCGAGCCGGAGGTTATCCAATGTAGATGAGATGGTACGCGCGGCCCTTGGTGAGGAGTCGCTGCTGCTAAAGGAGAAAAGGCGTCGGTGGGTGTCGTACGTCGTTGACTGCGCCGTCGTTCGCTGCGCTCCTCCCTTGGCTGGAGGCGTTTCCTGCCTCTACGCCGTTGTTAGGGTTATGGCTGGGGATGATGGCGTAGTCCCCAGACGCCATGACGGTGGCGTTGCTGCCGGGGTTGCGGCTGACGACGATGGCGTAGTCCCCGGACGCTCCGGCGGAGGCGTCATAGATGGTGGCGCCTTCGAGGGTCCAGCGAAGATGTCGCCGATGGAGAGCGTGGTACGGCGCCCACAGTAGATGAGCTGGCCCGTGTACATGCCCTCGACGTCGCCGATGGAGAGCGTGGCACGGCGGCCACAGTGGACGAACTGGCCCATGTACATGCCCTCGACATCGCCGATGGAGAGCGTGGCACGACGGCCGTAGTGGACGAACTGGCCCGTGTACATGCCCTCGACGTCACCGATGGAGAGCGTGGTACGGCGATCGTAGTAGCACTTGTGGTAGAGCTGAGCCGAGACTGTAATGAAATAACGTTGTGGGGAAGCCCCCGAGTAAACAGTCTTCGGAGTATATTGTTACTTTTTTGTAATGACATCGCTTTGTAAGTGGTGAATTCGTGCAAAAAATGAACAAAATTACATCCTTTGACTTGTGGCAAGTCATTTTAGCGCTTTCCAACTCTCCTCATGGTCTAAGTCATAGGAAGCTAGGAACGTGGGCAAACTAATTCTGATTGAACTGGTGAGCAAAGAGGTTGCAGCCGCTGGGGCGTGGGTGTCTCGCAGTCCTACCAGTTGTATTCAGAATTGGTTCCCAAGGTTTTAGCCCTTGAGACTCATTTACGAGGCGAATGGAAAACTTATAGAATGTTTGTAAGTATAACACAGGGATTTTTTGCAATCGCGATACTTTTATTACACATAACATATGTCACGATCACATGCCAGCCCCCGAGTGAGGTCTGACCCCTCGCGATTTGTAGGGGTCGGGGATCACTAAAAATCGGGGTTCTGTTAAGACAAAAACTGATAAAGAAAAGTGTAAGATTATTTTAAGGATAGAAACGACGTAGCTGCTCAATGTTCCAGGTGTTGGTGAAGACCTCTCCTTTGATGGTTTTCAACCGGTAGGCGCCTGGGCGAAGTTTTTCCGCGATGATGTAGGGCCCATCCTAGGGCGGGGAGAGTTTGTGGCGATCCTTGTTGCTCTGCACAAGGCGGAGGGACGAGGTCTTCGACGTTGAAGGCTCGACCCCGCACCCGTCGGCTGTGGTACCACCGTAACGCTTGTTGGTACTTGGCTGAACGGAGGAGGGCGATGTCGCGGGCCTCATCCAGCTGGTCCATGGCGTCTTGGTGAGATGCCTCGGCTCCCTGTTCGTCATATGCTCTGATTCTTGGCGCTCCATAGTCGAGGTCCGTCGGGAGAACGGCCTCGGAGCCGTAGATCATGAAAAAGGGTGTGTAGCCGGTGGCCCGGCTAGGAGTCGTCCTTAGGCTCCAGAGCACAGCCGGGAGCTCAGCGAGCCAACGTGCGCTGAATTTGTTCAACCGGTTGAAAATTCTGGGTTTGAGGCCTTGAAGGAGCATGCCGTTTGCGCGCTTGACCTGTCCATTCGTCCGAGGGTGCGCGACGGCTGCCCAATCGATTCAGATGTGTTGTTCGTCACAGAAACGAACAAATTTCCTACCGGTGAACTGCGTGCCGTTGTCTATGATGATGGAGTTCGGTACTCTAAAGCGATGGATGATGTCGAGAAAGAACAGCACAGCTTGCTCGGATTTGATTGTGGATATTGGCCGAGCTTCGATCCATTTTGTGAACTTGTCTATGGTGACAAGCAGGTGGGTAAAGCCTCCGGGCGCTTTTTTAAGTGGCCCGACCAGGTCAAGCCCCCAGACCGCGAAGGGCCACGTGATGGGGATCGTTTGGAGAGCTTGGGCCAGGAGGTGTGTTTGCCGAGCGTAGTATTGGCACCCTTCGCAGGTGCGTACAATTTGCTCGGCATCGGCTACTGCGGTGGGCCAATAGAAACCCTGTCGGAATGCCTTCCCAACCAGGGTTCTTGGTGCGGCATGGTGTCCGCATGCCCCACCATGGATGTCGCTCAGTAGGAGTTTTCCCAGTTCGCCAGGGATGCAAAGCTGAAGAATTCCGATGTGACTTCATTTGTAGAGTTCGCCCTCTACAAGAACGAAGGATTTGGCGCGTCGCGCGAGCCGTCGGGCTTCTGTCTTGTTCAGACCCCCAGCCAAGTACTTGCGCATAAGGCCGCATTCCTTGTATAGGTGCTTGGCTGGAAAGGCGTGGTTTGGGCATGGCCCCTCGAGCATTTTTTCGAAGTGGTTCGGAGTGCCCTCCGCGGGCTTCCGGCCACCTTTGCGGTCGGCAGCGGCCGCGAGCAAGTTGTCGCGCCGTTGCTTCTTATTTTTCCCTTTGGCGGGACGGTTGGAGGCGCCTTCGCTGGCGTCCTCGTCCTGCCTTGTCTTTCCGTCGGAGCGATCAAAGATGGCTCCAACTGCCTCCTCTCCAGAGGCGTGACTGGTGGCGATGTCTAGAAGTTCCTTGGTAGTTCGCGGGCCCCTGCGTCCTAGCTTGTGGACCAGGGATTCGCAGGTTGTTCCGGACAGAAAGGCTCCTATCACGTCGGCGTCGGCGACGTTCGGGAGCTCGTTGCACTGTCAGGAGAAGCGTCGGATGTACCCGCGGAGGGTTTCATTGGCCTTCTGACGGCAATTCTTGAGGTCCCATGGGTTTCCAGGGCGTTTGTATGTGCCCTGAAAATTACCCACGAAGATCTCAGTCAGATCCACCCAACTCTGAATGGCATTGGACGGTAGGTGCTCCAGCCATGCTCGCGCCGAGTCGGCCAAGAACAGCGGGAGATTGCGAATAATAAAATTATCGTCACTAGCACCACCGGCCTGACATGCAAGCCGATAGTCTTTGAGCTAAAGCCCGGGATTTGTTTCGCCAGAATATTTAGGAATGTTCGTAGGCGGTCGATACCTTAGAGGGAACGCAGCGTTGAGGATGTGCCGGCCAAAGGCCTAAGGGCCTGGTAGAACGGGGCTCGGGCTTCGGTCCTCGTTGCTGTCGTAGCGCCCGCCACGTCGGGGATGGTAGCCGCGGCGCGCTGCTTCTCCCTCGTCGCCGTGAGCACGCCTCCGGGCGTCGATGATGTTGCGTACGTCGCGGCCACGGCCGAGGCGTTGATGTATAGGGACGACGGAGGGCTGCCCGCCGGCTGGCGGTGTTTGGTGTACGGATGCGTCCTTGGTGGGGCGCACTGAAGGTGCGCGCTGGCTGGTGTCGGGTTCGCGTTGTCGAGACAATGAACTTTCCGCCTGCTGCGCGGCTGCACGCTCGAGCAACGTGCGAATCTCCCGATAAGCGCGCCGATCCTCGGACGTCGCGGCCTCCGGGAGACCATGCAGCAAGGCGGTCGCTGCGGCGATGTTCTGGCTGGCTCGAGCAAAGTGAGGAAAGACCCCATCGTCGGTGAGGATCCTTTGATGTATGGTGCGGGCTGTGGCGCGCGCGCGCCCCCCGTCTTTGCGGCGTTCAATCTCGCGATTGATGTCCGCGTATTCCCGTGCGAGCCCTTGCCCGGCCTCATTGATCTCTTGCTGACGAGCCCTTAGCTGCTCCATCTTCTGGTGAGATGGGGCTGTCCCCTCTTCCCCGGATCTACTCTCAGGATTGTTTGTAGGGGTGGCCTCTTCCCTGGAGGCGCTTTCGACGTGACCCTCGGGGGTCTGCGTCATGTAGCATTCTCGGGAAGGGTGGTGGCTCCCCCTGCTGGAATCCGAGCTGGAGAGCGATACAGGCTCCTCGTTGAGGAGCTCGTAGAGGGTCTCCGTATCCCGCTCAATCGCCCCCACGAACTCGATGTCCGTGGGTGGTTGAACCACACGTAGCGCCAGAAGACGGCCAGCGGTTGCCGCAACGTTGCGGAGACCGAACGGAAATGCTGTCGGGGCACTCCATACGGACCCTTCCGGACACATGGTGGCGTTGTGAGAGGCCTCCTTGGGTGATGAGTCTTCCAGGGAGTTGCCCGGTGGACCCTCAAGCCTGAGACGGCTGAGGTTGATGGAAGGGGGAGATGGGGCGGCCGAGTGAGTCAGTGCCAGCTCTCCTTCTAGTGTGATGATGAAATCCAGGTCGCCGAAACGCACGTGTGCGCCCGGGGCCTAGGTGATTGCGTGGGTGGTCATCCGAGACCTGATTTGGAACGCGCAAAGCCCCTACCTGGCGCGCCAACTGTCGGTGTTTCGTACAAGCACCGGCAAGTGAATTTATAGTAATGCACGTTAGGCTCGGATGGTGCGCTAAAGGACACATAATTTATACTGGTTCGGGCGGAACGTCCCTACGTCCAGTTTGTTGCTGCTTGTGTTATTAGCACCGTGAACGGTCTGTAGTAAGGGATACAAACTACTAAGAGAGGGACTGGTCCCAAGTCTCTGATCGAAGGATTCAAAGGTGGTCAAGAGCTTTGTAGCTGCTTGAATGTGTGTATAAGTGCGTACTATCATTTTTCCGTCCTTTTGATGGAGGATGCGCCTCCCCTTTTATAGATGAAGGGGCTAGCTTTACAAAGGTGAGGACTCCAGGATGCGTATTCTACTTAGTCTTGTGGCTTACATCTATCCGATCAGGTCCTTCATCCTGATGAGTGCGAAGGAAGATAAGTGCTTACGATACTGTCGATGTCTCTGTAGGATGTCTGATCAGTCACAGCATGCTGCCCCAGGGTATGGGTTGTAGTACAGTGGTTTTGACTTAGGAGCCTCCCCCCAGCCTTGCTCCACACGCCTTCTTGTTCCCATGATTCTTGTTGGAAGAATTCGGGGTCGGGGTCCGGTGTAGCGCCGTGGCCAAGGCTCTCTGACTGGGGGGACCTGAGGGGTCGGGAAGAGGGCCCCCCGCTCCCTCGGGTCCATAGTGCGGTGACGGAGTATCCGTCGTTCGTGGGGATAGCAAATCCGTTCTTGGAGCGTAGCGGTTGTCGTATATCTTCGTTGGGTTCCGTGTCCCAGGGCTGAAGGCGGCGCCTACAACTCTACAGAGTGAGGTGCACGCGCCTGTAATACCTTTTGGGCTCTGCGGCGCCCGGAAGGGTCTAAAGCATCAGTCCTGTCGTTCCCTGGCAGTTCTCTTCCTGTCAGGGCGCAGGGTATGGTCGTCGGAGCCATGGTTGACCCGAACGTCTTGTCTCGTCCTGTACCCATCATTACGAGGGATAGATATCGATCAGGGCGAGGCTCGTTCTGGGCCGTCAGGTGAGACGGAGGCCAATCCCTATCTCTTGGGCAAGACTAACCCTATCCCTTCGGGGTCGGGCGAGGCAAAATCTATCCCTTAGCCTTCGGGCGAGACCGAGCCCGCCCTATAAGCGTTGGGCGAGATGGAGATTAGCCTTGAGCCTTTGGGGCAAGGCAGGGTTATCCCACAAAGGCGTCGGGTGAGGCTGACCCCACCCCTCTGGGATCGGGCGAGACGAAACTCATCCCTCAGCCCTTGGGCGAGACCGAGCCCGTCCTCAAGGCGTCGGGCGAGACGGAGTTTATCCCTCGGCCCTCGGGCGAGACCGACCCCGTCCCGAAGGTGTCGGGCGAGGCGAAACCGAACTCCTGTCACTCGAACAAGGGATGACGTGGTGCCCTTATGCGTCCAGAAGTTTTTTACATTTGGTGGTTATTGGTTTCACCTCCTGGGGTACCCTGGTATCAGGTCCCCGACAACTACTTTCAAGCAGGTGGTAAGCAATCAAATTTCCTTTTCTTTTCATCTTCCATCTTTTAGTTCTTACTACAGTGCTAGGCATGAAACAAGCCATACCAGATCACCCGATGATTCGCGAATCAATGCCCCCAACTGGGTATCCCAAAAACACACGCCCTGTTTGTACCCAAGGCACAAGTAGGACCAACCCATCACTCTCCTATCCTAGGGTCCTAGGTCCCCGTCCAAACTAGGACTCCAAGCCCCCGCACCTGAGTTCCGGACTCAGTGCGGTGTAAGGACCTCCTCCACCAAAAAGAAACCTTGACAGTCGGTCTGGAAAGAGCCGGAACCCATGACAAGAGAGCAACAAGTCTTCCAAGCGCCTATACCCAAGTATGTGCTCGGGATAATAAGTCTGTGACTTGCCTCGATGGCTTATGCAACGACCGGTCCTTAATCGACATAGACAGGGAAAACAATGTAACTAAGCTATGCCCCGCGTCCACTGCGACACAACCTCTTACATCCATCAATACCCAAACAATATCCCTGCCCGATCACCAATTTTCTTTCCACCATTTATATTTTTTAGGTGATAATAATACAGTAATATATTTCCTATCTCTCACAAGTGACAAGCAATCGCTCGACTTCTACCAGAGTCCTGTAGCATAGCAATCTACACGATCCTGTCATACTAGTAAGACTCATAGGATAAATATATATTTATGCAAGTGGGTTTCATTCAACTCCTTAAAACTTAATGCACAAATATAATTTAAACTACAGAAAAGTAGAGGTTATGCACCGGGGCTTGCCTGGGTAAGATATATATTAAAAAGTTAGTATCTACATCTTTAGATCATCCACCATCAACTGAATAGGAAGCCCATTGTATCATCTCCTAGAGAGAATACCATTACACCATCTTCGAATTTCCAATTATCCTTCAACTGATCCGTTGATCCATCATCGTACCTATATGATATGCAATGCAAAGACGTAATTAATCGACTGCAATTGTGACTTCTAAAATACGCTTTATGCCACTCAAGTTAACAGACTAGTTCTAACGACGACCGTACCTAGGCTACATATACACGTTGTCGGATAAGGCGTTATTTCCCAACAATTATTTTAGTTATATAAACCAACGTTGTTTCTTTATTCTATTCTATCGATTTAATCATTATTCGAAATAGGGTATCATTATCTATTTAACAAACTAATTATTCTAGAGATACAAAAACTACAGTGAGTACCTAATATGGCTAGGAGCATACTGTATAAATTTCAGATCCAACACCATTACCAATTTACCACAAAAATTCTTACAAGTTCTCCTTTTAATAATATTAAGTATTTTAAAATAATTAGAGCAACCCTAAAAACATACCGAGTCTACGTGAACAAACTACACTAATAGGTAGCTCATGATTTTAGGAGACTAACAAAACTGGTTTGGCATTTTTATGATTTTTATTTGATTTATTATAGATTTACACACTTAAGTCATTTTAAACAAAATAGTAAGCTCAGCAGAAAAAGAAAAACAACCCACGGGCCGCACGAGGCCCAGCCGACCATGGCAGACTAGCCCACGATGGACGAGCGCACGGCGGCCTAGGCGCAGCGACCAGCCCACGCGCGGATGAGCGGCCCAACAAGACGTGCGGCACCAGGCCCAGGACGGGTGGCGCGGACGGCCCAGCGGTGCGGCAACAGCGTAGGCGGCCCACGCACAGTAGCATGCTGGCCAGCGCGTGGCGCAAGCGGCTGGCCCAACAGGCCTAGCGATTATACATAAACGACCCTGTGTTTTCTCGAAATTAACCCTCAGGACACAAACACTATTTAAGTGAGTCGCGTATTTCGCAGTAAAGACCCTGTATAAAAATTTTGCTTGGATTTATACCCTCCTCACCTTGCTCTCTCCTCCCAAAAATAGAGCACCACAGGGGAGGGGCACGGCGAGTGCCGACTGCGGGGGAGGCTCTCGGAACTACAGCGCAGTGGGGCTCGCGCTAGGGAGGGTCGGCACCGGCAGCGGTTGGCACAGCACGGTGAGCGTGCAGGACAAGGGCGCGGGCGGCCGGATGCAACACGACATCCCAGCGGTGCTGAGGTGCTACGGAGATGGAACGGCGCGGCCACCCGAGCCAGGCGGGTGCTGCGGCACACGGGCGCGGCAGCAGCGGACCGAGGGGCACGCATGCCTAGCCACGACGCGAACCGAGACGGAGGAGGCGAAGTGGCAGTGGCAGCTTGACTCGGTGGCTGTGGGGCATGGTGGGCGGGCGTGACGCGCCCGATGGTGGCGTGTGGGTCGCGGCTACGGCACGCTGCGGTGACACGATGCGGGCAACGCGGTCCGGAGTAGGGGAAGCGAAGGGACGGCGCTCCAGACTCGGCGTGGAGCGTGCGCTCGGAGGTGGGGGCGACACGGACGCCGACGAGGCGCTGCGGCTGTGATCTAGCGTGGGACGCATGGAAGGGCAGCGGCTCGGAGCAGACCGGGGAAGGATGACGGTGCTGCTGAGGGTGGGAGAGGGGCAGCGCCGACAGCTGTCGTCCAAAGCGGACTAGGGGCTCAAGGGTGGCTGCTCACGTGCATTGGGAAGGAGCGGCTATGGCAGCGCTGGTGCGAGGCAAGCAGAGGAGGGGAAGCTGCTCAGGCGCGCGAGAGGAAGGTGAGCAGAGCTGGGATGGACGGGGCAACAAAACAAAACAGGCACGCGAAAGAGCTGGGAGCGGAGCAGACCGATCGGCAGCGACCACGAGCACGTGGCGCAGCAGGCGAACAAACAAGGAAGGACTGCGCGATGCATCAAATTGAAGCAAGCAGCCAGCGCAGCCAGGCCGGCAGGCCCACGCGCACGAGGGCGCGAGGAAGCAACGTCCAGTACGGCAGCAGTAACCAGCAAGCAAACGAGCGGAGAAAAGAAATATCGAGGAGCAGTCGGTCAACTTGTATAGTCAATCACTATAAGTATATGTTTGTCCTTTCTTCTAATTCTTTGTTTTAGAGTACCGTCATAACGTATATATACCTATATATATCTTTAACGGTTTACTAATTTAGATAGTTTACAACGTCTAGGCATAGGAAAATTTCAGCAAAGCTCGAATTTAAATTTAATTCAAAAGCTATATATATGTATATGTATATTGTTCTATTTATAAATATATTTTATTTTATTTATAAACGTTGCTTTTTATGCTTAATTTAATAGAACGAATCGTTTACTATCGATTGGTCAGAATTGTCGTTCAACATTTCTAAATATTTCTACGCACTGCATAATTTAACTTGAGCGCTTAATTGAGTCCACGAAACTAAGTCACATATGATTCGCTTATCACTTCAAGTATGTTTTAAACCAAAAATTCGAGAAACTCGTTTTGAAAGTTTTACTTAGGCCTAAATCACGGTGCTAAATAAGATTATAACACCGGGGTGTTACAACTGTTATCATGCCGCACAGGGGAGGCCTGAACAATTTACTCCTGAGGAGGAGCAGAAGTTCTTGGCTGCCGATAACCTATTTCGAGGCGCCGTGATTAGTGCACTTCATAGTAAGTATAAGAAAAACTACATATCTTGCACATCAGGCAAAGAATTATAGGATGCTCTTGAGGTAAAGTTTGGAGTTTTTGATACTGATAGTGAGCTATATCTTATGGAGCAACTGTATGACTACAAAATGGTTGTAAACTGTTCTGTAGTGGAACAGGCTCATGAGATACATGCGATAGCAAAAGAACTAGAACATTTTCCATATTTGTTGCCCGACAAGTTTGTGGTCGACGGTATAATCGCTAAGCTGCCACCTTCTTGAAAGAATTTTGCTACTTCTCTAAAACACAAGAGACAAGAGCTTAATGTGTCTGAGCTTATTGGATCTCTTAATGTTGAGGAGAGGGTGAGAGCAAAAGACAACCGTGGAAAAGGAGTTGAGTCTTCCACTGCTAATATGGTGCAAAAGAAAAACTCATTTGCATCCCGTAATAAAAAGAAGAAGAACATGCAAGAGAACAATAATACAAAGCTTAAGTGAACTGCTGGGTTTAAGAAGAAAAACAACAAGAAGGATGGAGGTTGCTTTATTTGCGGAAGTGATGAACATTGGGCAAGCGCGTGCCCAGACCGCAAATATAAGCAAGAAAAGAAACCAGCAAACGTGGTGATTAGCGAGACTGGAGGAGGAACATCTGTGTATGGTAATTCTTTACCTTTTGTTCTTTCAGTTTGTCTTTTACCTGAGTGGTGGATGGATAGCGGTGCTAATATTCTTATGTGTGCTGATGTTTCTTTGTTTACTTTCTATCAGGCCGGTAGGACTGGAGCCTTGCTGATGGGAAACGGTTTGCATGCGTGTGTTCTTGGTGTTGGTACGGCCGTTCTAAAGTTTACTTCGAGAAAGACGGTGCTATTAAAAATCATATGAAATTTACTATAGTGGTAACCTGTTCTATGTGATCGAAGATCCCATAAAGTAAGATAGTGAAACAAGCTAGTAGTAAATTATGAGAAAAAATTCTTAGTAAGACTCATTTCTAATGCATATCTTTTATTTCTGTAAGGCAGGTTGGTTTTTACCTTAATGTGTTCTAAGTGGCTTGCTAAAGCAAAGATGTTATCCTACAGAATATTTTTTAAGGAATACACCTATATGAGTCAGACTGTTGGTCACAGTCTATGAGATTTGAGTGATCTCTAAATAATCATAAAAGGCACTGTAGTATGACTTATATGTTTCAAATAGAGAGGATGCCTCTTGCAGTCTAGTATCAACTAAGGACTTTAGTGATATTCACCTCACACAAAATTGTCAATTCAAGGCTTAGTCCATTATTCAGTTGTGACTGAGTGAAACTATTGCTCTAGATGGATGTTCAACTTAACAGTTTCCATCGAAACACTGGTATATAAAAGAAATGTGGTTCCGAAACTACTTTGTTACAAACCCTAAAGTTTGGTGGGGATTGTTGGATATATTATGGGCTTGGCCCGTATAATATTTAATAAATCAAATAAAACTATATAGTCCGTAATACTAAGCGTTGTATGGTTTAATACCGTACGGGATTTTGACTGAACGCTGACTCAGCTTATTTGGTTGAAAATTATCCATCTTAATTGAGAAGGTGAGAAAATAACACAGGAGTGTCACACGCGCGCGCGCCGCTGGCCGGGCCGGGCCATGGGCGTGGGCTCCCTGCCGTGGCCGTGGCAGGCAGGCAGGTAGCGAGCGGACGAACGGGCGTGGCCAGATTTTGCCACTTAATCCACATAATTACGGGAGTTTCTCTCTTTTATGGTGGAGACGAGTTGATTGCGTCAGTTACCATCTCTTCGTGTCTCCGTCTCATGAGTTTCTCCGCTGGGTTTCTCCCTCCCTGCCGCAGGCATACAAGAAAAAGTCCTCCATCAGTCCTCCCTTCCATTCCCTTCCGAGAGACCACATCTTAGTCATCCTTTGGTTTTTCCCGTCCCGTACCTCTGTGCGCACGGAGCAACGGAAGAGCAGGTGCCTCCGAAATCCTCGTCCGCCTACGAACCTTGCACGGGGTGTGTGACGATTAGATTTTTGGGGAGTGATTCCGCGGCTGCTCGTCCACGTCGTAGACGTCTTCTTCCTGGTGATTGCTCGCGGAACAACAAGGTGTCTTCTTCCTGGTGACCGTTCGTAGGACTGCACTGTGAACACCTTCCTGCATCGACTGTAGTCCACGACTTCGAGCAACGCACTATGTCTGGTACGAATGGAGCCTCCGATGCCGTCGGTATGGGACCTTCCATCGGTACACTCTTAACTCTGTGATTACCGTACTTTGCGTACTTACTGTATTGATCAGTATGTTATACTTACATGCTGTAACGTTTATTAGTGACATACACATACACGTATATGTCGTCACGAATCTGCTAATGTTTTATTTCTGCATTAAATTGACCATAAAATGCCTAAATATCTAACGACAAAGAGTGGAGTGCATGTGCATGAGACGAAACGGCGAGACCTAAACCTGGCTACGTGCCGGCCGGGCCGGCGTGCGCGACGCGAGGTGGGAGCACAGGGCACTGATTAACACACGCACCTGGGCGTGTTCGGCAGTGACAAGACGCGACCAGGTTTGGCAACAATCTACTGTACTAGCCTTCTGGCGCCCTGACGACGGCGTCACGTCTTGGTCGATTGATCGCGGCAGCGCTCGGGACGGGACGGGACGGGACGGGCACGGAGCCTGGCCTCTCTCTGCTCGCTCTAGGCCCGCCGTGCAGTCGCGTTGCGCGGAAACCGGGAGCGCACAGCGCACCGGCGGATCGATCGAGCCGAGCGATCAAGTGGCACTGGCACCAGCCACCAGGCAGACGCGGACAAGCTCAATGGCGCATGGAACTGGAACGAATCCGCCCGTTTTACCCCGACTGCCACTGCCAGAGTCTGAACGATGGCGCACGTCCTCCCGCGCGCGCGGGCGGCGGGCGGCGGGCGAGCCGCCAGCAAGGCCCACGTCGGGCCACGGCAAGGCTGCCCGATCGAATCAATCAGGCGCGCCGGCCTGAAGGTGCTGCTGCAGGTCGATGGCGACGTGCAAATCCCAACCGCGTCGAAGCTGTCTCACGCCGCGGCCGCGCGCGGACGGCGGACAGCTGCGGGCTGGCTGGTTGGTGGCTTGGTGCGATGCGGTTCGCCAACCATCACACACGGATGCGACATGGTCACCAACCGCGCCAGGTCGCCAACGAACGCGCACATGGCTGCTCTCCGAAGTCCGAACGCTCGACTCGAGTCTTTGCCGAAACTATGTAGACAGCAGACCACACAAGGCAACGTTCCCAGAGCATGCACGACGCCACGACGGGAAGTCTTCCTGTTCCTGGCCGTATCGTAGGAGGGAGTATATGCATTTCCGGCAATAGCTGCGGCATACGCCTGGGTGGTTCGAGATGAGGAGGTCGCCAGTTTGACACTTCCTCGTTGTTTGCCGGACTACCCTTACGTTTTTTCTATTCCTTCGTTGAAGCAGAGTCAGACAAAGCGGAGAGTACGTTCTAAGTTGTCAAGAAATAAGTAAAGTATTTCTTTGCCAATGATGCCACATGCACTTGGGACTCTGAATCATTTCGTCATGGACAACTTTTGTTTATCCATTCCAGCCCTTGTTTATTGTTTAGTTCTCCAAAAGTGCACTATGCAAAAAAAAGATTTTCCTTTACATTAAATTTGTGGTGCATGCATAGAGTACTAAATGTAGACGAAATCAAAAACTAATTGCACAGTTTGTTTTAATTTTACGAGACGAATCTTTTGAGCCTAATTAGTCAATGTTTAGACAATAATTCACAAATATAAATAAAATGCTATAGTAAAGAATTGTGCACTACGCAAAATTTACGGGTGCCAACTTCGTCGAACTAAACGCGCCCCCAGAGTTGGCCAAACCGGCGATTGGAATAAAAAGCGGAGTCAGATGCCGGATGGATTGTGGACCGTGTTTGTCAGAAAAAGAGTTCTTTTTGTCAGAGTCGAAAAGATGATACAGAACATAGCTTAGCTAATCCATTGCTATATCTAGTGCCGCGAAACAAACCCACGCTTCTCAAAACGTGACGAGCATTCACAGAACGCACCGAGCTCCAAAGTACCTTTTTTTTTGCCACATAAGTAGCTCATTATACACGAAAGAAGAAAAATATATACATTAATAACAAGGGGACTAGAGAGACAAGTAGGGATAAAAACGGATCGGATACGAACGGATATCACTGATATTATATTTGTTTTTATATTTCAGTTCGGATTCGGATTCGAATATAGATAGTATCAATCATGTCGGATAGAATACGATTTGATATCGATATCATAAATATACGATTTTAGTATTCAGATACGGATACGGTATTGAATGTTGAATATCTAGTCCCGGATACGGACAGATCTGAAGCCATCTAAACGGATTCGGTCTCGAATACGATAAAAAAAAAATCCGTAATATGTACAGTACACACCAGGCCAAGCTCACAAAATTAACATGAACGAGACTAAGAGAGATTACCCATCAGAGAGACAGAGACTACAGAACAGAGTCTGCATTACGCAGTGGTTAGCAGGGCAAGGACGACAGAGCCAAATGCACGTACGCACGCAACAAAGCACATGCTCAATTCTATTGCCATTACTTCTGACAAGGTTAATCCTATCAACGTGACAGCGCCGCCGGCCGATCGCGGGTGACGAATAAAGCTCATGGAAAGAGCGTATCCCGCACGTCGGCGAACGCCGCGAGGATCGCCGGGTAGTGCCGCGGCGAGTTGAGCACGAGGTACGTCTCCAGCAGCCGCTCCGCGCTGTGGTCCCCCTCGCCGTCGTCGTTGCCGTCCCCGCCGGCAGCGGGCCACTCGGCGGCGATCATCTCTTGCATGGACTTGCGGAAGTCCTCGTACGGGTCGGCGGAGCGCTTCACCACCGCGAAGCCGCCGTCCGTCGCGGCGGACGCCGTGGAGCCACGCGGGAGCTCGAAGCTGTACCGGCAGCTCTGCGACGCGCCGCGGCGGCGCGCGGCGGAGGCCGGTGCCGGCGGCGCGCGGCACGGGCCCGAGACGGACGCGCGCGCCCTGGTGGTGGTGGTGGTGTTCTTGCGCGGGCAGTTGTAGAAGTCGGACGAGTCGGACGAGAAGCTCCGCGACGAGAAGAGGTTCCTCGAGTCCTCGTCGTACTCGTCGTCGGAGGACGAGCTGCTGACCAGCCGGCGCGACGAGTGCGTCGACAGCCGGCGCGAGGCGCCGTTGGTGTTGGAGCTGGCCCGCTCCTTCCACCTCGCCACCGGCGGCAGCGGCGGCAGGTGCGCCACGAACGGGGACGACGGCGGGCACTTGCGGCCCTCCCACTCGCCGCCGGTCTCGTGCGGCAGCCCGCCGGCGGCCGTGGACCGCCGCTCCGCCTTCCTGCCGGCGTCCGCGGCGTCGAGCGCGAGGAGGGACGGGTCGGCCGCGTCGACGGAGCGGCGGCCCGCGCAGTCGATGGTGATGTGGACCCGCGGCGCGGAGAGGGACAGGCGGCGGTCGACGATCCCATTCCCATTCCCACCCCCACCCCCGGGCTGCTTCTTGCCGCTGCCGAGGCTGGAGTAGGACGGGAATGCCAATGGCGGCGGCGGCTTCACCTCGCCCTCGTTGTCGCGGCGCTTCCTGCCACCGCCCCCCGCGCGCCGGGAGAACACCGAGAGGATCGCCGCGAGGCGGTGCTTCAGCTTCTTGCGCCCGGTGCCGGCACCAGCGCCCCGCGCGCCGGATTCCTCCATGGCCTCGCGAAGGTGCATGCGCTCTTGCTTGATTCCGCCCGCCGGTTGCCTTGCCTCTGATCGTGCGTGCGCGGCGTGGGGTGTTGTGGTCTGTGGAGAGAAGGCGCAGGCGTTCGCGGGAGCGGGTGTTGGTCTATCGCATTCGTGCCGGGCTAATGCGGCCTCGCGCGCGCGGCTTTAACCGCCCGAGCCGCGAGCTAGGAACAAAAAACCGCCAGGTCCGGCCGCCCAGGTCTCCAGACAGACAGAGACATGGTGCCGTGGTAGGAGTGGGCAACCTCGGGTCGTGGGCGCGCTCTCGCTTCGCTCGCACGTAAACGTAAGTGGGAGAGAAGAGATGGCGCCGTTACGGCCGTACAGGTACGGTCACCACGTCGTGCGCGGCCGCCGGGTGCCGTATTCGCTGTATCCCCAGATGCGTTTACTAGTCTTCCTGGATTTAGCTTATGAACAAGGAATACGTACCAGACTGGTGCAGTTGGGGATGAAAACGGATCGAATACGGACGGATATCACCGATATTATATTTGTTTTCATATTTCTGTTCGGATTCGGATTCGAATACGGATAATGTCAACTATGTCGGATAGGATACGATTGGATATCGACATCATAAATATGCGATTTGAGTATTCCGATATAGATATAGTATCGGATGTTGGATATCCGAACTCGGATATGAACAGATCTCAACTCCTCTAAACAGATTCGGTTTCGAATACGGTCGAAAAATATCCGTACCGTTTTCGTCTCCAGCGCTGCAGTGCGTCGCATTGCATGGGGCCGGGCGTGGGCGGCTCGTGACTCGTGAGCGCCGCGCTGCGTGCACGTGGAACGCTGCGTGTTTTCGTCGGAGTCAGCTGGTTGAAAGTAAGCTTTCCGTGAAGTGAGGGAACAGCTACAGCTTTGTGATCGCACACTGGCTCAAAGCAGAACACGCAGGTGCAAGTGCAAGGCAGGCGTTGGGCCGCAACACAGTTTGGGTAAAGTAAAGACACGGGACTAGTAGATTGATCAGTTGGCTGTGTTTACTGTATACTTGCTGCTTTCCGTGCGATCAACTGCCCTTTCTGCAAGGCTGCAACTGCCCCCCTCCCCCTCCAGACCCAGTTACTGTGCATGACTACATTGGAGCCGGCGAGTACCGGGCATTGACTACGGCAACTCCACTCACCACTCTGCAACTGTACACCACTGCCGCGGCACAACTGTCTACTAGTATAGAAAGAGCGTACTCACCGCAGAGAGCTCTACTCTGTGCGGGGTCTCGAAAATGGTGTCAGTGGCAAGCCTTATTCTTGCCTGTGCAATATGAGGAGACCGCGACTCGAACCCGGGACCTTCCGATCACAGGCGGTAAGACTCTATCGCTTACATCAGGCCCGCTCTTCAACTGTCTACTAGTATAAACGTTCCAAAAAAAAAAAACAAGAAACAAAACACACCAAAAAAAACTGTCTGCTAGTATACTACAAGTACGTATTTTACCGTACCATTACGAAAGTAACTGAAGCGTCGAACGATTCCTTAGCCTTGCTTGCACACACCACCAAGCATAAAACAACACCTTGTTAGCGTGCTGTTTCTCCATGGCATCAGTACGCGCTGATTGCATTGTTTAGCGGCGAATGCGTGCTCCAGCTGTGGTTAGGCAGGTGAGCTGTTCTCTTGGATTATACAAGCATCTATCTATCACGTAGACGGCGCACGGCTTTTTAAGACGAGGCCATAATACGGACAAACATGTGTTTTTTTTAAGAGGAAGACACGGGTGTCAGAACTTTAAACTACATATAGGTGTAGGACAGGTGGACTACCGAAACCCTATGGTCTGGGAGTATTCGGGCTGGTCTTATCTGGCAGCTTATTCGTTGGCTTATAGATTATGGTATAATATTTTTCTGTTAAACAATCAGCCATATAAATCAGCACAAACGGCTTTACATCCAGCCGATCAA
Source organism: Miscanthus floridulus (assembly GCF_019320115.1). Lineage (NCBI taxonomy): Eukaryota > Viridiplantae > Streptophyta > Magnoliopsida > Poales > Poaceae > Miscanthus > Miscanthus floridulus. The sequence continues at coordinate 106,078,226 of NC_089585.1, read as the reverse complement.
GCATTCCGTCTCCAGGCAAACCTGTACCGGTCCACCGGCTCTTCTCTCAGGTATATTTTACGTACATAAGACACTGTATGATAGAAGGGGATCCCAATAATGTGGCGCCCTCAATACATTCTGTATCTGTACACAACAAAGCCATTTCTTAACAGGTCAAGTTCATGCACCTTCTGCCATGTGTATGCTGCAGGCTCCAAGGGAGCCTGGAGCACATAAGTAACAAACAAAAAAGTCAGATTCCCGCTGATGATTAGCTGACACCAGGGTATATTAATAATTTAACCCCACAGCATGCACAAACCTATAATCAGAAGGGAACAAGGGGAAAACGTTGGGATTGTACGTGTACACAATAGAAAAAAACCCAGGATCAGCTGATTTTAGCACCTTGTCTGCATTCCCAGAGTATTGATTGGGTAATCATGTACAGGGGTCATATTGGACAGTTATAACAGCTCAAAAGGCGGATTAGTTGGTGCAAAGGCCTGATTGCGGAGGTGCCGACTGCTCATGCATCAATGAGAGAGTGCTCTGTATGCCGTTTCAGTTGCTTCGATCCGGTTTAGTTATCATTGCATCTCAATGCTTGAGCCAATAATTCCTAAGCTGAGACATGTGCAGGAGTATCTCATCGCGGCCCTGGTTGGTCACGCTGCTCGTCATGATCCAAGGAGGCGCAGCCTCGAAGTATTCACGGATTAGGCTCTGGAAAGTTTTCACGTTTTCTTCAGGTCTCCTGCCGCCATTCTTCTTCTTCTTGCGCTTGTCACATTTTGTGAACACAAGGGTCATGGGAACCTGAACAGAATGTGGATAAACCATTAAAACTAAACAGTGCCAGATTTATTGCTCAACAACCTATAAATAATCCTCACATGGGTAAACAATAATGCATGTTTGATGCAGATGTGATGGCAAGCACATTTACTAGTTACTACATCTGACTGTACAGAAGTCCATCCATTACTGTATGTCTGAAAAGGAGTATGTTAGTTGGTGTCCCCAGGACCATGGCTCATGCCAACATAGGTCGTCCAACGAGAATTATTTTGCACTAGATTGCAGGAAAACAGAAAAGAGACTAGGTGAAATAATGGTTCGTGGTGAAGGCAGCAGGACAGAGGAGCATAAGGAGGTGGGGCTGTTAATTGGTCCCTGCCCAAAGAGGATTATTTTGCACTAGATTGCAGCAAAACAGAAATGAGAGTAACCGAAATAATGGTTCGTGGTGAAGGAAGCAAGGACAGAAGAGCATAACTGCATAAGAAGGTGGGGCCGCTAATTGATACTGACTGGGTAGGACAACCGGTCCAGGGTTTGAGAGTTGAGGCCTGGTTGTGAAGGTTGGGTGGCTGTGGGCACTGGCGCACTGCAGTATTTACGCGAAGAATGGAACTGGATCTATGCCCAGGACAGGAAAAGGTTTAAAAAGGCATGAAGCTAACACCTTTTCGGAACTTTTTAGTACAGTGTACTAGTATATGTCGGACTGTTACCAGATCCTTTTCCTTTTTACTCTGTATAGTCTTATAAATTTTAAAAATGAGGTAGGGGGTCCAGATTCCAGAATTAAGCTGCACTCTGCAGACTTCGTTGGGTTTTGAAAAGGATAGCACAAAATACAAACAGCAGGCTACATCATAAACCCAATGGCAAAATGCAGAAACAGAGAGCCCATTGCAATTATGTCCTAAATGATCGAATAATTTCATGATAAAAAAAACTTAGGACTTGCCAAGTTAAGTTCTTTGTGTGAGCAAATAAGTCAGTAATAACAAATTCTTGGTTTGCTTTGTCCCAGGACGTCAATATGCCTTCCAAGTTCTAACTCAAACCTCTAGGAAAAGATTGATTGCTGCTGCCTAAAGTCTAATACAGTGTCACATTTGTTCTATTGGACAAGTATACATTGTTAGAATATATATGTGTTGTGCGTGTGTATATGTTGGGCGTGTGCCTGGTATAGCCGGCCAGCCCTATATATGGTTAGAGAGATATCAGGAGATCTCGGCAGGTCCTATTTCTATAAGCCACCAGATCTCCTCTCCTATATATATGTACAAAGGTCTCTCCAATCAATTCATCTACGATTCCACGCAATCCTAATTGCTATCATGGTATCACGAGTCTAGAGTTTCCTTCCCCACCCGCCCGCCGATCTTTCCTGTGTGCGCAGTTTCCGCAGCACCGGCCATGGCTGGCTCACCTCCATCCGCTTCCCCGCTCGCTCCGCAGCCCCCGCAGCCCTCGAGCGCGGCCTCAGGCGCCGTCACCGACGCCTCGGCTGCTGCCGCCGCTTGCTGCTAAGGAGACGCGCGCGCGGGACGACGCCGCACGACTCGCAAAGGCGGAACGTGCGCGCGTGGCCAAGGCTCGCCACGACGCCGCCCTCGCCCGCGTCGCAGAGGCGGACTGCGTGGCCGCCGCCGACGCCCGTCGCCGTGCCGCCCTGGCTCGCGCTGATCTCGAGCGCGCTGCGACCCAGCCGCTTCCCGGCAGCGATGATGACGCCAGCGACGCCTCCGGCGACGACGATCACGTCTCCGTGGCCGGCGACGCTACGCATCTCCGGGATGCCTTGCTGCAACACGAAGCTGCTGCCCTGATCAATCTGCACGCCCAGGCTGTGGCTGTGCAGAACATCCGCCTCCTCGTGCCACTCACCCTCGACGTCTCGTCCACCTTCTACGGTCGGTGGCGCGAGTCGCTCCTCCACGTCGTCGGCCGCTACTCCCTGGAGAGTCACGTGCTATCCGATGTGACCACGCCCACCTCCCCGGACTGGGTCCGCATGGACTGCGTCGTCCGCACGTGGATCACCGGCACCATCACCGACGCCCTTGCCGACACTGTGATCGAGCCGGGCAATACTGCTCGCACTTCGTGGCTCGCCATCGAGTCCCAGTTTCGCGGGAATCGCGAGACTCGCGCCCTCCATCTTGACGCGGAGTTCCGCAACTTCAAGCAAGGCGATAAAGACATCACCACCTACTGCAGGAAGCTCAAGGGCATGGCAGATGCTCTTCGTGACCTCGACGAGCCCGTTCAAGACCGCACGCTCGTCCTCAACCTCCTCCGAGGTCTCAACGGTCGGTTCGAGGCAATTGGCCTTCATCTTCGTCGTGGGCGCCCCTTCCCTACCTTCCTGCAGGCACGCAATGATCTCCTTCTCGAGGAGCTCAACATGGAGGCGACGGCGCCGGCTACTGCCCTCACCACTACTACTACAGCGCCATCTACTGGTTCGCGACCACCTTCTGCTCCAACTGCACCTTCAGCCGCGCCTGCACAGCAGCGGCAGCAGGCGCCGCCTCAGCCCTTCAACAGCGGGGGGTGGGGGGCAAGCGTACCCGGCGCGGGAAGCGTGGTGGCGGCGGTCGTGGGCCAGCGAACACCAGCGGTCAGCCCGCTGCTCCAGGAGCTTCGGGGTCCTCCGGCTGGCCCAATCTTCATCAACCATGGGCTGGGACCATCAACATGTGGCCTGGACCCCGCCCAATGACGCTCCCACATCCTCAAGCACTTCTGGCCGGTGTACAGCAGCCAAACGGTGGCCAGCAGGTACCCCATGCGCTGCTGGCCGCCGCCCAGCAGGGCTGGGGTGTTCACCCTGGTGTGCAGCAGTGGGCAGTACCACCAGCCGGCCTATACAGCCCCGCTGTTCCAGGATGGGATGCCTCCAGCTTGGCGTCCAACTTCCAGACGATGTCACTCCAGCAGCCCCCTCCACCAACTGGTACTTTGACTCCGGGGCTTCTAATCATATGACTTCAGATGCTGGTATAACTACTACTCCTCATACTCCACGTTCATCTTTTCCATCTCATATTATTGTCGGTAATGGGCACCTTCTTCCCGTTACTTCCACTGGCGTTACCACTTTACCTAACAATCTTCATCTTAATAATGTCCTTGTTTCACCTGGTCTTATTAAGAATCTCATTTCGGTTCGCCAGTTTACTTCCGATAACAACTGTTCTGTGGAGTTTGACCCTCTTGGTTGTTCTGTGAAGGATCTTCATTCTCGGAGAGAGATCGTCAGGTGTGACAGCTCCGGTCCTCTTTACCCACTGCAGCTTCCGGAGTCCGCCTCTGCTCTCCTCGCCGCCTCCAGTCCTTCACTTTGGCACCAGCGTCTTGGTCATCCCGGTCATGAGGTTTTGTCTACGCTAGCACAGTCATCTGCCATTCCATGTAATAATAGTGCTAGTCATACACTTTGTCATGCTTGCCAGTTGGGGCGTCATACTCGTTTACCTTTTCATGCGTCTACCTCCAGAACCACTCATATTTTTCAATTAATCCATTGTGATTTGTGGACATCACCAATTCCAAGTGTTTCTGGGCACAAGTATTACCTTGTTGTTCTCGATGATTTTTCGCACTATCTCTAGACTTTTCCGCTACGACTAAAGTCCGACACCTTTTCCACACTGTCTAACTTCTTTGCCTATGTTACTACACAGTTCGGTGTCACTGTTCAGGGCATCCAGTGCGACAATGGCCGCGAGTTCGACAATCACACTTCCCGCGCTTTCTTTCTTTCTCATGGCGTCCAGTTACGCATGTCCTGCCCATATACATCTTCACAGAACGGTAAAGCTGAACGCATTATCCGCACTATCAATAATGTTGTTCGCTCCCTTCTTTTTCAGGCTAGTGTCCCACCAGCCTACTGGGTTGAGGCTCTTTCCACCGCCACACTCCTTAATATTCTTCCAACCAAGGCACTCAATTTCTCAGTTCCCCATACGGTTCTCTATGGGGCTCCTCCATCCTATGAGCATCTTCGTGTTTTCGGTTGTCGCTGCTACCCCAACCTCTCCGCTACCGCCCCCCACAAACTCGCTCCCCGCTCCTCCTTGTGTGTCTTTCTTGGTTACTCTCCTCATCATAAAGGCTATGCTGTCTCGACCGGTCTTCCAACCGGATCATCATTTCCCGGCATGTTGTCTTTGATGAGTCATCGTTTCCCTTCTCAGAGGACAACACTCGTCCCACCCCCCAGGACTTCGAGTTTTTGGACTCTACAGACCCACTGGTGGCTTCCCCAGTGCCATCATGTTTTATGCCTGCAGGTTCTTCTGGCGCCGCCACCGCACAGCCACGTGCGGCTCTTCACCCCGGGAGCAGCGCCCCATGGCGTGCTGCTGCTCCTCTGGCCTCTGGCGCCCCTACACTGGCTGGACCCGCTCCCTCGACAGCCAGCCCGCTAGTGCCCAGCAGGGTTTCACCGCCCGGTAGCCTCAGCCCGGCATCGGTCGGCCCTGCAGCATCACCACCTCGCCCGACTGGACCTCCGCTCGGCTTTCAGCGCTGGGCTGGTCACGTCTACAGCCGGCGCCCTCAGCCTCCTCTGCCTGACTTGGCTGCCCGGGCGCCGGTGCCACCAGTTTGGTTGACGTACAGCCATCGACCGCGGCCTCCTCCGTCGCCGACTTTGACTACTTCACCTCCTCCGCCACCGGATGTTATTGCTGCTTTCCCTCGTGGGGCAGTTCCCATCGTCCCTATGGCCAACCAGCATGCCATGCAGACACGTGGGAAATCTGGTTTTCGACAACCGGTTACACTTCAGGCGACCACCTTGTCACCGATTCCACGGACATATCGGGTCGCCCTTGCTGATCCTCATTGGCGTGCAGCTATGCAGGAGGAGTTCTCGGCCTTACTTGCCAACCACACTTGGGATCTTGTTTCGCGACCCCTGCGCTCCAATGTAGTGACTGGCAAGTGGATATTTAAGCACAAGCTCAAAGCAGACGGTTCTCTCGAGCGTTACAAGGCTCGCTGGGTTCTTCGTGGCTTTACACAGCGCCCTGGCATTGACTATGACGAGACCTTCAGCCATGTTGTGAAGCCTGCCACCGTTCGCACAGTTCTTTCTTTGGCAGTCTCCCACAGCTGGCCAGTTCACCAGCTAGATGTGAAGAAAGCATTTCTCCATGGGACACTCTTAGAGACCGTCTATTGTGCCCAACCAGCTGGTTTTGAGGATACCTCTCGCCCAGACTTCGTCTGCCGCCTAAATCGGTCTCTATATGGCCTGAAACAGGCGCCTCGTGCTTGGAACAGCAGGTTCGCCTCTTTTCTCCTCCAGTTGGGTTTCGTTGAGGCTAAGACGAATACATCTCTGTTTGTCTATCGACGGGGTTCAGAGATTGCCTATCTCCTGTTATATGTGGATGATATTGTGCTGACTGCCTCATCAACGGATCTGCGCCAGCGCATCATTGCAGCTCTTCAGCGTGAATTCTCTATGAAAGATTTGGGAGAATTCCATCACTTTCTGGGCATGCAGGTACAGCGCACTAGTTGTGGACTCTTCTTGTCCAACCATCAGTATATGTTGGATATACTAGACCGGGCTGGTATGGCAGACTGCAAGCCTTGTTTCACACCGGTTGACATCAACCCCAAACTTTCCGCTGATGGCGCTCCCATTGCAGATCCTACAGATTTTCGGAGTCTAGCAGGAGCTTTGCAGTACCTCACCTTCACACGGCCGGACATTGCTTATGCCGTGCAACAGGTGTCTTCACATGCATGACCCGCGTGAGCCTCACCTTGCAGCCTTGAAGCGCATTCTGCGCTATGTTCGTGGCACCTTGGAGTTGGGCTTACATATTACAGCTTCCAGTGCACCTAATCTCATTGTCTACTCTGATGCGGATTGGGCTGGATGTCCTGACACTTGTAAGTCCACATCAGGTTATGCAGTGTTTCTAGGGGACAATCTCATCTCCTGGTCCTCCAAGCGCCAGAACACAGTATCCCGCTCTAATGCAGAAGCTGAGTATCGTGCGGTCGCCAATGCCATTGCTGAAGCCTCTTGGATACGACAGTTGTTGTCTGAGCTGCATACACCTCTGCACCATGCCACTTTGGTCTACTGTGACAACATCAGCACCGTATATATGTCTTCCAACCCCGTTCAGCATTAGCGCACCAAGCACATTGAGATTGATCTTCACTTTGTTCGAGAACGAGTGGCCCTAGGTGCTGTCCACGTTCTTCACGTCCCAACGACGTCTCAGTTCGTTGACATCTTCACCAAAGGCTTGCCCACTGCTGTCTTCACGGAGTTTCGATCCAGTCTCAACGTTCGCTCCATCGAAGCTGTGACTGCGGGAGGATGTTATAATATATATATGTGTTGTGCGTGTGTATATGTTGGGTGTGTGCCTGGTATAGCCGGCCAGCCCTATATACACACACGCACAACACATATATATTCTAACATCCTCCCGCAGTCACAGCGTCGATGGAGCGAACGTTGAGACTGGATCGAAACTTTGTGAAGACAGCAGTGGGAGGAGGAGATCTCGGCAGGTCCTATTTCTATAAGCCACCAGATCTCCTCTCCTATATATATGTACATAGGTCTCTCCAATCAATTCATCTACGATTCCACACAATCCTAATTGCTATCATACATCTTTCATTATGGTGAATCAGTCAATCATAGTTAACTTTGACTAACAAGAACAGATAGCATCCATACACATTGTGTGTGAAAGCTAAAATGATTGTAAATAAATCTGGTTCAGCTTATTGCTAGAATCATGTGCACACAAGATTTTCAACTTGACAAACTGGGATATTTCAGCCTTTAGACTTCAGCAGCATTATTTTCTATCGCTCAGATCAACTAGATTATCTACTAACAATATCAAAGAGCACTCCTAATGCATATGGATGAAAGAATTATGGTTAATTAGTTCATAAATTGGAGTTCAGTCGTTTCAGAAGTATGCTTACCTTGTTTTGACCAAGCCAACTAGCATAGTCAAGATCAATCTTCTTGGCAGGTATACTTGCATCTATAAGGAGAAAAACAGATACCAAATTCTCCCTACTGAGAAAGTAATTTCTGGTAAATTCATCCCAATTGGTACGAGCCTCCTGTGGTGCAGAAGCATATCTGTTCAATAAAAGCTCTTGTTAATGCAAGAAAATGGATAATATCTCGACTAAATATATCCTCCAACTAATGGGATGCAAATTTATTTTCTATATTTGTGAATTCATGTCTCACTGTTATACATATGACAAGTAACAGGTAGTCTGATTAATTTGCCCAAAGAAAAATCCAAGATCATGCAGCAACGTAGAGTTTTTTAGATATAGATCGAAGTCAAATACATAAAAATATTAGGCACAGACATTCTCAGTCAATATTGAGTCTGTAAAACAAACTTTTGAACTCACAAACACCAATTTGATGACATGGTGTTTTTCACATTTAGATTTTACTATAAAACCGTATCTCATTCATGCATATACTACCAATGCAAGATGTTTCATAATCTTATCAAATGAAAAACTCTTTCTTACATTCTTACTAGTTTCTTGGACAGACCATGCATTGGCCTTTATTGCCAGATCCATTCCAGTAATATTTGCAGTAGCAAGGCTCTGCCCTCCCCCCTCTATTTATCCAAGAGATGGAAGGGCAGAGCTCTTTTTTGGTGAAATAAATAAAGAATAAAGTCAAAAAGGGTTTGATTAGGATTGTTTAAGCAACTCCCGTAATTCTTAACCCCTTGCCAATTGATTCTGACTTGTTTTAGAGGATTAAACATGTAACATCATATGGCACCTCATCCATTTCTATGTGAAGAATATTTTCAACCATAAGAAAATATAAATACGTTCATCTACATGATTTTTTTTTAAAACTACTAGTAAAACTAGCCAACTTGCTTGGGACTAAAAGGCTATGTTGTTGTTATTGTTGTAGTAGAAGTAGTAAAACTAAAAGTCTGCTGGTCAGTAGTTTACCCATAACCAGGCAAGTCAACAAGATACCAGCTGTCATTTACTTTGAAATGATTGATACACTGGGTCTTCCCTGCAATAATGAAAATAACCAACAAAATTAACGAAATGAAACAAGCTTCTCTGTACAGTTACTGCTGTTACCTTTATTAACTTTCTGCTGTACAGATGCAGTATATCTCCAAAGTGTAAAACCAAAGGTGCACAAATGATCAAGCCGGAAGAACTGAAGAAGACTAGGTTGTGAATTTGCAGAGATATTTTCTAGAGATAAAATTGATGCCAGAGCATAATTTGGTGGATTTTAGAGATAACTAGTTATAATCCCGAACCAGACAGTTTTGTATTCTCACATGGGACAATAGCACTTAGAAGTTAGAAGTAAGAAGCTGGGGAAAAGTAGTCTCAAATTCTAGTTCCATGTGATGGTAGCTCTTAAATAAAGCTAAACATGTGAACAGAGTACCTGGTTGACAAGAGCTTCCAAAAGATAAGCATTACAACAAGGAATGGTATTTAGATTTTAGATAAAGCCAGGACAACACATATGGCCATGGTAAACCAAAGGGAGTTCAGCTTAACAGCAACTCCAAGAGCCTCTCTAAAATTCAATGTCTATATCTCTATTTGGAGAGCCATCCCATGAATATTCTCTCTGTATATCTCGTGTCTCCAACGGAATCTATAAGATCCGTTCTCTATACTCCAATGGCTTATCATAATTTTCCTTATGTGAAAAAGGTCATGATAGAACTACCATATATTGAATTTAGAGAGCGATGTAGAGAATTAATGGAGCGAGAAGGATGATTTTGGAGAATGGAAAAAAATGAAGAGTGGTTTAGAAAGTCTATTGGAGCCTTGTATTTTTGTTTTCTAAATTTTCTAATAAAGAGCCATATAGAGGTTCTCTTGCAAATGTTCTAAGGGGTGTTTTGTTTGTGGAATAGATTAGTCCATCATTTTCTCACTTAAATTTTATTTGGTTGTCGAATGGAATGAGTTGATCCATCACTAACTCATTCCTCATAAGCTATTAATTAGTATAAGCATGAAGAATAGAGTCATTTCACCAAATTTGAGGGATGGACTCATGATGCACCACCTCATCTAGGATGGACTGATTCCTCAGACCAAACACAATTCAAACTGCAGGGGCAACGGGCTATCTCAATTCCACAAAACAACGCTTCCTTCAAACACAACTGCGCGAATTCACAGATTCTCCCGACCTTTCACGGTTTCACCAACTCTGACAGTAGCTACAGCTACCGAAACCGATGCACTATCACCTTCAGATTCACTTGCTCAACAAGTAGGACCTCTGTTAACCACTAATCACTAAATCCTAAACTCGATAACGCTGTAGAGAGAACCGTACAAGGCAATGATCCAGGCAAAGCAAAAACTTACCAGGCTTCTTGGAGGTGAGTGCAAGGCGCTTGCGGCGGACAAGCGAGTTGAGCAGCGACGATTTGCCGACGTTGGACCGGCCAACGAGTGCGAACTCCGGTAGACCGTCCCGAGGGCAGTCATCGGGACGCACGCTGCTCTTCACAAAATCTGCGTTGACCACCTGTGCGTCACCGCGCGCGTATGGGCCCAGCACGACGTTGGAGCCCTTAAGGACCCGTGCGCTCACGGCGTCCTGGTCCCCCGCATCCACGGTTGCCCCGGGCGGCACGAAGAGGCAGTCGAGCGGGAGCTTGGCCTGCACCTTCCCCTGGGGCGCCCCCTCGTCGTCGGACTGGTCGACGGTCTGCGGTGCCGCGAGGTGGGACAGCGCGGAGAAGCGCGGCGAGAGGGAGAGGCGGAGCGGCAAACGGGAGGGGCGGAGGATGGTGGAGGTGTGGGTGGAAGGAACGAGCAGTAGGCGAGGGAGGAGGCGGTGGTGGAGGAGCATGGCCGCCGCCGGCGGTCAGGGTTTTTGTGTTTTTGGAGGCGGGGAGAAGGATAAGTGTGAGGAGAGTGGAGTGAAGGACCTGCGAAGAGGATTGGGTGGCACCAGAACGGAGACTGCTGGACGAGCCGTCCGATTGAAAAACACTGTAGACAATTGAATCTGACTCAATTTTTGCATATTACTGCACTTCATATTAGATGCCAACTTCGATTTTATTTTTATTGAAGAAAAAAGCAAGTATATTCTAAAATATATTTCATAGAATATTTTTGCTGAGTTGTACAAAGTTGACAACTATGTGATAGATAAAGGTACATGTTTGCCACATTATATTTATATCATATATTTATACAGAAATCTAATGTTTAAAAGCTTAAGCCCCGTACGCCTAAACTACTTCAGCAGTATTTTTTTTTGCAAACGAATAATGTTTTCCTATCATAATGCTCACAAGTCACCATGACTTCAAGTTAAAGATCCCATCGTCTTCAGAGCATAGAAATTTCAACTGTTCATGTATCCTTCGAGAAATTAGTCCCCATTGAACAGGGTCGGTTAGGCTATTTGAAATTGTCGAGGTACACCAACTTACTGAACTACCACCAGCGCAATGTAGTGTGTCCTCTCAGTTTATACAAAATATTTATTGTATGTCAATAAACCATAGTTATAGTTACTCATATAAAGACGTTACATAGGTTCCTCAAAGGAAAAAACACCTGGAACATAGCATGTAGCAACTTAAAAGTGCTTACAAAGAACCGAGTAGCATTATGTTTGTCAAGTTGACATTACCACATCTGGCAATATTGCAGGTTACAAGAACTTCCTCGGTGGTCTTCCTGCATCCTCATCTTGCATGTGCTGCAATACAGAAACTTTCAAAAGTAAAAATCGAATAGAGCTTAGCCTAATTTCAGCTGGTTATCTTTAACTGATGTTATATCAAGTAAAACATCTTTAAACCATTTGCAACTATGACAAATCAGTGCTGTAATGATGCATGTAAAAATGTAAATCTAGCACGACAATATTTTCACCTTAAGGACTTGTTTGGATGCACTCGTATTAGAATCGATCTATGTGTGTTGAAGTGGACTGGGGTGAAAAATTTCCACCCCAATCCACTTCGATACATGTGGATTGAGGTAAATACGAGTGCATACAAACAAAGTACCTTTTCCATGTTATGCAAGATTACAATAACAGAGAGAGAGAGAGAGAGAGAGAGAGAGAGCACGTTCATAAGCAATACCCGAAGTGAATATGAGAATGTGCAATTGTCGCTTATTGGCAACTGTGCTGTAGATTGTTTTCAGCTTCAAATTAACGATGTTGGTTCTGTTTTGTTTTGAAGCAACATGTAGTAAGTCATACTGTTGTGCAATTTAACAAAAGTACACCAAGACCAAAAAAAAGAAACACAATAAGGCAATAAAAGGCTTAACAATCCAGTCCTCTTTCCAAGGGGGCGAACAGGGATAGGGACTACCCTATCACCCCTCCACTAACAGAGTCGTGTTTGTGAAAAGCTACATGAAAACTAAGAGTGACATCCCCCTTAACCCATCGTAATCAACATGATGACAATTGAATAACTTTTGTTGATCGAACATTATTACACAAAGGTTATACTATGAATTCACAAGCTAAGGGATTTGGGACACATTTGGTGTAATATTTGGGCCAGATGCTCAAAGTGTTACAATGTTCTCCACCACTCCAGTGCAACTCCAGGGTAATGCTATATATGGATATGGATGTTTCTTGATGCTGAACTGGTGACATGGAATGTCTGAGATGCCTTTTGGGGGGAAAAATAATTCCAGTCCTGGCTGATATCACTCATATCATGAACTATATCATATTTAAACTAAGAAACAAGATGGACTTGGACAGCAATGATACAGCATGCTCTAGAGAGAGATAATCTGAGGGTCAAAGTGGGCAAGGAAATCAACCTTATGCGGTTATACTAGCTGAGCAATCAAACAATATCAATTACAACTGTCAGAAAATACTTTTTGGGGAATAATAGATGCATTAATGAATGGTAGTTCAAGTACATATATAGACATGAGCTCGACGCCCTCAAGTATACGGTTCTCTACTATCTCACATACAGATACACATCAGCTAACACTCCCCCACAGGCTGAACAGGGAAATGTGCCAAGCTATCAACCAGTGGCGGTAACACCAAGCAGTAGTATTTGACACCCTTCAATCAGTGGCAGTCCAATAATCGCCCGTCGGGATCGCGGCGGCTATAATTTCAATAACAATTTGACCTCCTCCACTCCCAGCACCCCTGTGTCACTCCCATCCTTTCTCAACCCATGGATGGGAATGGTTCAGGTGTGGCCGCATGGGTTTCCTACTAGCTTGTTGGTATCTTGGGCTTGTGCAACACCGTGGACGCCTCCTGTTCTACATATGCTCACTGCAGCCTACCTGGCACTGCTGGTTTTCCACGCCCAGTTTCTCACACCAGCTAGCGTGCAGCACTGTTCCAGTATGGTGGTTTTCCCACACAACAGAAGCAGCCTGCAACGTTTTGGTATCCGATGATGTGGTTCTTGGGATCAACAGTCCCTTGCAAACGCTTTCAACACCATGAGTCCATGACATTGACTTGGTCCTGTCCACTGGTGAGTAGTACATGGACTCGGGTGCTTCCTCGCACATGTCATTAGATGCCAGTATACTCTCTTTTTCTTGCTCACCTTCATCTTCCACTCATTCATCCATCATCCATCATTGTAGATAATGGGTCTATGCTTCCAGTTACTTCTACTGGCTTGTTCTTTTGCTACCGTGCGTGGTCCCCTTTTCATTCAAAATGTTTTGGTTACTCCAAACATAATTAGAATCCTATTTCTATTTATCGTTTCAGGCCAGACAATAATGGTTCCATTGAGTTTGACCCCTTTGGTCTTTCTGTGAAGGATCTGCGCACACAGAGCATGATTGCCAGGTGCAATAGAACCTGCGAGCTGTGCCCCTTCAGTTGTGCCTAGGCTGTTGCTGCTACCGCACCCACGACCACACTTTGGCATCGTCAACTTGGTTCGCTCATGAAGCCATTGCAAAGATTATTAGTTCTACTGCCATGCCATGTAACACAAGTACTAGTAGCAATGAACCTCGGAGTCATGCTTGTCAGCTTAGCCCCCACATGCAGCTCCCTTTTAGTTCATCGCATTCACGAGCTCTCAATAGTTTTGAGCAACAGTCAGTGAAGGGAGGAAGGCCGGGAAGGGTCAGGTTGTGTTGCATCAGAAAAAAAAATACGCATTCCGAACCAGCAATAGGGCAGCATGGCAGATGGTTAACAGGAATAGAAGATGGGAGAGAAACCAGTGACACATGAACAGGTGACCAGGGAAACTGATCCCGTGATGGCGATTGCACTGGGGTAACGTTGGCTAGGGTAAGTGGAAGCACAAAGGTCGAAGAATCTAACCATCTCGTGATACCATGAAAGAAGATAGTTTTTGGGATAATAGATGCACTAGTCGATGGTAGTTCAAGTACACACAGCTCGTACACGTGCATGGACCTCTCCCATCTCACGTACAAGTATATGGCAACACATAAGTTAACAGCAACACTGATGCTAAAACATGAAAACAACAAGAATTTTTCCTATTCTCTGTGTCCCAGAGACCAGTAGACAGTAGTCGCCAACTTTTCTTACTGGCCAGGGGAAGTCAGTATTCTCTACTTGGATTACAGCAGAGACTGCGATATATATAAAAAGGAAACGAAATCTTTGATGTCATTGAGAAGGTTCAGGGCTGGCTAAACACGGGTGAAGTGTTATAATACCATCAACAAGATTTATCAATTCACATTTCCATTCGAGAAAAATGATACATATACGGTTATATAAGAACCTGAGTGTGTAATGCTACAATGCTTTGACCTTCTAAGCAACAAGCCAACAAATTAGTACCAATATCAGGATGGGCTCGGCTCTCAACATGATTTCAGAACCATTCTCATTCTCACCCGCAAAGGGATTCTCGTTTCACAATTCGATTTGGATGAAAGTTCGAGCCCATCCTGATATATATATCAGGATGGGCTCGACTCTCAACATGGTTTCAGAACCATTCTCATTCTCACCGCAAAAGGATTCTAGTTTCACAATTCGATTTGGATGAAAGTTTGTTAAAAATAGGAACTTAATCATTCCACCGCAACGAATGCGTCTTATCTGCAGCAAGAGCCCGATCTGAATCTAGGTGAGCCACCCTAACAGCGAAGGAAAATGATCCATGAGAGGGGAATGGAACGTGCGTACGAATTCGCGGACGATGCCCTTGTAGACGAGGATGGGGACGGCGAGGCCGAAGAGGCCGACGACAGCGAGGCTGCGGCGCGTCCAGCGGAAGTTGAACTCGAGGTTCTCCCGGCCGGCGTTCCACTCCTCGATCCACTTGTTCTTGTGCACCTCCATCCCGCCACCCATCTTCTCTTTCTCCTCCCTTTCTCCCCTCGGATCGCGCGGCTCGTCGGCGACGGGTGGAAAGCCCTATGCGGCGGCGGCGAATCTGGTGGTGCGAGTGTCAGAGTGTACGGCCGTGCAAGGCACTACCCAGCCACTACTCGGTTTTTCAAAATAGACCCCCGAATGTTCCGTTATTTTTTTTCACCTTTCAATTACATGGAGCACATCAACAAATTTAGCAATCGCATCTTCCCTGTCGCGACTCATCCGTCAGGGGTCTCTCCAGCGGTTCAGCCTATTGTTCCTTCCTCTTTCTCTCCCTCTCGTCTTCTCAACTGACGGAGGCGGAGATGGCATCTGGCGCGGCGGAGAAGGGAAAGGCCCTGGCGGACGGGGCGGAGAGCAAGGCGCGGCGGGCGCGGGAGTGGAGCACGTGGGCGATGAAGAAGGCCAAGGTGGTGGCCCACTACGGCTTCATTCCCTTCGTCATCCTTATCGGCATGAACTCCGAGCCCAAGCCGCGCCTCGCCCAGCTCCTCTCCCCCATCTAGGCTGGCTCGATTGATTCCCCGTCGGGTGTTCTTTGCTCCGATCCTCGCCGCGAGCGCATTCGGTTCCTAATGCGTATGTATTTTTACCATTTTCTTTCCGTTTGATCTAATACAATTGGGTCTCAAGTTTAGTTGTACCCGAGTTTGGGATTTGGGATGAAGTGGCTTTCGAGTCCAAATCCCCAGAAGTTCGTTTAAACTTTCAACCAAACATCAGAAATTACTTGGACAATCTCCCAAGTTCAGTTCGTCATAGGTAGGAGCAGGTTTGTTCGGATCATGGAAACATTCTCCCTGTTTTGCAAGATTGAACTGTATGATGAGAGATTGAATCGTTTCGTATCGCACATTCCTCATTTCAAGCATGCCCCACGCTCTTATGAAAACTGAGAATCTCTTCATTTCCCACCGGGTTTCAGGATTAACTTTTTTTTCCTGCTTTGTGCTTTGCTAGCAATAGTTCAGGCGGATCACAGTTATTCCGAACTTAAATTTGTAGTAGGCTAGGGCTAGGGTAGCAATATTGTAGGGGTAGCAATATTGTACGGAGTGGCAGGGCTCTGTCTCCTTCGGAAAATGGCTCCGGTTTCTAGCTTATCAGAAGGAGCAGCTCCTCTGAAGAAGCTGAAGCCATTCTGAAAAAACGTTTGACAAAATGGTTCCTTCGCACTAGACGACGTGAACCCACAGCAAAGAGCTGTGCGAAGCTCGTTTTTGAGGCTTCTCCTGCGCAGGCAAAAAATAGCTCCGGCTCTTGACCGGCTCCCCATGCGGAGCTTTTTTTAAACAGGCGTTTGGCACAGCTCCTACACAAGCCCTGCCAAAATGGCTCAAAGTGAGCGAACAAAATGGTTTCGATGAATGGCCACTCAAACGGGAACCTACGGCCCCCCTCTAAAATTTAAATTTAGTCTAAATTATGTGATGTTTGACACTAATTTAAAATATTAAATGTAGTATATCCTTATGTTTAGTTTTTCTAATTAGTATCAAATATCCGATGTGATATCTACTAAATTTTAATCTCTGGATCCAAACACCCTAGTTCTATCGCACATTGGCACATTGTTTCGACGTTGCGGTAACGCAGGATGGTAAACCTTGCCGCTCTAATACGTGCATGTCCCTTGCGCCTGGAAAACACGGCACTACTATTCACCGAACGGTAATGAAAACTCAGAGACACGGCTGCGGACACACGTACGACTCTTTTAACTGACGTGCACGCGTCCATATATATTGTGATGTGCAGTTCCTCTCTCTAACGACGGTTCTTCTTCGCTTGGATGACGTCCTACAAATCCCTAACCGCCCCGCCCACAGCTGGTCTCCACTGTCGCCCTGGCCAGTGGCTACCTCGTCGACGATCTCATCGGCCGCCGCCCACCCCCCGTCGCTTGTTCTCGTCCTTCCCTAATCTCAATCGACTATCTCTATCGCTACCTCTAACTGTCGTCGCCTCGGATGTCGCCTTGGCAGCCAACGACCTAACCGCCCACCACTCATCGCCGCTATGTCGCCCTCTCCTAACCTGACCTCGTCCACCCATTGTCTTTCTCTGCCCGCTCAACGGCGGCGCCACCACCTGGCCGACCGTCAACCCCCCCCCCCCCCCCCCCCCCCCCCCCCCCCCCCCCCCCCCCCCCCCCCCCCCCGAGAAGACCTCTCCCCCCTAACTGGAACTAGAGGGAGGGAAAACGCCGCTGCCTCATGTCGTGCCAGCCTCCTATGCATGTCCGTGCGTTGGCACTAGTCGCGGCGCACACGCGCTCAATAAGGATTTGGCAAGCCGGCAGATACCGTCAGGACTGATGATATACCTATGTGTGCGTCGGCAGGCATCCATCCCCGAGCCCACACCGTTCGCGTCCCGCCTCCGTCCCGGCGTCCGGCACTTCGGCTTTGCCTCCCGTGTCGTGCCGGCCCAGTGTCTTAAAAAAAAAAAATCGTGCAGGCCCGGGCCAGTCGGGCACCACCCGCCCGCCCGTGTGGTGCGCCGGTGGCTCGGCGCTCCCCGCGCCCATATCGAAGCCAGACTAACCCAACCCGCGGCAATCCACGCGTCCCTCCCCCTCATATACCGCCCCTTGCCTCCTCCGCTTCGCCCGCCCGCCGTTGCCGTAGCTTCCGTCCGCAACCGCCGCGGCCGACACGCACACCGATGGCCTGACCAGCTCCGGCGCATGCGGCAAGACGCCGTCGCCGCCGCGCCCACGGCGGCAGGCGCCTCGCCGCCGATCCCCCTCCCGATGGATGCTGTGGTCATCGATATCGAGGGGGCGCCTTTGCAGGCGGAGGCCGCCGGGCTGGGGTGCCGGATCTGCCACCTCGGTCCCGAGGACGGCGAGCCGGCGGTGCCAGGTTCCGAGGTGATACGTCTAGGCTGCGGCTGCAAGGACGAGCTCGGCGCCGCGCACCGGCAATGCGCCGAGGCGTGGTTTAGGATCAAGGGCGATAGGTATCCCTCGCTCCATCCTGCGCTGGATCATCTGGATCCTGTTGCTCGCTTTCTTTGATATATACATATATGTGCAGTGCTCTGGGGTTGGGATGCGGGATGGGTGTTTGCGCTAATTCCCTAGCGAGTGCTGCAAGCCTGCAACGGTACAGGGGCTGTAGAGGCGTTGTGACTGCACATACGGTGAATGGTGATGGCTTAACTCGTAGTAATTCGTAAGGGAGTATTTGATCTGAATAGTTCTAGGGTCATACCAGTTTCTCAGGCAAACTCTAGAATTCACATTGGGCCGCTGGAACAATGCAGCTATTTACTGCAACCCTACACTAATACTAGCATGCCTTTGGCTTGGTCGACTATTTATTTATATCTGAAGCCGCAGGTTCAAATGTGGAGCATCCAATTATACTCATGAAAGCAAAAACATTGATTACCTGATGAGGCCTCCTTTTTTTTTTTGGGAAAAGATGATGGCGTAGATGAAGCAAAGAACTATATTCGTGCGCTTTGGTTGCTGGGCCTGTACTTTTCAGTTTTTGTATCGGTGATCTGTGACTGCTTTAAGGCTTTATGTCACTCTCATGTGCAAGCTGCTTACCTTTTCACATACACTGTTATAAGACCAACTGATTGAGCAAGGTTTTCGTAGTTTGCAGCTAGCAACACTTCGTGCTTTCACAATCTCTTATTGATTTGTCATCTTCATGCTTTCACAGTCTCTTATTGATCTGTCGTTAGATCTCTGGAACTTGTGTCAAGTGACCAAGCATTTTAAACCTTCAGTTTCCATGCAGGCGCTGTGAAATATGTGGTTCAGATGCCAAAAATTACCGGGTTGGAAGTGAAAAAATTCATGGAGCAGTGGCATGGCGAAGAGTGGTACACACCCAAACTACTGAGGAGAGAGAAAGTCATTGTTGTTGGAGACAGCAGCCCTTTTGTAATTTCTTGTTAGCAAGCTTACTGATTGTTTTCATGCTGCCCTGGTTTCTCCGAGTAAATTGTGTTTTGATTTTGATGCCACTATTGGGCTGTGTGGATTCACAGCTTGTTAACTCGGCTACCATCCTAAGGATGGATTGTGTAGATATCCATAGGCACAACCACAGCACCTCCTGAAATATATATTTTTTAAGAAATTCCCTTTCGATATACTTACATTTTAATCTCCTGGATGCTTAATCAACTGAAAGATTACTTTGA